>NC_138734.1:19267716-19793822 GCF_965113295.1 Leuciscus leuciscus | reverse complement strand
AATTCATACGTGTAAAGTGTAGAGTAAAATGTTGCAAAAGTATTATTGATTTCCTTTGGGTTGGTGACTATGTTTTGATCCTGATCTCTTATTTGGGGTATGAGCCGAGAAGCAGCCTGACGTTTCAGCTGGTGAGCCAGCAATCGACTAGCTTTTTCTCTGTACTCCTAGTAAGTGCTCCGGGTCCGCAGTAATAAGTATTCAGCCTGGTTGGTGGATAGAAGATTAAGCTTAGACTGTAGAGCTATCCGTTCTTTATATAATTCTGGGGAGGGGCTTTCAGAATATTTGCGGTCTAAATTAAAAATTTAATCCGTCAGGTCTTGCATTTGTTTGCCGCGTTCTTTATTGACATGTGCTACATAGGAGATCATTTGTCCTCTTAAGTATGCTTTTAAGGTTTCCCAAAGTAGGGAATATGATATACCTTCCTTCTCGTTTACTTCCAGAAAAGTATCTATATTAGTAGCCACATGTTCACAAAATTTCTTGTTTGAGAGTAGCAGGGAATTAAGTCTCCAGAAGGATTGCTCTCTAATGTTCAAAGTGAAAGAAAGGTCTAAGATGAGTGGTGCATGATCTGAAATGATGATGGCCAAGTATTCAACCGATTTCACTGCAGGGATGAACGAGCTATCTATAAAAAAGTAATCTATCCTTGAGAAAGAATGGTGGACATGAGAAAAGAAAGAGAATTGTTTGGAGGTCGGATTTTGAAACTTCCATGGGTCTACACAGCCATTTTGTCTCATAAAGTCTGAAAAAACCCTCGACATTGCAGAAGGTGGGGTAGATTTAGGGCTAGATTTATCGAGCAATGGGTTAATTGTACAATTAAGATCTCCTGCAAGGATCAGTCTATGTGTATCTAAATTAGGGAGAGATGACAGAAGCTTATTGGCAAATTCAGCATTGTCCCAGTTAGGGGCATACACATTTACCAAAAGAACAGGTGTTTGAAATAGGAGGCCTGAGACAATGACATATCGACCATTGGGGTCTGCAATTATTGCATTTAGTGAGAACTGAATTCGTTTATTAATCAAAATTGCCACCCCTCGTGATCTGTTATTAAATTTGGAATGGAAGATATGATTAACCCATAATTTACAGAGTCTGGTGTGATCTTCTAACCGTAAATGTGTCTCCTGCAAAAACAAAACATCAGTTTTCAATTGTTTAAGATGGGAAAAAATCCTAGAGCGTTTCACAGAACCGTTCATCCCCTTAACATTCCAGGATAGAAACCTAACTGCAGCTCCCCCTACTGGGCTTGTACCGCCTGCGTTATTTATCATAAGAGACATCCAAAATGCGTTTGATTGGCCTGAACCACATTATGGAAGTACCTTTGTGGTCATAAGTGATGTCAACACACACTGCGTGCAGTTGTGTAGAAGAAAAATGAAATAGTAATAATAATGAACTAAAAATACAGTTTAACATAGCTGTGTGCATCCTTAGAAGATAAGGTTTTGCCATGTAAATAAAATGTTCCCCAGTTCTCATGAAACTTAAGTTGAAATAGAAAAATAAAAATAAAAAACCCATTGAACACCTCAAATCTAGATCTTCTTCCCAAAACGAAGAAAACCGCAGGAATTCCCAAACGGAAAACTTCCAAGACATCTAGTGTTGTCTATAACTCCAATCCTAACCTGAGGATGGCTCCTCTCTCAGTAAGTGATTTGTGTTCTACCTATATACAATTATCTATTCGGCTCACCTTGAGAATAAAGAAAAAAGAGACCAAACTAAATCAATAAATAAAATTTAAAGTAATATGATATATCCCTGACTTGCATCTGGATCACCAGTGCTCACTGTGCAATTACACAGAGCACAATTGGACTGATAAAAGTATGTAAAATAAATCAAAGTGCCTGACCTAGTAAAAATAAAATGTATCCAGCTCAAAAAAAAAAAAAAAAAAAAAGAACATAGCTGTTGTATATTTAAATCACAGAGGCCACTGCGTTGTTATTGTACCTTAAACATGTACGAAAACCACATTAGCGTAGGTATTAGGCTACCTTGTACGCTTGTAGTTTACTTGAAAAAAAAAAATGTTCTTGGTATTTCCCCCTATATATTAACCAAGAAAACAAAAAGGCCCCAGGAATCAAAGTGTCTAAGCTGAAAGTTAGGCTTACTTTCAATACACCTGAGGGTCTATCAACAAAATCTGGTCTGATGTGATGTTGCATATGGGACGCAGAGCTAAAGAGGGCAACCACCAACTGAAGCCTGAATCATTTATCATCTGCCAGGATGAGAAAGGTCAGAAATATGTAACATCGTCATTCAACAAACGCACAAAGATGCTGGCGACAGTAACAAATAAAGCCTATTGATGTTTGAGCAGTCAAGGAATCCGCTGTGTCATGTCGCCTCATTGGAGAAATAACTCTTGTTGCTGCCGCCCAATCCACCAGCTGTTGTGTTTCCTATTAGTCGGTCATTCTCAACGTCATGTCGGATGACCGACAAATAGGAATCTCGCTAGAGAGGCCAATCAACCTCGAGTGTAATTAAAATGAGCCAATGCACATTGACATGCGATGATTGCAACAGCTGATCTGCCTCGCAGCGTGGGTACATAAGCTGTAGGTGCATCGCATTCTTCAGCTTTTGCCCGAGTCAGATCTGGAGATGATGGCTATGCTTTCCTGTGCTGCCAAGAGGGTGGGGCTCATGTGGAATCCTCCACCGTGTCACGAGCCCTCAAGGCTGGAAGATTGGTTCCATCAAGAATGGTGATGGAGGAAGAGCCACTAGGTTTGGTTTCTGGCAGTAAAAGTTGCCCTCCACGAATTAGTGAGCTCCTCATGCACCTCTGGAAAAAAAAGGTACCGGGATGGGATGCTGAGAACCAGTGCGAGCCACCCTGGTACCTTTCTTTCCAGAGGTGCATGAGGAGCTCATTAACCCTCTAGGCGCCACGATCGAGTTTACTCGACAAGATGCGGCACTGAATAAAACGGCCGATTTTGTCAAATAGGGTGTCAAATTTCATTCGACCTCCCCTCCACTAGATGGCAGACATGTCATACTTCATCCCGACTCAAAAAAACGTCATGCTTCTATACAAAATTTTCGAGCTAGAGCGCATTGAATCAGTGCGAACAAAAGCGGAGCTAGTGTGCGAGTGAGCCATTTTATTAGAGCAATATTGTCAACGTCAGCGAGTATTTGCATTAGATTATTATTATTATTATTATTCTCTAATGGCATCAATAAAGCTTACCCGCAATGAAGTGTTGGGACTTCTATTCGCGGACCCTGATTCTGAAGGGGAATATTTGCCTTCAGAAGATGACGGTGATTCTGAAAGTGAAAGTATAGCCCTACACCAAGCACAAACGGTGAATCCTTTGCCCAATGTAGATGGTCCTTTGCCCAATGTCAGTGGTGGGAACAATGTTTCACAGGGTCGGAGTGTTCATCGCGAAGTTAGCAGGCGTGTTAGTGATGTGGGGAACGAGGCAGGAGATTTTTACCGCGCTAGCCATGTAGCTTTGTCTTCTGACCGTGTGCCTCTCCGCGATTGCGGTAACAGTATTGTGGTGGAGACTTTGTCTAATGCCACTGGGTATGTTAGACGAGGTCGAAGTATTCATAGGACAGTTAGGGGGCAACGTGGAGGCAGGGTGGGGAGTCGCAATGACAATGACAGTAGTCCGAGCTGTGCACACTCGGCTCGCGCGCGAGGCAGATCTGGCTGCGCTGCTCGTAGCAGGAGCAGAGGCGGTGTGACACGGGGCAGAGGGGCTATTATGCATAGTCTATCGCAAGCTAATGGGAATGCTGGCTTTGAGTACTTGGCCAATGAGGATGAGTACCAAAGTTGGATCACGCCCTTTGATCAGCCAATTGGATATCTGGGGGAAAGAGAACTCTCCAATGCCAATTCGCCCCTAGATTTTCTATCACTCTTTCTCTCTGATGATTTCTGGAATTTACTTGAAAATGAGACAAATCGCTACACCCATCAGTTTTTAGCCTCCCATCAACTCCATCCACACTCCAGATTTCATCAATGGTCTGACGTAACTGTCAGTGAAATGAAAGCCTTCTTTTCTCTGCATTTGAGTATGGGTCTGGTAGAGAAGTCAGAGTTGGAGGATTATTGGGCCGAATATTGGCCAACAGCAACACCTGGATTTGGCAAGGTGATGTCCAGGAATAGATTTGAGATGATTTTGTCTTTCCTTCACCTCACCAATAATGAGGAGTGTGTTGACAGGGGTCAGCCAGGGTATGACAGGCTATTCAAAATCCGCCCAATCATCAATTTGGTCATCCCCCGGTTTTCAGCAATGTATGGTCCATCTAAGCAGCTGTCATTGGATGAAATGACCATTGTGTTCAAAGGGAAATCAACCCTAAAATGTACAACCCAAACAAACCAGACAAATATGGCTACAAAGTATTTGTTCTGAGTGAAGCCAAGTCAGGCTATGTGCTACAGTGGTCCATGTACACTGGACAAAGTAGGCCAAATGCAAACGATTTCGGTGCTACACACCTTATTGTCAGTGAGCTGATGGCCCCGTGCACAGGGAAAGGGCATGAGGTGTACATGGACAGCTATTACACCTCGCCAGCCATAGCAGATGAGCTGGCAAGCAATGATTCAGGTTTGTGTGGGACTGTCAGCAGTAAGAGGAAGGGGATGCCAAAGGGCCTCACCCGTGAACAGTTACCGTTGAGCAAGGGAGATGACCCAGTCTTCATGAGGAAGGGGAAAATGCTAGCTTGTGCGTGGCATGATACAAAGCGCCTCACAATGCTCTCTACACTGCATTCCAACACATGTGTCAGAAAGTGCATCAGGACACACTGATAGTGGCTATAGGGAGATAAATAGGCCTGTTTGTGTTGATGACTACAATTCGTTCATGGGGGGTGTCGACACAGCAGACCAGAGAATGAAGACTTACCTCTTTCCCCATAGGTCAAGGAAATGGTACTACAGGATTTTCAATGCCATTCTCAGTGTAAGCATGGTGAATTCCCACGTCATTTACTGCCGCTGCACTGCTGCTCCTCACAAGCCCCTGAAAGTCTTTGTGCAGGATGTCATCACTGCTTTACTGGAAGGCTTCTCCAGGAAAGAGAGCAACAAAGGCCGAAAGTCGTCCTCACTGGGAGACTTGCCACAGAGACTCACTGAGCGCCACTTTATCTGCCAGGCTGATGGTTACCCAGATTGTGTAGTTTGTTCTGATCGGACCCGCCCTAAAGGCCGCCGTCAGACAAAATACTTGTGCAGGCAGTGTGGGGTGGGTCTTTGTGTTGTGCCTTGCAATGAGAGGTACCACACAATGAAACACTACGCGAAATGTCACCTGGATGGATAGGGAGTCATTATCTCTACAGCAAAAGGCCTGCTACATAATTTTTTTTCTTTTTTTTTCTGCCATTTATTAGTAATGATTTACACTGTTGATTTACTATCTATTTCCCTGACCATTTAGTAGTGTACAATGTGTTATTTTTTTGTGTGTTCATGTCCTTGTGATGTGTGCGTCTTTGTCAGCTAAAAAAAAAAAACCCCAAAAAACATCAACAAAAACCACAAAAAAAATAAAATAAATAACATTGTCTCTCGTCTTGTCTCGTCTGTCTCTCGTCTTGTCTCGTCATCTCACTCATGATCTGTGCCTTGCCATGGCGAGTGAGCTTTTGAACTAAACAGGTCTTGTCTACTTGTGTTTGTGTGTCATATGAATAATATATATGTGCCCCATACATGGAATCAGAGTGCCTACTGTATGTAGTAAATGGAAAATCTCTACAGCAAAAGGCCAACCGCTACATGCATTCGGTTTGTTTCTACCATTTATTAGTAATGATTTACACAGTTTGTTTACTACTTACTATTTACCTGAGCATTCAGTATTGTGCAATATAGCATACAGAAGGTGAGGGACATTTTGGGGGGAAAGAAGTGCTGCATTTTATCATTTAAACATGTGACTTTTCATGAAAATTCTATAATCCAAGATGGCTGCCACCATATGACGTCACAATATGCAAATTCGATGGGAAAATGTAATCCCTACATAAACTTTGGGTCATCCTTAATATTTCTCTAATTTACAGAAAGTCTCTATCTTTTATCACTTTTAAGATATAGCCTTTTGAAATTAAGATGTCAAAATCGAACATTTTAGGAAAAAACCTCTGCCACCTAAAGTGTTAAGTCGTGGATGGCACCTTTTACTTCCAGAAGCCGACCTAGTGGCTCTTCCTCCATCACCACCCTTGATGGCGGAGTGGCTAAGGGTTACACGCAGATTTCCCCTGTGGAATGGGCCGTTGGAATGCAGCAGTGCCCCAACTCCACCTCGCGGGCGAAATTTGTGTCTCCCTTCCCGGGCCTGTAAGCACTTGTCGGAACTAACCAGCAAGGTCAGGCCTGTGGGCAAGCTGCCTCCTCTGTACACACTATGGCGTGGTGCAGGTCCAGCAGTGGGCGGTTCGAGGACACAGCCAAGCCTTTTCAGGCACCCTCTACCCAACTGTGGAACCAGGTAAGTGTTATACAGCCCACTCAGACCCCGTTGCGGGCCGCCTCGCTTGCCCCACTGTGGGTAAGCATTTTCGAATGCCTCTGTCCCCAATATCGGTTTGCAGTGATCGACCTGAAGGACACGTACTTTCATGTCTCCATTCTCCCTCGACACTGCGCTTTGCATTCGAGGGTTGAGCATATCAGTACAATGTCCTGCCCTTCGGGCTGTCCCTGTCGTCCTGTGTCTTCACGAAAGTTACGGAGGGGCCCCTTGTTCTCATGAGAGAATACGGTGTTTGTATCCTCAACTATCTCGACGACTGGCTCATACTAGCACAGTTCCGAGATCAGTTTTGCGAACACAGGAACCTGATGCTCAGTCACCTCAGTGAGTTGGGTTTTCTGGTCAACTGGGAAAAGAGCAAACTCTCCCCCGTGCAAAGGATTTCTTTTCTCGGAATGGAATTAGATTCGGTCAAACAAGACAGCACGCCTCACAGAGGAAGTTACTCAGTCGGTGCTGAACAGCTTGAATACATTCAAAGGCAGGACGGCAGTCCCACTGAAATTGTTTCAGAGGCTCCTGGGGCATATGGCTGCCGCAGCGGCAGTAACGCCGCTCGATTTGCTTCATATGAGACTGCTTCAGCACTGGCTTCACGGCCAAGTCCTGAGATGGATGTGGCAATGCGTAACTCGGGTGACAACCACAATGGCGTGCCTGCAAACCTTTAGCCCGTGGTCAGACCCTTTGTTTCTGCGGGTGGGAATTCCCCTAGAACAAGTGTCCAGACATGCAGTGGTTTTCACGTATGCCTCTGCCATTGGCTGGGGGGCCACTTACAACGGGGATGCAGTTGCTGGCGTTTGGACGGGTCCCCAGCTGCATTGGCACATCAATTGCTTGTATTACACCTTGCTCTGAGCCACCTAAAGAAGCCGCTACGGGGCAAAGACGTTTTGGTCCGTACGGACATCACTGTGACCATTGCATACATCAACCTACAAGGTAGTCTACACTCTCGTCATATGTCGCCATCTCCTCCTCTGGGGTCAGAAGCATCATTCGAAAATATGGGTTTCCCCCAGTGAGCCTACTTGCACAGACCCTGTGTAAAGTCAGGGTGGCGCCCTATTGGCCCAACCGGACCTGGTTCCCAGATCTCATGCTCTTCACGACAGCCACTTCCTAGCGCATTCCTCTGAGGAGGGATCTACTTTCTCAGGGCACCCTATGGCACCCACGTCCAGACCTCTGGAAACTCCATGTCTGGTCCCTGGACGGGACATGGAGGTTCTAGGTGACTTACCCACAGAGGTACTTAACACCATCACTTCGGTCCAAGCACCGTCTACAAGACACGCTTACGCCTTGAAGTGGAACCTGTTCGTCGAGTGGTGTTCCTCTCACCAGGACCCCTGAAGATGTTCAATCAGTGCTGTGCTTTCCTTCCAGCAGCATGGGTTGGAGCGAAGGCTGTCTCCCTCCACCCTCAAAGTATATGCTGCTGCAATATCTGCTTATCACGACAGATAAAATCCTCCTTGGCCTCCCTCCATGCCCTATTGTGACCTAACTCTGGTGCTTCGAGCTCTTCAAAATGCCCCCTTCGAGCCTTTGCAGTCAGTAGACTTAACTATTCTGTCTATGAAGACTTTACTGCTGGTTGCATTGGCTTCCATCAAGAGGGTAGGGGACCTGCAGGCATTTTCGGTCGACGAATTTGGGAGTTTGGGACGGATGACACCCACATGGTACTGAGACCCTGGCCTGGCTATGTACCCAAGGTTCCTACCACTCCCTTCAGGGACCAGGTGGTAAACCTCCAAGCGTGACCCCGGAAGAGGGCAGACCCAGCCCTGGTTTTGCTCTGTCCCGTCCGCGCACTGCAATGGTACGTGGACAAAACTCACGCCTCGCTGACAGATATTTGTAGAATGGGTAGAAGCACAAAGAGGCCAGTCAATTGTCGGCTTGCTGCGCCTTAACAGTTGCGCATATATTCTCCAGAGTTTAAACCTGTTGAGTGCTTAATTTGAGCCTTATCCTGCCGTATCCTGTTCTGGAAAATGTCTGATTTTGGATTTTTGCATTCCGGCATTGTTTTTAAACGATCCGGCATAAACAAGAGCATTACATGGTGATGGTGCACTTTGCGGGAATCAGTTCAGTTCTTGTGCATTAGCGTAAAGCTCAGCTTACATATGAAATAGTTGAAAAAGTTCGCTTCGCGCCAGGGTGCATGCATCAGGAGAGAAAGAGCAAGCGCGGGTAAATGCAAATGTATTTGGAGGTTATGTTTTGACTAGTAGCCCTCAGCAAATATATTTTTGATCAGCTTTCTTAAGTTTAAAATCATTGTCATTGGTTGGTTTTTACTCATTATTGTTTTGCACGCAGTAAAGCGTAACGTTGGGAAAGTAGCATCAAGTTTGGAGAGAGTGTATACCTGATGAATTATTCTAATATAAATGAGTTCATATAACCAAAATGTCAAACAGACAATCAAGCATATTTAAAATTTTCCATATCCATGAGTAAAGCTGGTAGTGTTTCTGATAAAAATAGATCCTGAAGATGGAACTGCTAATAATAATCAAGCAGGAGACATGAGCAACGGGATTTAGATCACTCAAAATTAGAAATTGATGTAGTGGAAAAGGCAACAATGTCATCCGTGAGGGAATATCACTGATCAATAAAAAAATTTTGGTCTCAACGTAGCTATATACATGATAGAATAATACACTAGGTTGTGCCGAAACTTAGGAATGATGCTCTTACTAGTGCCTTGATTGCTGTGATAGATCTTAAAAACTAGCTAAGAACCCCTAGTCTTTTATTTATTTATTATTTACTTCAGTGTATTTTTTTTCTTTTTTTTTTCTTTATATTTTCTTTATCTTATGCTATGATGCTTGTCTGTTGTCTGATTAAGACATTTCATATTTTGAACCAGGACATTTATGTTTTTTTTAGGGCTGTCAGTTAAACGCGTTATTAACGGCGTCGATTTTTTTATCGCGCGATTAACGCCTAACAAACTTTGTAGTTTTTTTTCACATGCTTTTGCAACAACTAGTAACGTTAGTAAAACTACAACACCACCGGATCTAGCTAGACCGAAAACAAAACAACAGGCACGCCGCACACACTTGTTTGGGCTTGCGAGCCGGCCGGACGAGAAGCCGCGTCTAGGACAACTTGTATCGCACATCGGACGCGCACTTTCTCAGTTTATGGCCAGCAATAAAAACGCTGAATGGCGCCGCCGGTGTGGTGTACACTCATAGAGAATAATGTGTTCGAATTTTAAATACGAGGCGCTGCGCTTCGCTTCTCGTCCAGTGTGCGCCTTTAACATTACGTTTTGAGTGGATGAATGATGAGCGCGAGATGCCGAAATGGATGCCAATAAGATTCTGAATGGAAAGTTTAATTTTTAAAAAGTGGCCAAATGGTTCAATTGACAAGACCAAAGTGATCTGTGTGTTTTGTCGTTGTGAACTGAGCTATCATCGCAGGCTTCGCAGCACGTCCAGTCTGAAATACCACTTGTTGGCCAAGCACACACAGCTGATGCGAATTCTCCGCCCCTCGTCAATATCAGGACCTCGTCAGTATTTCTTTCACCCTTTTATTGATGGACAGTGTTACATTATGTGAGAGATTATTTGCTCCAAGTGAGAATGTTAGTGTCAAATTGAACACTACAGTATATGCCAATGTTGTTTTCAATAAAAAAAACATTTGCACAAAGCAAGCCGATCCACTTTTCCATGTTGATAAGAGAATTAAAATGAGAAAAAAATAATGGGACAAAAAGAAATCAAGAGACATTTAGAATAGATAAAAATGTGCGATTAATCACGAGTTAACTATGACATTAATGCGATTAATCGCGATTAAATATTTTAATCGTTTGACAGCACTAGTTTTTTTATATTGTTTATATTGTAAGTTGTGCCGTCACTGTTTAGTGATGTGATTGTATGTTCCGGGAAAATTTAAGTTGAATGGTCAGTGTTGGTCACAGTGCCTTTTAATTGCTTTTTTTGATCCAGCAATTATTTATTTACAAATTAAGCACCGCTGTTGAGTCCTCCATTACCCTCAGTACCGGACGTGGCAGAGCGTCCGGCGTCAGGCCTACATTCCGCTGTATCCTTGAGAACCAGTTCTAGGCTGGGTGCCATATATGTGACCCTGAGGGGATCCCATAAGTGTATTTTTCCACTGTTGCTCCTAAATGGAACCCTGTGTCTTTCCCTTAGGAGAACCCATCTCTTATGAGGTTGGAGTCACCCCAGTGTCTTCCATATGTAGTACAACCCTACGCGGTTAGTCCATATGTTCATCTCTACGTAATTCCTTCAGGGAAGGATGTGGCTCCAGTGGAAAGGGCACACCTTCCCAGTGTTATCCAACAGTCTCACTGAGTGGGCTATGCAGAACAGCAGTGATGGACATTCTCTGTGTAAGCCCTGTCCCATCAGCTAAGAGGGAGTAAGAGGTATTTTACACACTACAAGAAACAGGTGACAGTAATGCCTCTGCTGTCGTTTGGAGTCACCCCAGTGTCTTCCATATGTTCATCTCCACTAACTCCTTCGGGGACGAATGTGGCTCTAGTTGAAAGGGCATGCTTTCCCAGTGTTATCCAACAGTCTCACTGAGTGGGCTATGCGGAACAGCAGTGATAGACATTCGCTGTGTAAGCCCTGTCCCATCAGGTAAGAGGGAGTTTTACGTCCCTGGACGTAATGTGTTATTTCTCTGTTATTTATTTGATTTCTTGATGTTGTGACCTGTTATTGTGTGCAGTTCGTTTTCTCCCTCTTTTTCTCCCTTTCCTTCTGTGCACGGCTTGATTGGTTCAGCTGTTGTAGCCCATGTAGTCTGATTGAAAGAGTTGGAATTAACCCTCTGGGGTCTGAGGTTTTTTTTTTTTTTTTTTTCACTGATAAGGAAAAAAACGAGCCTATTGCGCCGGCGCGATAGCCGACCTCAGGGGGTTAAAGACTGATCGGGATGTTAAGTTGCGTAGGCTAGAGTTGGAAGCCCAGATGCAGTGTATCAGACCAGTTCCGTCACTGCGCACCAGACCTGCTTCCAGTAGTTCCGAGGTGGGGCAACCTGACTTTGATGTGGGTAAGTACATTAAACTTGTACCTCCATTTCGTGAAGCTGAAGTTTACTCATACTGACTTTTGAACGTGTCGCGGCTAAATTGAAATGGCCCAGAGATATGTGGGCGTTGTTATTGCAGTGCAATCTCGTTGGCAAAGCCCAAGAGGTTTGCGCGTCTTTGCCAATCAATGATTCGCTGAATTATGACATTGTGAAATTGGCTGTGCTGCGCACTTATGAATTAGTACTGGAGGCATATCAGCCGAAGTTCAGGGCGTGTTCAAAGACAGCCAAGCAAACGTTTGTGGAGTTTGCGCGTGAAAAGAGATCGCTCTTTGAGAAATGGTGTGTTTCTACCAAAAATACAACTCTTGATGAATGGCAAGAACTGATTTTGCTCAAAGATTTTAAGAACATTTTGCCAGAAAACATTGACTACGTTTACATGCAGCCAATAACCCGTTCAAAACCGGGATATTAGCAATAACCCGGTCGCGCACGGCCATGTAAACACCGGCAAAAACCCGGATATGCTCATATCCCGGTTTTTAAAAACCCGGATATGCTCATATCCCGGTTTTTAAAAACCCGGATATTATCCCTGGGGTACCCCTTTTCTAACCCGAATATTTGGTCATGTAAACGCGTATCGGCATATCCCCATCAAAAGGAACATTGATTTGTGTTCTGCGCATGTTCTATTCGCAAGGAATCTTGGTCTTTTGAGTATAGACGGCGCATACAAAAACCCGCGTGCAGTATACCGGAAGTAAACAAGAAGTAGAGGTAAACATGGCGAGACGCAGCACAGCACCACACTTTTGGAGCGAGGAGGAAATCGCAAACAAAGGCGATCGCTATCTGCCCCGAACTATTCATTATCCGCGTGCTGCTGCTGTTGTTGTTGCCTTTGGATACAGGAAGAAGAATCGGAAATGACGCACATTGCGTCTTAACATTGTCCGTACGTCCAGACGCTAACCGTGCGTCGCCGTTTACATCGGGATATTGCCAATTGATTACAAATTCCATGTACAGGAGTAACTCTCTCTACTCACGCATGTAAACGGGTTATTCCGAATGTTTCAGAAACCCAAATAGTGACCTTAACCCGACCATAACCCGATATTTGACAGCATGTAAACGTAGTCATTGTAGTACTTTTTAAACGAGCAAAACGTATCAAAACTTTTCAATGCGGCACTATTTGCAGACGAATTTGCGCTTACTCATAAAACTGTATTCCCAGCTATGTGCGCTCTTAAAACCTCCTTTGTTGTGGATATAGGGAAGGATAAAAGAGTGTAAATGGACAACTCTTTCAGGGTCAATGGTGAAGCAAATGCGCAAAAAACGACCTGATAAAAAAAGAGCCTGTTTTTATTGTCTTGATCCTGGCCATCTGATAACAAGCTGTAAAGCCTGGCAGCAGAAAACTGGCGGTAAGCCTAAAGGGGTAGCGTTTACCTCCATTTCTGAACTGTCACCGCAGGCAAAATCGAATGCATTTGGGTCGTTTCTACAAACGTGTTTAGTTTCGCTTCCAGATAACTCTGAGGTTAAGTCTATAGCGATGCTACGAGATACAGGAGCCGCACAATCCTTAATATTATAAAGTGCTCTGCTGTTTTCGTTGAAGTCATATACGGGCAATGATGTGCTCATTTGCGGTATTTAAATGAGCTGTATTCCTGTGCCGTTGAATCTGACCTCATCTCCGGCACGGTTACACGCGCGCAGAAAAAGGAATTTGAAGATGTGGTGGCTCTTTCAAGTTCCTTTCTAGTTGCATTGCCAGAGAGTGCGGAATGCAAATCGCTTGTTAAACCTCAACCGCTCTTGAGTGATGAGAATTTGAATGCAAACAAAAATCCCTTAAAAGTGGGTAGGGAAGGGTTAATCGCTGTGCAAAAATCTGATTTAACCTTGAGCAACTGTATCAGTGCGGCTGTGGACAAAACGCAAGTTTCAAATGTTTCACTAGGTTATTTTTGAGACAAGGAAGTGTTGATGCGCTGGTAGAAGCTGTCAAACTCTGAAAGTGACCGTGTCTATCAGATTGTCCTTCCTACCAGGTATCAGTATCAAATCATGAAGTTAGCTCTTGAACATCTATGTTCAGGACACCTTGGTGTTACTAAAACATATGACTGAATTTCCAGACACTTCTTTTGGCCAAGTTTGAACCATGTCTGTTTGTTCGGTCCTGTCATGTTTGCCAACTTGCTGGCAAGCCTAATCAAAAGATTCCTCAAGCGCCACTTAAACCCCTTTCTGTAATAGGACACTAATCCATATTGCGTTTAGAACAAAGCACTTACATTTTTACATTTACATTTATTCATTTAGCTGACGCTTTTTATCCAAAGCGACTTACAATTGCTATATATGTCAGAGGTCGCACGCCTCTGGAGCAACTAGGGGTTAAGTGTCTTGCTCAGGGACACATTGGTGTCTTACAGTGGATTCGAACCCGGGTCTCTCACACCAAAGGCATGTGTCTTATCCATTGCGCCACTACCACCCCACTTGAGAATAAAGCATTTACCTAATCCTCAGCTGGATCCATTGCTCCTCAGAATGAAACTACCAGCACTTCTGAGGTAACTTTTCCCCAGGATTATTATTAAGATAGTATTATTCCTCACAGCGTCAAAAAGTACATGAGTCTGATGTACTCGGTAAACTCGGTGTGTTTTATCCAGCTGATGTGGGCGTTGGCACGTTTGCATGGATCGCCTCAGATCATTTGCGTTTGAATAGCGCGCACTCTCCGTGGGTGTGGGGTCACATTAACACTTAATGAGCTATAATGAGCTGTAATGAGAACGACTGACATCTCTCTCTCTTTTCATACGGATTACATAAACTGAGAATATTAGTTTTTTATATAAATTACTTCATTTAAAAGAAAAGAATTCAAGCTCCATGCCTGTGTGTCTGTTAGGGGTGACCCCGAATAGTCGAAGATTCGATGCTTCGATAGGAGGAGCCTGATTCGACTACCGATCTCACGGTCGAATCTTCGCAGAGGTGTTATGAAACGAGGATCATGCCACTTTGGCTATATGAGGGCGCTCAATGTCTGATTTCACATAGAACTAGCTTTTATGTCAATACGTTAATATTCAGCCTATTATGATAATTCTGTATATAAAAATGTGCAAAGAAAGAAGCTTTTAATAAATATTTTTTAACGTGCGTGAATAAGTCCAAACACCCCGTGACAGATTTAAGTTTCACTTTCAGTCCGTGACCGACAGAGGAGCGTCTTCGCGGCAAGGATTTGAATCTTTAACAATGTCTGGGATAAGAAAATCTAAAGTGTGGATGTACACCATCAGAAAGGATATTCTCCAAGGCTGGATTTAGCATCAGGAAAACCATGATCACACTTCTGCCGGCCAACGTTAACATGTTTCACGCATAGACTGGGTTTCACATTAGAATGTATTTTATCCGCGCGCACAATTTGAAAAGACTCCAACGGACAGACAGAGTGAAAGACGTTCAGGATTTGTTCTCTCGATCAGGTACAAGTGATTTCAAAACTTTTCAGCCGGTTCTAATTTTATTTTTGGATGCTGTGAAAATTTTTAGCTAAAAAGACTGCCTCTCCAGTTTAGCATTTATTGTTGTTTCTGCAGTTAAAAAGACAAAGTTGAAAATTCTGGCTACTATCGTTATTTTAATAATTTCTTTATTTTTATTTTATTTATTAATCTGTCAGGGTTATCTAATCTAACTATTTGTGGCTTGCGTTTTGAATATATGTTCCCCTGCACTTTAGGCATTTTGCACACATTTGCTCCTCATCCTGTGACTTGATATGATTTATTTCGTTTTGTATTTTTATTTTTATTTATTAGAAAGGTATATTCTGTTCTAATTTAATTTAGTAAATGAATTGTTTATTTTTTCGGTGCATCGATGTTGTGCTGTAGGCTGGCCTGCTCGCACAGGTAATTTAGCCGATTTAATTTGATTTGCATGTGAAATGCAAATCTGCAGTGTGGCCTTTCTGGAGTTATTTATGTTATTTCTTAGTTTTATTGATCAAAAATGTTTTTATACATTTTCTTCTATATCTTTGTGGGATTTTCTGTACATCGCGGCTTTGAAACGTTAAAGCCCCGCCCCCAGCCCCACCCCCATACACATGATTCGACTATTAGTCGACTATAGGCAAGACATGACGATTCTGATTCGACTATGAAAATCCATAGTCGGGGACAGCCCTAGTGTCTGTATGCCTGTTTGACTGAGGATTCGCTGAGTTATAGGTCATTTTCGGACACGTTTCAGAATGGACTTCGCTGACAGAGAGAAGGCAGAACTCGCATCATGTTTATTTTTCTTTATTTGGCAAAAAGCACAACACTTTGTTTTTATTGAGTATACACAAAAAAATAGACACTTAACAGGATCGAATGATGTATAACACTTATATGTAAGATCAAAATCAACAGAGTATTTTGAGTCTCTTTTGCACTGATAAGAAAAAAAGCGAGCCTATCGCGCCAGCGTGATATCTGACCCCAGGGGGTTAAAGTCAATGCTGTGCACTTATTGTGTTGAAACGGGTAAAGAGTGGGTGGATGGACAACCCTTATTAATGTTGGCCATAAGGAGCACAGTGCAAGAGTCCTTAGGGTTCAGTCCTGCCGAACTTGTGTTCGAACACACAGTTCGAGGACCCCTGAAATTGATAAGTGAACAGTTTCACTCCAAAGATCCTCCCTCCGTACCAATTTTAGAGTATGTGAGTTTGTTTCGTGAACAACTCCACAACGCTTGGGAGGTTGCTAAACAGCATCTTGTTGAGTCTCAATCTAAGATGAAGTGCATACTCGGTATTCTGGTCCATAAAAAATGGAGAAAAAACTGAGTGATACTAACTACACAGTTCTAACTTCTGATCGACGACGCAAAAGCAGAGTCTGCCACGTAAATATGCTAAAAGCGTATGTTTCCAGAGATGTGCCTGATGTTAACCCTGTAGTTGAAACCGTGTCTGCTGTTAATGCTATTGATCTGCCTTCCATTTATGTGTTAGAGACAGATGGTTTAATTGGAAAGGATGCTCAAGCCTCTTGTGGGAGACTTTCGAACTCTGCTATTCTGACCAACTTGCCGTCTCACCTCTCTTATTTGTCTGAGAATCAGCGTAATGATATTGTTGAATTGATTTACAACTATCATACATTGTTTAACGATGTTCCTTCCCAGACAAATGTGTTAAAGCATGATATTGAGGTGGGTCAAAGCACACCAATTAAGCAGCATCCATATCGTGTTAACCCGCACAAACATCAAGCCATGAAAGATGAATTTGGGTGTCTGGTGCATAATGGTTTTGCTGTTGCCAGCCAGAGTCCATGGAGCTCGCCTTGTATACTTGTGCCCAAGTCTGACCGCTCTTTTCGATTCTGTACTGATTTTCACAGAGTTAATAATGTTACCAAAGCTGACTAATTTCCTCTTCCCAGAATGGAGGACTGTGTTGATCATGTAGGTTCTTCACGATTTGTAACCAAACTCGATCTCTTAAAGGGATACAGGCAGGTGCCATTGACACCGCGTGCCTCTGAAATCTCCGCCTTTGTCACACCTGATGCATTCATGCAATACACAGTAATGGCTTTCGGGATGCGCAATGCACCTGCCACATTCCAACGATTAATGCAGATTGTGTTATCAGAGGTACAAAACTGCTAAATCTATCTAGATGACATGGTGATCTATTCTATGACATGGGAAGTTATGCACCCTCAGTTCAGTCATGAAACGCTTGGCTGAAACATCCTTAACACTTAACCTCAGCAAGTGTGAGTTTGCCAGAGCAGTAGTGACTTATCTCTGTAAACTAGTCGGGCAGGATCAGGTTAAGCCTGTTAAGGCTAAAGTTGAAGCTGTTGCTACATTTCCTTCACCCACTAATAAACGCAAGTTGAGGCATTTCTTGGGAATGGCTGGATACTACAGAGGATTCTGTAGGAATTTCGCCACAGTGGTTGCACCCCTTACTGACCTTTTAATTACTGAGCGGAAATTTGTGTGGAACTAAGTATGTGAATCTGCTTTTTGTTCTGCTAAAGATTTACTGTGTAGTAGCAACAATGACTATGGCATCCGGCCAGATGTTCTGGATTAGCGAATCCTGATTTGCAAAACACAGCTCGTTTCTTCTTGAGTAAACAAAGAGCATTCTGTTTACGACCCCCTTGGGGCATGTTGACCAGCGGGGGCGCCGCTTGGGCTTGGGCCTCCCTGGCACATGACACATTTATAACAAGCCGAGCGTTGAGCAAAAGGGTCGACCTAGTCCCTTGATTCAAATCTCGCCAACTCACGGGACTCACATCCTGAAAACCCCCGAAAGGGTGGGGGAAAGGACAAGAGTTCACCAAAGCAGCCTGAATTCTGAATGACACACACACACGTACACACACACACACACACACACACACACACACACACACACACACATACTTGTTTTTCTACCATTAGGGGGACCACCGTTTTTTGCCCACTTGTGGGGTCCACCACTTCCAGTGGTTCTACAGACTTGTAAAAAATCAAGCAAGATAACAAAAAATTCCTAATAAGAAATATCACTTCAATATACCAAAATTCAAACAAAATTGTTTGCACATGCGTTTTTGTGTCACTTGTGGGGCCCGGATCTAACTTTTAGGAGTTGTGGGGTCCACTTTCACAGATACACACACATTTCTAATCTTTATATCTTAGAAGGGACCAATACACACACATTTCTAATCTTTATATCTTAGAAGGGACCAAAGTCACTATCTGTAAAACATCAACTACTTCTATTATTTGCCCTTGATTACCATATAAACTTTCTTATATTATAATGTATATTCCTCTAAATTAATCTGCACACATCTATATTGGCAAGGCAAGTTTATTTATATAGCATAGAAGTGCTTTACATAGAAATTAAAATAATAATAGAATAAAGAAATAAGAATAATTAAAACAGTTTAGAAAAATTAAATACAGTACAGTACAAACAGTCGGACGAACAGCGGCACAGTGCTCATTCAGTAAATGCATAGCTAAACAGAAGTGTTTTGAGTCTGGATTTAAATGTGACCACTGTAGGAGCACATCTGATCTCCTCTAGAAGCTGGTTCCAGCTGTGGCTGGCATAATAGCTAAAAGCAGATTCGCCATGCTTAGAGTGAACCCTTGGTATATATCAGTTTAGCCATTAACATGGCATAAAAAGCCAATCCAGAGACTTTTCTAAATCAATGAGCCCTCAAATTTTGGTCACAGCCTGACCTGCTTCAGTCTGCAGGACACCAACTGTACTTTGTCTGCATTGTATTGGTCATTGAATGAACTGTGCGGTTTTGCTGAAGGGGATCTTGTTTGTCCCATGGTTATTTTTCTTTTATTTCTAATGAAGTTGTGTTCCTAGCCAGTCATGTTCACTGCAGCCTAAGATAATATACTCCTAAATTGAGGACTTCACATGAAAACTCCCTATTCATCTGATGCATAAAGACTTTAAGACCCTGTGGAATTATAGCACTAATACCGTGAGTAATTTTTACACTAAACACTGGATTAAAAAACAACAACTTTACAACATGATTTGTCCTCAATGAAAATGTATTTGGTAATACACAATGGCCAGTTCCATACAAAAAGAGGTTAGACAACATTTTACATTTCAAATGGGTAAAAAAATAAAGCTTTTGGTCAATGTAACAGTAATAAACATGCTATAAGAAACTCATGGCATTACAATGCATGAGTCAACAGTCTGATTTTTGGTATAAAACATTTAAAATTAAAAAAGACATTTGAATGGATCTACCAGTCTACTTTATAATATAAGACAACAAAGAACTTTAAAGGGTTAGTTCCCCCAAAAATGAACATTCTGCCTTCATTCACTCACCATCAAGGCATTCTAAACCCATAAGAAACTTGTTCATCTTCAGAACACAACTGAAGATATTTGAATGAAACCTGAGAGATTTCCATCTTTCCATTTAAAAACTGTTCATCCAAAACTTTCAAACATTCATAAAGAAAAAAGTTATCCATGTGACTCCAGAGGTTTAATCCCAATTTTATGGAGCAATGTCAATGTTTCGTGTGCCAAAAAAAAAACAAAAAAAAAAACAAAACAAAAAAAGATCTGTCTTCACTTCCACAGATCAACACATGAATCTTACTCATGAACACAAATTGGAGCTAAACTCTGCAGGACGGTGGCCCTCGAGGACCAGGGTTGAGAACAATCAACACTGCAATTTCATGTTGTGCAAGAGATCAGCAATAACATATTTTGTAAACGGGGAACAGCGACAAATAACAAACAAGAAAAATCGTATATGAGGTGAAGAATCATTAGTAACCAGGAAAAATTTTGTATAATTGTGTGTGCTGCAGCGATGCAAAAGTCCAGTTCACAGTTATTGCATTTGTGGATGATGTATTACGTGAGATCAACAACAGCACAAAAACAGGGCAAAACGATATACAACAAACAAGGAAAAGGGCATATGAGGCAAAGAATCCCTTTTAACCAGAAAATGTGTATAATTGTGTGTGCTGCATCAATGCAAAGTCCAGTTTACAGTTGTTGCAATTGTTGGATCAAAGAACTCATAAAGCCTGAAAAGTAGTCATGTCTCGGGCTGCAAGATGCCTAGCTGGACTCAATGATGAAACTGGCAAATATAAACGTCCGTCTCTTGCTCGCAAAGTTGGACATGGCTTGCATGCTTTAGCCATGTTTATCAAATCTGAAGGATTGAAGATGAAAGATCAACAGACTGCCAAAGATGCTGAGGAATGTGCACTGCTATACCAAGAAAGTAGGAAATTTGACATTGCAAGTCAAGCGCTAACTCAGCTTAACCAGACCAAGTGGAATTCTCCTCAGATTCTACCATTCACACAGGATGTCCACAGACTGCATTGCTATTTGTCTGAGAAACAGCAGAAGCAATTGAATGCCCTGCAAGAAGAGCCTTCTCCCTTGAACTGGAAGGACGTTGCTAAAGTGACCCTGGCGCAAGTTATCCTCTTCAACCGACGCAGAGCAGAAGGATACATCAGAAACACACGAAGATGTTAACCTAGCACTTACAGCACTGGAGCAGAAGCTTTGCAAACATTTTGTTCGGATTGCCATAGTAGGAAAGAGAGGGAGGAAAGTTCCTGTTCTCCTTACCCCGGTCATGAGAGAATCGCTCGATACTCTGAAAAGCGAGAAGAATGTGGAGTACTGAGTGAAAACGGATACTTGTTTGCATTGCCGCTCTCTGTCCATTACTTGAGGGGTTCCGATTGCATTAGGCAGTTTGTGAATGAATGTGATGATATCAAACATCCCAAAGCGCTAACCTCAACAAAACTTAGGAAACACATTGCTACTCTGTCGACTGTTCTGAATCTCAAGACTACAGAACAGGGACGGCTAGGAGAATACAAGGGGAAGAATCTGGATGAAATTCAGCTTGATGTGACTGGTATTGATATAGAAGTCTTTTTTATTATTAAGGAAAGTTAAAAAGCACAGCATTGTCCATTTATAAATCGTTCTCTTTTAGAATAGTAGATAGTATTTGATAAGTAATAGAATAGAATTGAATAGAACAGAGTAGAAGTATTTGACCTCAACATACTGAAGAAGAGGGCAGGTTTTATTGTTATAATGTGACTAACTAGACAATTTTAGTCTATTCAGCTATTTATGTAGTCATTTTGTATAATCTTGACAGATTGCAGTTTCACAACTCATTGAATCATTGAACAGAATCCCTATTAACCAGAAAATGTGTATAATTGTGTGTGCTGCATCAATGCAAAGTCCAGTTCACTGTTATTGTAATTGTTGTATAATGTTAAGTAAGTGGATTAAGTGAAAGTGCATTCACCTAACTTCATAAAATTGGTATTAAACCACATGGATTACTACTACTTTATAAATGTTCTGAAGCTTGAAAGTTTAGGGTGAGGTTGAAGTTTAGGATGAACAATGGAGGGACAGAAATATCTCGTTTCATTCAAAATATTTTCATCTGTGTTCCAAAGATGAACAAATTTCTTATGGGTTTGGAATAACAAAGGAGAGTAAATGACAACTAACCCTTTAAGAGGATAATACAATGAAAAACTAAATGTCAACTTTGTTGAAAACACTTAGAACACATGTCCCGATGTGAATGCTAGTGGGAAGGCATCCAATACGTTGAGATACCTGTATTTCCCCGTACTTTCCTTCTTATGGCAGAAATACGATTTTTGATGAAGTATTTGACCGCCTTCCAGTCTCGATTTCCTAAAGCTTGAGCTTCTGCATCAACGCAGCGCTGACAGTCCTTTTTCCCTGGAACTTGGCTCCTCACAATGAATTTCCTTAGGTGCCTTTCTACTGCCGCACATTCATCTGTTGTCCAGCTTCTTTTGGCAGCAGTTTCTTTACCCAAGTATACAAAAAAATAACATGTTATTAAGTTTAGGTTAATGTCTTAAGTTTAGGATTTTTAAACCTTAATCTGAACTGAAAGACTATTGGATTGATCACACAGGCCATTCATTGCCATATTGACTTGGTTCAGAGACTAAAAATACACTTTTAGTTTGTTTCTGAATAAAACTTTTGACTAATAATAATAATAATAATAATAATAAAGCAGTGCAATCCAGTAAAATGTGTGGTAGCACTTTATTTTGATGGTCCCCTTTAGACATTCTGTTAACTGAGTAACAATGCACCTACATGTCAACTAACTCTCATTACAGCATTAGTAGACCGTCTACTTAAAGTACTTTATACAATTTTGGCAAATGTACTTTGTTTTATGGACATTTTTATTTTAAAAACAAGACAAGGATTATTAGCAATGACTTTTACAGTCCGCATCTCATATTTTACGTATTGTCCTGTTAAACATGGCAGTCTCACATCGATGGGAATATGCATATGGAAATTATATGCAGATGAATGTATTAAAACTTTTGTGCGAACGCAAAATCTTCCCTTTGTGCATCCCACACTTTTAGAATGAAATCTAAGCAAAGTGTTATACATTTACATAGTACAATTTTCCTTTTGATCATATAATGAAAATGTTTAACCCAAAAATTCTGTCATCATTTACTCACCCACATGTTGTTCCAAACCTGTATGAGTTTCTTTCTTCTGAACACAGAAGACATTTTAAAGAATGTGGGTAACCAGAGAGTTGACGGCACCACTGACGTTCAAATTAGGAAAAAAATACTATAGAAGTCAGTGGTGCCATCAATTGTCTGGTTACCCCCATTCTTTAAAATGTCTTCTGTGTTCAGCAGAAGAAAAACTCATACAGGTTTGGAACAACATGAAGGTGAGTAAATGACAATAAAAATTTTGGGGTAAAGTATCCCTTTAAACCTTACGCTCAATAATTCTGTTTGAGGTTGTAAACCAAATATAATCAGAATATTAGACTGTGTAAACATACCTATTGTGACAGCTATCAATGTACAGTGATCAAGAGTAAAGATTTGATCAAATAATATAATTCAGAATAAAGCTTGTGTCTTCAAGACGAACGGGACAATCAATCTACTTAACATTTCTAAGCTCACCTCTCTTTTTTGCCGACTTTCTCTGGTATTGGGAATGCAGCGTGGAAGTAGGTTCTTGTGTGGATGTCACACTGTCCTCAACTTCAGTCTCCTGTGCTTCTGGAATAAAGTCATCTGAGTGCAAAGAAAAAAAAAAGTTTATTAAAGAAAGATAAATCAAAATGTAAGCAACACTGACTGGATTAGGATCTATCATGCATAACATTTGTGTCATGGTGACCAAGAGCAATGATCAACAGTACAAGTTTATAAATATTCAGTATACGGCACGAGTCTTGCAGATGATATGTATTGTGAAAAGCGCTATACAAATAAACAAATCGAATTGAACAAATTTCACATGGTTCCATAATTCTACAATACAGTGGTAGAGAGAGCCGGGTTTAATCATACTTGCACTCACACTGGGAGCACAATTTAAATGTATGCCCTTGGCAGATACTTTCTCCCCAAAGCAACTTACAGAACACATTACAGTGGCAATAGCCCTGAAGCAATGGGATGAGAACGTTGAGGAGATCGTCTACCTTTGGATCGTCTACTATACCTGTGGTGTAGCTTACTGTACCACACAATTAACTGGAAACAATGTCAAACATTCCCCACATGCAACAGGCAGCATGTCTAAAACATGTCAACTATAAATTAACTAAAAGGTTATATTAATGCAACAACCAAATATGTGGAATCCCATAAATATTGTGCAATAACATCTACATTTAATTGTCTAATTTAATTGAGATATCTTTCATAACCAAATTTTTCTTGTGAACACCCATCCATGTCAACAGTCTCTAAAACGGCAAGTAATAGAATATGAATGAGTTGTAAAACTGAAACTGCAATCTGTCAAGAGTATACAAAATGACTATAACAATAAAACCTGCCCTCTTCTTCAGTATGTTGAGGTCAAAAATTTCTACTCTGTTCTATTCAATTATATTCTATTACTTATCAAATACTATCTACTGTTCTAAAAGAGAACGATTTATAGATGGACAATGCTGTGCTTTTTAACTTTCCTTAGAGAAAAAAAAAAAAGACTTAATACTAGTCACATCGCGATCATCGTTTTCATGATTGATCGTCGCTGTCATTTGCGAGTACTCAGAGTCCATCCCTACCACGCACACCTACCTATTACGCAATCGCCACGGACCAACGGTAGTACGATGGTGTTTACCAGCCCGAGCAAACTTTTCTGGAAAGTTCGCTTTGAAATCCCAAAACAAACTTTGTTATGGCCTGATTTTGTTGAATGACGTCACAGTTCGTTATTCGATTTCGCTTGAAGTATATCGGGCCTTAAGGAGAAATGACTGATAAGACAATGATGAAGTAGCTGGTACGCAACAGATCCTAAGCATCATTGACATATCTTATCTTGCCGATGCTCCATATAGACAGTAAGAGCATACACTCATCTTTTCTAGAGGTAACAGCAAGTGTCACAGCAACAAATACGATGTTGCAATGCATTCCATCCAAAATACTCATTCTGAACATGCAGCAGCTTGATCAGTGTTGAATTACACCTGCAATTACACTAGTTTAAATATTGACAGGTGTTGTCCCAATGATGTAAAATCACTAAGAGTGAGATCCATACGTGAGGGCCCCATAAGGCCTAGACTGGAAATGTGTGTGTATGTGGGGGCCCCATAAGGCCTAGACTGGAATGGTGTGTGTGAGCTTAACTGTGAATTCATTCGTTTGAGGGGAGGGCCCCATAAGGCCTAGACTGGAAATGTGTGTGTATGTGGGGGCCCCATAAGGCCTAGACTGGAAATGTGTGTGTATGTGGGGGCCCCATAAGGCCTAGACTGGAATGGTATGTGTGTGAGCTTAACTGTGAATTCATTCGTTTGAGGGCAGGGCCCCATAAGGCCTATACTAGAAATGCGTGTGAGGGCCCCATAAGGCCTAGGCTAGAAATGTGTGTGTGTGAGCGCTTGACATGTAGAGCATGAGGGCAAGACTAGAATAGATTGTGATGACAGAGTCGACATTACTACTTTACCTGCGTGACGACAGCATCTTTGTTGGAGGCATCATGGGAAGAGTGATCTGTTAGGGATGTTTTGGTCTCTAGAACAGAAGTCTGCTGCTTTGGCTCCTGGAAATTAGACAAAAAAAACAACAGAAACCAAAGTTAACAAAAGTTAGCTCATGTGAAAACAGTTTCTCATCTAGCACAGCTGAAATATAAGAGCATACACTCATGTTTTCTAGAGGTAACAGCAAGTGTCACAGCAACAAATAAGTTGTTGCAATGCATTCCATCCAAAATACTCATTCTGAACATGCAGCAGCTTGATCAGTGTTGAATTACACCTGCAATTACACTACTTTAAATATTGACAGGTGTTGTCCCAATGATGTAAAATCACTAAGAGTGAGATCCATACGTCAGGGCCCCATAAGGCCTAGACTGGAAATGTGTGTGTGTGTGTGAGGGCCCCATAAGGCCTAGACTGGAATTGTGTGTGTGTGAGCTTAACTGTGAATTCATTCATTTGAGGGAAGGGCCCCATAAGGCCTAGACTGGAAACGTGTGTGTGTGTGAGCGCTTGACATGCAGCATGAGGGCAAGACTAGAATAGATTGTGATGACAGTCGACATTACTCCTTTACCTGCGTGACGACAGCATCTTTGTTGGAGGCATCATGGGAAGAGTGATCTGTTAGGGATGTTTTGGTCTCTATAACAGAAATCTGTTGCTTTGGCTCCTGGAAATCAGACAAAAAACAACAGAAACCAAAGGTAACAAAAGTTAGCTCATGTGAAAACAGTTTCTCATCTAGCACAGCTGAAATATAAGAGCATACATTTGTCTTTTCTAGAGGTAACAGCAAGTGTCACAGCAACAAATAATATGTTGCAATGCATTACATCCAAAATACTCATTCTGAACATGCAGCAGCTTGATCAGTGTTGAATTACACCTGCAATTACACTACTTTAAATATTGACAGGTGTTGTCCCAATGATGTAAAATCACTAAGAGTGAGATCCATACGTCAGGGCCCCATATGGCCTAGACTGGAAATGTGTGTGTGTGTGTGGGGGGGCCCCATAAGGCCTAGACTGGAAATGTGTGTGTGTGTGAGCTTAACTGTGAATTCATTCATTTGAGGGAAGGGCCCCATAAGGCCTAGACTGGAAACGTGTGTGTGAGTGCTTGACATGCAGCATGAGGGCAAGACTAGAATAGATTGGGATGACAGTCAACATTACTCCTTTACCTGCGTGACGACAGCATCTTTGTTGGAGGCATCATGGGAAGAGTGATCTGTTAGGGATGTTTTGGTCTCTATAACAGAAGTCTGTTGCTTTGGCTCCTGGAAATCAGACAAAAAACAACAGAAACCAAAGGTAACAAAAGTTAGCTCATGTGAAAACAGTTTCTCATCTAGCACAGCTGAAATATAAGAGCATACATTTGTCTTTTCTAGAGGTAACAGCAAGTGTCACAGCAACAAATAAGATGTTGCAATGCATTACATCCAAAATACTCATTCTGAACATGCAGCAGCTTGATCAGTGTTGAATTACACCTGCAATTACACTACTTTAAATATTGACAGGTGTTGTCCCAATGATGTAAAATCACTAAGAGTGAGATCCATACGTCAGGGCCCCATATGGCCTAGACTGGAAATGTGTGTGTGTGTGGGGGGGCCCCATAAGGCCTAGACTGGAAATGTGTGTGTGTGTGAGCTTAACTGTGAATTCATTCATTTGAGGGAAGGGCCCCATAAGGCCTAGACTGGAAACGTGTGTGTGTGTGAGCGCTTGACATGCAGCATGAGGGCAAGACTAGAATAGATTGTGATGACAGTCAACATTACTCCTTTACCTGCGTGACGACAGCATCTTTGTTGGAGGCATCATGGGAAGAGTGATCTGTTAGGGATGTTTTGGTCTCTATAACAGAAGTCTGTTGCTTTGGCTCCTGGAAATCAGACAAAAAACAACAGAAACCAAAGGTAACAAAAGTTAGCTCATGTGAAAACAGTTTCTCATCTAGCACAGCTGAAATATAAGAGCATACATTTGTCTTTTCTAGAGGTAACAGCAAGTGTCACAGCAACAAATAAGATGTTGCAATGCATTACATCCAAAATACTCATTCTGAACATGCAGCAGCTTGATCAGTGTTGAATTACACCTGCAATTACACTACTTTAAATATTGACAGGTGTTGTCCCAATGATGTAAAATCACTAAGAGTGAGATCCATACGTCAGGGCCCCATATGGCCTAGACTGGAAATGTGTGTGTGTGTGAGCTTAACTGAATTCATTCATTTGAGGGGAGGGCCCCATAAGGCCTAGACTAGAAATGTGTGTGTGTGTGAGGGCCCCATAAGGCCTAGACTGGAATGGTGTGTGTGTGTGAGCTTAACTGTGAATTCATTCATTTGAGGGGAGGGCCCCATAAGGCCTAGACTAGAAATGTGTGTGTGTGAGCGCTTGACATGCAGCATGAGGGCAAGACTAGAATAGATTGTGATGACAGAGTCGACATTATTCCTTTACCTGCGTGACAAAAGCATATTTGATGGAGGCATCATGGGAAGAGTGATCTGTTAGGGATGTTTTGGTCTCTAGAACAGAAGTCTGCTGCTTTGGCTCCTGGAAATCAGACAAAAAGTTCTAAGAAACAGATCATGCATATATGAGATCACATAGCTATGCATAGATAATCATTTTTTACATACATTTAAGATGAATGTGTGTATTTAATGGGTAAAGCGCAGAAGAACTGAAGCGGATGCTTGAGCGCTGACTAGGGCTGAACGATTTTGGAAAATAATCTAATTGCGATTATTTTTACCAATATTGCGATTGCGATTTAATATGCGATTATTTTTAAGCTCTTTATCTTTTCTATTATTTCAACAAAAACAAGCAATACATCACTGTAAAATAGGATGGGAATCTTTTTTTTTTATAAAACTTAAAATATTTATAATTATAAGTACTTTTAAAAAGAAATACACATTAAAAAAAACTAAATAATACAACTATATGTTAAGAATTTTAACTAATATAGCTCCAAAACATAAAAGCAAATCAAATAAAAACATTAAAAACATTACAAGCAATAAACAATGAGTGCTTTCAGTATTTAAGGGTAGGCTGTCTGAACGTTTTCATCTCTTTTGAAATATAAGATGTGGTTTGTCCTGTCTGTTAAAATAACTTAACTGCGTTTACATTAATTTCGCGTCATAAAAGCATTTTGAGATGCAAGTACATTTCACCACGTAGACGGAGTCGCTCACAGCCGCATGCTCAAGCGCTCTTCGCAAAGCGCGCGTGAGTATTTGAAACTGAAAGCAGCTTCTGTCAGTGATTTTCATATTTTTAATATATAAGCCAACTGTATTCCAAAAGACATATGATGCCTTCGTAGAGCATTTGTAAGGAAAATACCGGCGCCGGCGGGCGAGACTACAAGAGTAACATCAAGCAAAGCACGCGTGATGCGTATCTTATAGCGCATCTTGTGCAATGCAGCCCGCGAATGTCCTTGTAATTCGCTTCAACTTCTCCGAACTTTATGAAAGATTATTTTTCGGAAGGTTCGAGTGGTGTCGTGTGTGCGTGTGTGTGAGACAGAGGAATTAGAAGCAAGCAGAATATTGTTGTTTATAAAGCACACGCAGCGTCATCACGTAGGCTATCTGTGTTTAAAACTAAGATCAGACTCTATTCTGAATTATCTGAATAGATACAAAATCGTTGGAGAGAATCTATAACACAATATCACATAAATTAAACACAAACTGTTCTTTCCTGTAGCCTATGCCAGGTCTATGTGTAGCGTGCCAAGTTGATGCTTCCTCCGTAGGCGTAGTGCAGACTGCTTTACTGCTGACGCGTGTCACGTGACCAAAGTTTAATCGCAGCTTTTGCGGTTAAATCGCGTTTCATCATATCGCGATATTATCGTAAATGCAATTAATCGTTCAGCCCTAGCGCTGACAGAAGACTTTTCAGTACACACGCTTCGATTGTGTGCACACAGAGGGCTGCCTGTCATGGTTCATTGCAATTTAGCATTTTAAGATCTTTGAAACTTTGATTTAAGACATTGAAATGCTAATTAAGGCATTATTTGTACATTAACAAATTAAAAACTTAAAGATTGGCAGACATCCTGATAATCAACAGAAGTTGGAGCTATGATTCATAGGGGTGGAGCGGTACATGTATTCGTATTTAGGGATGGGGCCGATCCGATCCAGTATCGGTATCGGGACCGATACCAGCGTAATTCACGCATCGGATTTTCCCGATCCAACCTGCGGAGATATCCGATATCCATGAGTCATGTCTGCACTTTAACGTTGTCTGCTGAAATGACTCCAAAAGTGATTCCCGCCAGCTAGTCTGCTAGCTTTGGATTTGGATTTCCCGAACGGAGGCGCAGCTCAATGAGACACAGCGTTATGAGACACGCCCCCGCTCAGGAAATCCATTCCGCAGTTTGCGGTTAGCCAACATGTCCGCTGTGTGGAAATACTTCACACTGGAAACACCGCAGAGCAAGACAGCATCAGACAATTAATACGAGTCGAGTCTATTAAATGTATTTTTTTGAATGAATACTTGTTTGATACTCCATAAATACTTGTTTAGTTAATGGATGATTCACCATTTCTGAACGAATCTTTTGAATGAATGATTCTCGTTCCAGAGAAGGCAGACATGCTGATTTTTCTTCAAAAGAATTGCTGATTCTACATCTGATGATGTAACGTCTTTACTTCTGTTACATATTTTATGTTCATGTTTTTGCTTTTCATGATAATTCCTTAAAGTATTATAAATATAAATACTTTGCATTGTCACAGTTTTACTGGTAATAGCCTAAATGTGACAAGAATAAAAGGTAGAATTTTTACAAGTATTTGCTCTCTTTTTTCTCTCCAATAAATATTGAAATTGAAACCAAGAATCGTTAAGAACCGGATTCGATAAGCAGAACCGGAATGGTTAAAATTAAAACGATACCCAACCCTACGTCTGAGGCGAAATCCGCTTGTCTGTTTGCAAGATGGCTGATGTTGATCGAGCATTCATCGAGAGAGTTACCGCATCGGAACGAGGATCACCCTTTAGATAGTGTGTGTGTAAGATGTTTAACATTACACTTGCACTTTTCTTATATTTCAAGACTCAAGTATTTGACATTTTGGGAATGTAATAAATATTGACATGACAATCAATTTGAAACCCTTACAGTTGTATATTTGTTTTCAGAATGGGATTTTTCCTGTTAACAGGATTTCCTGTTTTTCTGACTTCCTTTTCTGACCTTATACTTCTCAAGTTGCCTTTTGGGACATACATGCGTATACGTACATATCACACTTGCCTGTTGAGAGAAGTTTATTTCAGCATCATATAAAATAAACAATAATGATAATAATAATAATAATAATAATAATAATAATATTAAAGCAAACACAGCTCTGGTATCGGAATAGTATCGGTATCGGCCGATATCCAAATTCAGGTATCGGGATCAGATCGGAAGTGAAAAAATGTGGATCGGTGCATCCCTAGAACCAAATCGGTACGGGTGTCATGGTTCGGTGCATGAATTTACACACAGAATACACAGTATAAAAATAAATAAAACTCGCGTTCAAATGAATTAATGTAATGCAGAACTACTGTTAGATACGCAGGTTCTTTAGGGACACCTAATCTGTAGCCCCGCCTTAGGCTAGGTTTGTTTATACTTTCGCGAGCCTCCGCTGACCGCGCGCGCGCGCCTCCCCAAATGGACGAGGCATTTATACTTTGCGTTCGCCGGTGTACTATTCTTTGAAATGACAGGGTGCGACTCGGTGTAACTGTCCATCAGGAATCAGCGGTGAGAAATAAGGTACACTAGTGAATGTTTATTTTAGTAGCCTACAACAACACCTTTAGTACACCAAAACCACACTACAAAAGAATCGTGTAAAGCAGGAAACCAGATTATTCCGTGACATTAGAAGAAAATGGATATGAGAACGTAACCTACAACTAAATTAACGTTATCTTACATAATTTCTAAACATTTGTATTTAGTTTTGTGAACCTTTTTATAAAACATGGCTATTTATTTTTATTTAAAGGGCTTATGTCTGCTATTTTGTTAATGTACATTAAGCAACTCATTTAGATGCAAGAACTGGCTGCCGGTGCTGTGAGATGTACATGCTTGGCCAGATTCGGCTCGAAGTTGTGCGTCTTCGGATGCGGAGCCGTGCACACTAAAAAACCGTGCACTGCACACCGCCACGCAAAATTAGGGCTGTCGCGGTGAAGGATTTTCCCTTGCGGTAATTTTCAGTGGGCCAATAGCGCGATATGCGGTTTTACCGCATTTATTAATTTATTTAGATGTATTTGTTGCTATATAAATAAGTGTCACGATGTGGTCAGTATGCACAAAAGCGAGAACATTTTAAGTAAACAACAAACCGAAACTAAAAAGCGTCTCTGCGCATTGAAAGCCTGTCACTCAGCGCGCAGTTGTTACGGCAACGGACTGTCGTTGAGTGAGTCATTAAACCATTCATTCAACAACACGTTCAAAAACGCTGATTGATTCATTAAAAGATAGTAATGAAACAAGGTTAATTATTTTTAACTTTGAGCTCCACTTTTCAAGGCTCAGCTGACCAGCAATGCGTCGCATGGGAAATGCTGAAGCTTCATAGAGATAAATGGCATTGATTCAATGCGTGACTCACTGAGTTTTGTTTCCCGCGACCGCGAGTTCCTCGCGCTGTGGATGCTGACCAGCGATGTCGCTGATGCCATTCATGGTAAATACCCTTTATTTTAAACGTTCAAAGGATGACAGGACAAATATTTAACTTTCCTTGGACACGGCAACCTTTTCACGAATATGACTTGACCTCAAAGACAGACGCAGGTAATCGCACGCGCTCAGTCGATCTCTCTCATTCACTGTCCGTTTAGGCTTAAGTGCAACTCCACGAAGCCTCTGTACAAATCACCACGATAAAACCATGATCACCATGTCTTATTATCATTATTAACTTATTTAACATTCAATACACATGCACAAAGTTCAAATCAAGAAGGGTGTAGCCTTATGAAAAAAGAAAACGCAAATATCGCGGTTGCTGTGGTTACTTGAATTCCTCTGCGGTTGGCTTGTCAGTAGAGCGGTAATACAATATTGCAGTTATCGTGATAGCCCTACGCGAAATGTGGCCTTGCACACTAGGGCTGCAACAACTAATCGATAATAATCGATTATGAAAATCGTTGTCAACGAATGTCATTGTCGATTAGTTGGTCTGCTCACGTCACGGGGAGCGTTACTGATGACGTCCCTTTCATGACAACGCAGTCACGCGAAATGGCAGAGAGTAATCGGAGAGAAACATCAGCACGGCAAGCAAAAACTGTATATTCTCATTATATGATGATGTGAAAATGGTATAGTCTAGTTTAATTCAATACTACAGTGTAAACAGCTTTGTTTACTAACTTCGGGACAGTCACACTAGATCTATTTTGTATCGAGCATCAGGTTGCGCAATCAGTTCGCTCGCAACATAAGTGATGGATTAAAATAGCGCTACCGCATAAATAGGTTAAATTAAATGGTATTTACAAAGTGAAGCACTAAATATAAAGGCAGTTAATAACAGCAGCAGTAAAATATTGTTTTTTAGTCACTGTAGTCAGTGGTTTTCAGCGAATGCTTGTGCAGTAATACATCATTTTTCCTGTACTTTTAATCAAGCCTGTTGTCAGCTGCGTACCTCCATTCCGCTCTCTTTTTATAGCATTTGTCTACTACTATGTAAGGGATAATCCCGCTTATTACATGGCTACCCACCAAATAAATCAATAATTTTACACAAAATATTGATTTAAAAAGGAGTTTATTGATTTAAAAATGATTGTATTGCTTCCGCTAAAGAAAATACTCCGTTCCGTCTCTACGGTTAGAATCCTGCGTCCATAGCAACGCTCTGTTTTTCTGGTGTGTTATACTTCGCAGCGGTCTGTTATCAAGAAATAACAGATCGCATTCTACATTGGAATTCAAAATCTGCTGCTTAATATCTTATTACAAACATGTTTGTGTCCTAATTTCATAATGTGAAGTTTATATGAGCAGCGCAACTCAATATTTTGTTTTGTTTATTTATATTTTGGATATTTAAAGAAGTTTTACTGTTTAAAAACTGGACAAACTTTTGTGTTTGGGGTTTAAAATGTAAAAATTAAAGATTATATTAGTAAAACTCAATGTGTGGCTTTTGCACTTTTTAAAGTACACTTTTACACATAAATACCCTGATTTAGGGTTTTATTTAGTTATAAACAAAAATCAAATTGAATTTAAAAAACCTATCCGATTAATCGATTAATCGAAAAAATAATCGTCCGATTAATCGATTATCAAAATAATCGTTAGTTGCAGCCCTATTGCACACCCAACGCGCACGACCGCCAACACCGCAATGACGACATTTTTGCCACGCGCCCTCGCATAAATAAGAGATGCTTTATTTTCAGTTTTATAGCTGATTGTCTTGTTTACATCTTACTTTACACACTTCAGGGCAGGCTGTTGCAGCTAGCTCAGGGGAGAGACCGTATGACACTATGGTACAGCCTCAGACATGCACAATAAAAAATTTCTGCATTTTTGTTTTGCTTTTCCCTCCATTGTACCGAACTCCTACCGAACCGTAATGTCTGAACCGAATCGTGACTTCTGTGTACTGTTCCACCCCTAATGATTCAGGTTATTAACACACAATGTGGACACTTTTACAAAACCAATGCTAATTTATCATTTTCCAACTACAAAGACATGGATTATCATGTAAGCGTATGCAAACGATCAGTACTAAGAAATTAATGTGTAATATGCTGTCCCATACCTTTGTTACTATCGATAAATCATTCCGTAAACCCAGGTTTGTCCCTAAAAGACAGAATGTGTGTCCTGGCATCATCAACAGGCCTTATCCTCGTCTTCCTTTTCAACATTATGGTGCTGAAAATAATTACATACACAATAAAAATCAATTACATTATCATGGGGAAACAAAAAAAATAATTAAATCAAACAATTTCAAGTAATGTAACGTTAATATTCAGTGGTTTAAGATCTAAATGTAGCTTGCACAGGCCAGACAACAGATATAAAACAGAAACGATAATTAGATTATTCAGGCATATTGTAAATATTGTAAGATAGATCAATAAACAGTTAAGTTAGTCTGTCAGCTGCACACGATCTGCAATCATGTCTGCTCAATTAAAATATAAGCGTCAAACCAATACATTAGTGGATTTTTGCAAAACTATAAAGCAAACGGAGTCAAATTATCATGTAATGCAATAAAATGCTTCTTACGCAGCCGCCATTATCAGCTATCGATCTATAAATAGCATCACCAGCTCATAACATTATCATCTATCGATCTGAATAAAATGCTACATCATTAACTATCATTTAACGTTAGTTGCGCTACGAAATTGAGTAAGAATTGAAACGAATATCATGTACAAAGTCAAATAACTTCACTTACCTCTTTCTCACATGAAGAGAGTGTGTTCAGAGTCGAAGCGCGTGGAACTTCCGGTTTAAAATGCCGTCCTTGACCGTGTCCGTGGGCTTTTAGCAGCTAATGTTAGCCATCTGATTAAAACCTTAACGTTACTTCATTAAGCATTATTCTGTTCACACGACTAGAAATACACATGAAACTATATCAAATGTTTAGTTAAATACTATAGGATTACAGCAAATTATTGCTTAGTCTACATGAAGTGTTTCTTCCGTTGAAACAGAGTCAAAACATGAGGAATTAAAGATTACAACCCAGAAACAGTGTGCGTCAGTGCGTCAGTGCGTGAGTGCGTGGGCGCATCCAATAAAACTACACGGCTCCTCCCTCCCTCTCCGTGGGCCTTTCTCATTGGCTAAAGCCACACACACATCCGGGAGTGTGTATCTGCTGCAATACCACGTTCCCAGCTACAGGGGCGATAGAGAGCATACACACTTACACACTCAAAACTGGTTTTTATTACCTTGTGGGGAAAGTGAAAAAAAAGCATGAGGCATATCAGCAGAGGCTACTGAGGCAGTTTACGTTGAAATCGGTGTGGGGCCCACCATTTTGGGCCCCACAACGTTGTTGGACCCCATACCGTTGGTGTGCTCCCGGTGACTGGGACCCACAAAGTAAGAAATACAAGTACACACACACACACACACACACACACACACACACACACACATCCTTTGTGTTTAACTTAACATCCTTTAATGTATGTAACTCAGACTTGTATCTGAACTTCCTGTATGTATGTGTGATTAATGTTGTTTTGATCATATAGTTATGATCTTCGAGTGTTTGGCTCTGAAATGTATTTTTGAAGAATGTTCTCCCAGTAGAATCGCATCCCGTAACCCGATCTCATTGGCAGGTCATAAAATTTGACCACCAAGCTCATCCAGCCCTATGCAAAGGAGACCATGGGGGCGCAACATTCCAACGCACACACACAAACACACTCTGGACTTTGAAATGGAAACCCCCTACAGAAAAGGACTTTTACCCATAAAGTCACTCTTAAATGTACTAAATATATCCCTTTTTGTGTTAAGAGGTGTGTGTAAACCATAGGAAAGCATATATGCCCTATTGTACCATTAATAGAACTGCAAATGCCTATACTAATGCATAATAATGTATCTTTGCATTGCTACAACGTCTATATTCTATTTTTGATATCTCTGTAATCCTCTCCAGCTAACGGAGTTAAATTTCGATAACCAATTGCAGTAATTTGTATTGTTTGACATCTTTCATATGTCTGGAGCAAATCTTCTCAATTTCGATCTCTCACATGACAGTCAAAGTATAGGCGTTTCTTCACAAACAAAGAAACCTCTTCCCGCTTCAGATCAGAAGATCCGATTCGCTGTTGCCACGAAAAAGGGGACGTGGGACACCGCTCACGGGACACTGATAAAAGTCCAAACTTTCAGTTTGCTCACTCTCTCAACTCTCAGCTCTCAACCCTCATCTTCCTCTTCTCCACGCGCAGCGCTTCTCCTCCCAACGCAACCAGCTGGACAGGCCTTGGCTTCTCCTCTGGGACGCATGCCCGCGTCATGTAGAAGCTGCCGTTCTTTTGCAACTAAGTTCCTACTCGCCTTTCCCCTCCACAAGGGAAATGATCTGAACTTTCTCTGTAACGTTAAATTCAAGTGAGCCTTTACATCGTCTTGCGAAACGACCCAGAAGACGAAGCTAGACGCAAACCAGCCGGGCACGCGCACACACGCATTGCTTGAAAGAGCACAGAATGATCACCAGAAAGAGCACCACACTGAAAGAGCACAGAATCTTGCAAGTAACGTTATCTCTCTCTAAAAGCTGATTTCAGGTGTCCAGCTCTTAGGTCTGTGAATTAAGTTACCCTCTATCTCTTCTCTCTATTTCTTTCTTTCTTTCTTTCTTTCTTTCTTTCTTTCTTTCTTTCTTTCTTTCCTTTCATTTTATTCTCTCTAGCACGTTATGTCTTATGTTTTTGTTTGGTTAAATGTTTGTTTGTTTGTTTTATTGTTTGCATTTTTACGTACGTTTATATTGTAGCTCATATAATCTCTCTAGTTTACATTTATTAAAAATCCATTTATACTTTTAACTGTCTCTGTGTTTGAAAACCCACCTTGTAAGTCAATGAAATCAAAGATCTAAGCTACAAGCTCGATATTGACTACCTTGAGTAGTTTTAATTCATAAACTCAGAAAGTTTGATGTTCGTGGCCAGAAGATGAAACTTTCTTGGAGTTTGTAAAACGGGGATACTCCTTCTTAACTGATAATCTTACATTTATTCGCTGGACGAATGACTGATGACGAGACCAGTTACAGAACGAGGTATTTCCGAAAATTGATAAAGTAATGTATATGCGATTTATGAATTATGACCATGAGTTATGATTAGTAATATTTCCCAAATTCCCTATATTCTTGAGCTAATTTGCATTGACCCAGAGTCATTTACGTTACAGTGTAATGCTCTTGTGTTTTCTGCCCCGAATTTCGCTCAATCTTTCAGCCTGCAGGTGGATGCGAGTGCTCATGGCGCTGGTGTTTTACGCGGCTGACACAAGCAGATAACGCTGGTATCGAACATCCAGTGAGCTATTTCTAAAAAAAAAATTACCCGGTGTCAGAAAAACTATAGCACAATAGAGAAAGAAGGCGTTACTGGCGTTACTGCTGGCCGTCCAGCACTTTGAGGTGTATCTAAGTTCTGGTGACCGCATTGTGGCGTACACAGATCACAACTCTCTAATATTTCTAGCTCGTATGTCTAACTATAACCAGCGTTTAGTGAGATGAGCACTCATCTTACCTGAGTTCAACTTAGACATACGCTATTAAAAAGGTGCAGATAATGTCGTAGCTGACACATTGTCAAGGGCTTATCCTGGTGATGCTTAATTGACCGTTGAAAATGGCATGGATGGTGATGTACCCCATTAATTTGTTACAAATCAGGTTTTGCAACTAAGGGTTGGGGTGTTGCGTTCCCTGGACGTAATGTGTTATTTCTCTGTTATGTATTTGATTTCTTGATGTTGTGACCTGTTATTGTGTGCAGTTCGATTTCTCCCTCTTTTTCTCCCTCTCCCTCTGTGCAGGGCTTGATTGGGTTCAGCTGCGGCAGATTACGTTGAGGAGCAGGAGCGCTTAAATGCTATTTAGCCCATGTTGTTAGTGCAGTAGCTGTTGGTGTGTTGATCTTAAGTAAGTTGTCCCCGTGCAGGGTTCTCACGGTTGAACCATGAGGATATCTTTTCTTTATTTGTGTATTTGGAAGCCGTAGGGAGGAGGTTGCCATTCTTTTTTGTATGAACCGTTTTCTCTTGTTTATTGGTCAGTTGGGGAGTAAGGGAAGGCTTTTGCATTTTATTTGAGATTTTTCTTTTGTTAGGTAAATTACATTTAATACATCTTTAGCTAGATTTACTTTTGTTTATTTTGCCCTGAACTCCTCCTGAAGATTCATGTTTCCTGTTATTCATTTCTGTGTGAATAAAAAGCTTATTTTTGTCTTGCTCTGTAGTATTTGTGTGTGAGCCGGGACAGGAGAAGGGATATTGGGATATATCTTTTTTTTGTTTTGTAATCGGCATTCCTAACCCTAGACGGGGAGGTCGTGATATGGAGTAAGAGGCTTACACAGGGCTTTTTGCTTCATTCTTTTACATCCTACAGCATCGCAAATTGGCAATGAGGATACCCTGCACTGCAGTTTTGTTTTGCTGTTACTTTCAGAATGTTTGTTAACCCTCTGGGGTCTGAGCTGTTTTCTGGCCCTGGAGGTGTTCTGACATGCTCTGACATTTGTGCTTATTTCTGTTACTTGTGACATTGTCATGGCTAAAGTCTTATTACACCGTATTTAGCACAAACTCTGCTACAATAATATATCAGCAGCATGTATGTAAAAGTTTGTAGTTTTGAGATAATGACATTTATGCGTGGTTTGTGAAAATACAAAAAAAAAAATTCTCACTGAAATAAGGCCATGAAACCCATACTGATTATTTCTTCACAAGACTTTTTACAATTTTTATCACGTAGCCTAGAATATTTGCTCCAAAACTATGTGAAAATCACCCTGACTGCTCATTCAGATAAGACAATATATTGATTTAAAATTTCTAAGACGTGTTTTGTGTGAGAAAGCCTTATGCGAAGAGGCGTGATCATCTCATTAATATGTAAGCCTTTAACACCTGAGAAAGACAAAGACACTCCCCTAACTGCCCTATTAGGAGCTATCAGGCCCTGTCATTCAGAGCAACCTTGCACAAAGAATGAGGAGATTTAAAAAATAATGGCTTTTAGATTGTTTGGATTTATTTACAACACAACATAATCCAAAGATACACAACAAATGACAAAAGAGCACATTGAAAACAATGATCCAAAGACAGATACCTTTGTGCCATTCCTAAAAACATTGTACATGCCTTTCATTTCCAAGGTGTTTGATTTTCACTTTACCATTCATATACAGAGACTCATGTGAATGTTGAAGTCAGCAGGACTCAGTGGAGCATCTGGTCCCCTAAAGAAAAGAAAAAAAGTGAACATACTGGTATCAAGAGAAACTAGGCCTGCACGATTTTGGGAATAAATTTGAGATTTTTCTGGTTAAAATTGCTTTTTAAAATTCACAGAATACACACACACACACACACACAAATGTTTCCAACAATATATAATATAATGAACACCAGGTTTGTTGTGCCTTGTAGGCATAGGCTATGCGCAGTTCTGCATAAAATAATAATAGCAATAGCCTATAGCAGCCTATAAATCTTCCAAAAGATTTCAGTAACAACTATGCTAGAGAAAAATATATTGATTATCATATGTTACTTCAAATGTTTCCATTCGTTATGATGATATGAAATGAGATAATAGTAAAAACATAAAGCCTAATGTTTGGTGCATTTTGCTTTTCAAACGCGATCGCGCTCCAAAATATGATACATTCAAACGCAGAGCGCTCCAAAATATGAAACATTATGGTTACCATATTATACATATCTACGTTTGAGCAGATATCCACAAACAGTATTTAACAGTAAACACGGGTCTAAATATTATAATATTCACCATATATCTAGCAACAGTTCAACTGCAATGTGAAGTTTATGCAACAATACCATAAACTAATAAGTAAGAATTTCTTACCTTACATCTTTCTTGTCTTCAAATCGCGTTCTTCTTCTTCTGAGGTAAATCCAATGTAGCTCACGGCACGTCTTTCAAACTCGACGAAAAGCAGAGACTTGTGAAGTTTTTTGGTGTTTTGTTTTTGAGGTAACGAGCGCGTTCGCGTTCCATGTGGAGATTTGCATGTGAATCTCTTTTGCGCGAGTGGGCGTGGTCAAATTAAAAATAATTAGCAAGCGTTTGAGATACTGGACATCCTGTTGGTTTTATACAAATTACTTAAACAGAGAATATTTGTTTTCAGTTTGAATCCGATCATTTAAAAGTACACACTTAACCCTCTGGGGTCTGAGGGGTTTTTGGGGTTCTTGAGATGTTCTGACATGCCCTGACATTTGTGCTTTTTTCAGTTGCTTATAAACATATTAATGGCAAAGGTATAATTACACTCTATTTAGCACAAACAGGGCTACCATAATATGTGAGCAACATGCATGTACATGTTTGTATTTTTGAGAGAATAATGTTTATGCATGGTTATTGAAAAAACTAAAAACTAAAGTTTCTGAAAAAAGGCCACAAAACACATACTAAATATGTGACAATAAGACTTTTGACTAATTGATGTCGTTGCCTAGAGTTTTTTCTTCAAAATGATGTGAAAATCATCCTGCCCTTATCATTCACATAACACAATACATTGATTTAAATCTTGTAAAACACTTTTTGTTTGTAAAGGCAATATGTGCAAGGGGCGTCAACCATTCAACAGCATCATGCATATGTAGTGGTTCACACCTGAGGAGACAATGGGGCCCGCATACTTAATGAGCCATTCATTCAGGTGTGTCACCTATAGCCACAAGAAAGAATGCAAGAGCAATATATATATATATATATATATATATATATATATATATATATATATATATATATATATATATATATATATTCTACCAAATTGGTTCACAGTTGGAAGCATGTCAATTTATTTTTTTATATATTTTTTCACAAATTGTATAATATCCAAATTGTATAATATCCAAGGAAAACATGTCTAGTAATTGTGCAGTTAATTCTCATACTGTATTTTCAGTTTTGGAATATGTATCCTCTCCCCAAATTTGTCAATAATAAAACACAATAAAAATTATTTAAAGAAAAGGCTTATATTTACCTTTTAAAATTTGTTTACATCTACCTTGTAAATATATTTTTTTTTATTAAAAAGGTTACAATTACAACAACAATTGAAGTGTAATCTTTCTTTGTAAAAACTAAAGTATACATTTTATCATACATATTTCAAAGTTAAGGATTCATTACTTCGAATATAGCCTACATTGACAAAACATACTATATTTAACATATTAGCAAAAATTGGCAAACAAAAGCTTATTTGAGGTGGCAGATATTTTACAGTAAAAATGTGTAATCTATCCAAAACTAATCAACGAAATGTTGTCTTTCATTTGTCTGTAACATAGGTCTTTCGTTTTTATTATAATGAATATAAATGTTAATTTGCAGTTTAACCCTCTGAGGTCTGAGCGGTTTTCTGGGCCCTGGAGGTGATCTGACATGCTCTGACATTTGTTTGTTTTTTCAGTTATTTATAAACATGTTAATGGCAAAAGTGTAAATTCACTCTATATAACACAAACAGGGCTAGCATAATATCTGATCAACATGCTTGTAAATCTTTGTATTTTTAAGAGAATAATGTTTATGCGTGGTTATATAAAAAAAAAAAAAGAAAGTTGCTGAAATAAGGCCACAAAACACTAGGGCTGTCCCCGACTATGGATTTTCATAGTCGAATCAGAATCGTCATGTCTTGCCTATAGTCGACTAATAGTCGAATCATGTGTATGGGGGTGGGGCTGGGGGCGGGGCTTTAACGTTTCAAAGCCACGATGTACAGAAAATCACACAAAGATATAGAAGAAAATCTATAAAAACATTTTTGATCAATAAAACTAAGAAATAACAAATAACTCCAGAAAGGCCACACTGCAGATTTGCATTTCACATGCAAATCAAATTAAATCGGCTAAATTGGACCCTACAGCACAACATCGATGCACCGAAAAAATAAACAATTAATTTACTAAATTAAATTAGAACAGAATATACCTTTCTAATAAATAAAAATACAAAACGAAATAAATCAGAATCAAGTCACAGGATGAGGAGCAAATGTGTGCAAAATGCCTAAAGTGCAGGGGAACATATATTCAAAACACAAGCCACAAATAGTTAGATTAGATAACCCTGACAGATTAATAAATAAAATAAAAATAAAGAAAATTTTTAAATAACGATAGTAGCCAGAATTTTCAACTTTGTCTTTTTAACTGCAGAAACAACAATAAATGCTAAACTGGAGAGGCAGTCTTTTTAACTAAAAATGTTCACAGCATCCAAAAATAAAATTAGAACCGGCTGAAAAGTTTTGAAATCACTTGTACCTGATCGAGAGAACAAATCCAGTCTCTCACGCTGTCTGTATCCGTTGGAGTCTTTTCAAATTGTGCGCGCGGATAAAATACATTCTAACGTGAAACCCAGTCTATGCGTGAAACATGTTAACGTTGGCCGGCAGAAGTGCGATCATGGTTCCCTTTCGTTGTCACTCCGAGTTACGTCGGATGACGACGAATGGGGTTTCGCTTAGAAAGCCTGTCATCTTCGAGTATATAAAACGAGCCAATGGCAATGAAATGCCATGGGTCTGCGGAATTTGCATTGCGTAACTCCGCCCCACCCTGGGGGTATATAAGGAAGTACGCTGCAACATGCAGATATGTTTTCGCTTCGGAGCCAAGAGTTTTCTTCACTCCTACAAGCTATTCTGTATCATCTTCACTCTACGAGACGAGCGGCTCTTCAGTGTGTTTGTGTGACGGCGTGTTCCAGCGAGATCGCATTGCCTGCTGCTGATCTGTGCAGTGATCTGCCGACAGTGTGTGTGTTTCTCCCTGGGCGCTTCAGCACTCTGCTGAGCTTTTCCTCTCTCTAAAAGAGCTGCACGCGGCACGTCTTTTTCAAGACGGCTCGCCCGTGTATTTACTGGATGTGGGCGCGTGATTCATCTGCCTAACGGTCACGAGCGCTGTTTCGCGTGTTGGGCTGATTCACGCTCGGCAGCGCTCGTGGGTGAGTCACGTTTGCTCTGCGGGAACGTGACCATCGCGATGTTTATAGATCGAGACTCAATGATCCCCGTGTGGGTAGAGTCCCCTCTGCCACACCCCAATCTATCTCTTCCTCGAGAGGGGATACTTTGGCTGGTGGCCAGGGTGATCTGAGGGTTACAGTGTGGCATAATACCGACGAGCATTCCTCGGGCCACGCCCCCCTCCACATCGCAAACCGTGGGGCTTCCGTGTGTACCTGGTTCTTCTTAGGGACCCAGTGTTTTCATTCGGGGCTCCAGCAGGTGGTGTCATGTCACTCACAGCATCACAAGGCGGGCTTGATTCCTCTGGAAATGAGGATTCGACTGCGTTGCCTCCCTCTGGAGTGTCAGCGTTAGTCGAGTCAGATCCAGAGCTGATGGCCATGCTTTCCCGGGCAGCTGAAAGCATCGGCTGGAGTGGCGCCGCCCTCCCCCCGAGCGCTGTAGGCTTCCCGGATGTGCATCAGGACGCTTCCGGCCCGCGGGAGTCCACGTGACTTTTCGCGGCCCGCGGGCGTCCTCCGCCTTCGCTGCACTCGATCGCGTGGCGATCATGGGCTGTATGTTCTCTGTCACTATTGTGGCACAGGCATGCAGTGCTGTGTGTCGCCTTCGCCTTCGAGGCAGTGCTGACTCGGGAGTTCTGTCAGAACCGGCCGCAGTGGAACGCTAGTCCTTCCCTGGCCAACACTGACAGAACGCGGAAACTCGACCACGCCCCCTTGCTGGGACGCTATGCCTCCCATGCCCGGCCTGGTCGTTCCGCCGCGCAAACTACTGACCTCGCTCTCGGGCGACATCGGTACCTGCGTGATCCTGGGTCAGGTGGTGTCCACTAGAGTGGTCCAGACATGGGCTCAGCCAGGTTGGTGTGAGGGGGTCTGAGAATTCATTTTCTCAGCTCCCTCATGTCCCATGCTGGGCTCCTCGGCGGTGTGGTTGAGGACTGTACCCTACAGTTTTTGACCCCCCCCCCCCCAGAAGCAGACTGAGGCCTTCTGCACCGACGGTCATCCGTCCGTGCGGTCTCCTTAGTCTGCTTCCCGCCGAGGCCACCTCCATGCGGCTCCTCCCCTCGGGCCTTCACTGGCCCTGAGCAGGAGGCGGTCGCAGGAGGGCGGCGCTGCCCGTCTCCGCCCCTTAGACTGCCACGCCAGCCTAAGCAGCACTCTTGAGACGGGCAGCTTGGTCGGCGGTGTGGTTGAGGACTGCGCCCAACAGCCTTCGATTACTCCAGAAGCGGACTCAGGCTTCTGCACTGACGGTCATCCGTCCGTGTGGTCTCCTTAGTCTGCTTCCCGCCGACGCCGCTTCCATGCGGCTCCTCCCCTCGACCCTTCCCGGCCCGAGCACGAGGAGGTCGCTGGAGGCTGGCACCGCCTGTCCTTGCCCTTAGCCGGCTAACACCTGGCTAAGCAGCACTCCTGAGACAGGTAGCCTGGAGTTAGGGCTCAGTTCTTTCAGGAGCTGGTAGCAGGACCACTCCTTCCCCCGGTGGAGGGCTGGGTGAGAATCTCATTCAAAAGAACTGATGCTCTTTCTCTGAGCCCCAAGAGGCTATGGATGACAGCACGCGCCGCCCACGGGCCACGCTCCTCTCATCCCCCTCTGTCGCCAGACCCCTGCCAGAGCACGCCCCCGTGGGACGCTGGTCCTCCCCTGGCCTCCTCTGGCAGGACGCGGCTAATGACCGTGCCCCCGCACAGGGCCGCTATGCCACCCTTGCCTGGGCCGGTCATTCCGCCTCGCTGCACCTCCGACGGTACGTCTGTGGTTCGCTGGCGCAGTTTCTGGAGGCCTGGCTAGAGCCTCCCAGACTGTCCCGCCGGGTCGCGAGAACCATCAGGCTCGGCTACGCGATTCAGTTCGCGCGGTCTCCTCCCTGCTTCAGGGGAGTCCGCTTCACTATGGTCGGTGGCAATGCCCCTGTCATGAGAGCGGAGGTCGCCGCCTGCGATCGAGATTGTCCCTCCAGCCGAAATGAGGTCCGGCTTCTACAGCCCTTACTTCATTGTACCGAAGAAAATTGTACTCTCTTCACAGGATGCCGTTCAAGATGCTCACGGCCAAACGCATTTTCGAATGCGTGCGGCCGCAGGATTGGTTTGCAGCGATCGACCTGAAGGACGCCTACTTCCATGTCTCCATTCTTCCTCGACACAGACCGTTCTTACGGTTTGCTTTCGAGGGGCAGGCAGACCAGTACGCGGTTCTCCCTTTCGGGCTAGCCCTGTCTCCTCGCGTCTTTACGAAGGTCGTCGAGGCAGCCCTTGTTCCCCTTCGGGAACACGGGGTTCGCATCCTGAACTATCTCGACGACTGGCTGATCCTAGCTCACTCTCGAGACCAGGTTTGCGAACACAGGGACCTAGTGCTCCGGCACCTAGCTCGTCTGGGCCTTCGGGTCAACTGGGAGAAGAGCAAACTCTGCCCCGTGCAGAGGATCTCTTTTCTCGGTATGGATATCGACTCGGTCGCCATGTGCGCGCAGCTTACGAGCGAGCGCGCGCAGTCACTGCTGACTTGCCTTCGTCAATTCGAGGGCAAGAGTGCGGTCCCACTGAAACTCTTTCAGAGGCTCCTGGGGCATATGGCATCCGCAGCCGCAGTAACGCCGCTCGGATTGCTTCATATGAGACCGCTTCAGCTTTGGCTTCGCGATCGAGTCCCGAGGTGGGCATGGCAACACGGCACGCTCCGAGTCCCAGTGACTCCGGCCTGCCGTCAGACCTTCACCCCGTGGTCGAACCGTTTTCTACGGGCCGGAGTACCCTTAGAACGAGCTTCCAGGCATGTTGTATCAACGGATGCCTCCACCACGGGCTGGGGCGCCATGTGCAATGGACATGCTGCCGCGGGCTCCTGGACAGGTCCCCAACGCCTTTGGCATGTCAATTGCCTCGAGTTGCTGGCTGTACGCCTTGCCCTGCACCGCTTCCGGGCGTTGCTCAGGGGTCAACACGTACTAGTCCTATCAGACAATACCGCCACAGTAGCGTACATCAACCGTCAAGGTGGTCTACGCTCCCGCCGTATGTCGCAAGCATCTGAGGTCGCTTCGAGCCATTTATATCCCGGGAGAGCTGAACCGTGCGGCCGACGAGCTGTCTCGGCTTCGGCCTCTCGCTGGAGAATGGAGACTCCATCCCCAGTCGGTCCAGCTGATTTGGGATCAGTTCGGGGACGCTCAGATAGATCTGTTTGCCTCCCACGACTCGTCCCATTGCGACCTGTTTTATTCCTTGACCGAGGGCACGCTCGGCACGGATGCACTGGCGCACAGCTGGCCGCGGGGCCTACGCAAGTATGCGTTTCCCCCAGTGAGCCTTCTTGCGCAGACTTTGCGCAAGATCAGGGAGGACGAGGAGCAGGTGATATTGGTTGCCCCGTATTGGCCCAACCGCACCTGGTTCCCAGAACTAGTACTCCTCGCGACAGCACCTCCCTGGCCTATTCCTCTGAGGAAGGACCTGCTTTCTCAGGGACGGGGCACCCTGTGGCACCCTCATCCCGATCTTTGGAACCTCCACGTGTGGCTCCTGGACGGGACGAGGTAGGTTTGAGTACCCTACCACCAGCGGTGGTGGCTACCATCACTTCCGCTAGAGCATCGTCCACGAGACATGTCTATGCGTTGAAGTGGAACCTCTTCGTCAACTGGTGTTCTTCTAAACATCAAGAACCCACGAAATTCTCGATCAGTGTCGTGCTTTCCTTCCTGCAAGAAGGGTTGGAGCGTAGGCTGTCTCCCTCCACCCTGAAAGTGTATGTTGCCGCCATTGCCGCACATCACGACGCAGTTGAAGGAAAGTCTCTAGGAAAGCACGACCTGATCATCAGGTTCCTGAGAGGAGCGAGGAGACTGAATCCTCCTCGCCCTCCTCTCGTTCCCTCTTGGGACCTCTCAGTGGTTTTAACTGCCCTGCAGAGTGCTCCCTTTGAGCCTCTGCAATCAGTGGAGCTTAAGTTCCTGTCTATGAAGACAGCGCTCCTGGTTGCATTGGTCTCCATCAAGAGGGTAGGGGACCTGCACGCATTTTCGGTTGACGAAGCGTGCCTGGAGTTCGGGCCGGCTATTTCTCACGTGATCCTGAGACCCCGGCCTGGATATGTGCCCAAGGTTCCCACCACACCCTTTCGAGACCAGGTGGGGAACCTGCAAGCGCTGCCCTTGGAGGAGGCAGACCCAGCCTTGGCACTGCTCTGTCCAGTACGCGCCCTCCGTGCTTACGTAGACAGAACGCAGTGTTTCAGGACCTCTGACCAGCTCTTTGTCTGTCATGGTGGGAAGCTGAAGGGAAAGGCTCTCTCCAAGCAAAGGTTGTCTCACTGGATAGTGGACGCCATTGCTTTGGCTTACCAGCAGCAAGGTCGACCATGCCCCCTTGGTGTGACGGCCCACTCCACTCGGAGTGTGGCATCCTCTTGGGCTCTAGCGCATGGCGCCTCGCTAACAGACATCTGCAGAGCTGCAGGCTGGGCGACACCTAACACATTCGCGAGATTCTACAATCTCCGAGTGGAGCCAGTTTCTTCTCATGTACTCGCTTCAACTAGCCGGTAATAGATTCTGCTCAGGTGTCTTCGCTTGCTCGCCATTCCTCTCCTCGGATGGGATACGTGCGATTATTCCTCAGGTGAGCCTCATAAGCCCTGAGTCTCCTCCAGCACTAACGATGTCATCGCCAGAGTTGCCACCGGCAGCTTTCGCGCTTGGCTAGGTGCCTCCATGTGCATGGTTCCCCCTCTGGGTGACCCCCACATGTGTATTTCCACTGTAAGCCTCTCTGAGCATGTGTCTTTCCCTTGGCAAGCCACCTTGCCACCCCTGGGGTTGAAATATTCCACCTGCGGCTGGATACCCCAGTGTTCTCCATATGCAGCCCTCCTGGGTCATATGGGTATTCCAAGTCCCCCCCCTTCGGGTTGGGCATGATTGCATATTTCCACTGAGATATGCTTCCCAGTGTACCTTGCTTTAATCCCGTGTTAAGTAGGAGTCCTTCGTCCGTGCCAGTCTCACGACAGGGAGCTCACACTTACGCAGGGCACTGGAAGACAGTCGGGAGGTGGCGTGATTACACTGGGAACCCCATTCGTCGTCATCCGACGTAACTCGGAGTGACAACGAAAGGGAACGTCTCGGTTACGGATGTAACCCTCGTTCCCTGAGTAGGGAACGGAGACGTTACGTCTCCCTGCCACTTCCGCTGTACCGCTGGAACGCCTGAGTTCAGTCTCGGCTCCTCAGCGAAGACATATCTGCATGTTGCAGCGTACTTCCTTATATACCCCCAGGGTGGGGCGGAGTTACGCAATGCAAATTCCGCAGACCCATGGCATTTCATTGCCATTGGCTCGTTTTATATACTCGAAGATGACAGGCTTTCTAAGCGAAACCCCATTCGTCGTCATCCGACGTAACGTCTCCGTTCCCTACTCAGGGAACGAGGGTTACATCCGTAACCGAGACGTTTTCCTGATGCTAAATCCAGCCTTGGAGAATACCCTTTCTGATGGTGTACATCCACACTTTAGATTTTCTTATCCCAGACATTGTTAAAGATTTAAATCCTTGCCGCCAAGACGCTCCTCTGTCGGTCACGGATTGAAAGTGAAACTTAAATCTGTCACGGGGTGTTTGGATTTATTCACGCACGTTAAAAAATATTTATTAAAAGCTTCTTTCTTTGCACATTTTTATATAGGCCTACAGCATTATCATAATAGGCTGAATATTAACGTATTTACATAAAAGCTAGTTCTATGTGAAATCAGACATTGAGCGCCCTCATATGGCCAAAGTGGCATGATCCTCGTTTCATAACACCTCTGCGAAGATTCGACCGTGAGATCGGTAGTCGAATCAGGCTCCTCCTATCGAAGCATTGAATCTTCGACTATTCGGGGTCACCCCTACAAAACACATTCTAAATATGTGCCCACAAGCCTCTTGACTAATGTATGTTGTCTTTCTAGTTCTGGCTTCAAAATGATGTGAAATTCATCCTGCCTGATCGTTCTCTTAAAACAATACATTGATTTAAACATTGTAAAACAGTTTTTTTTGTCAGAAGAGGTTTATGCGTGGGAGGGGTAATCGCTCATCAATATTAATGAGATTCAGACCAGGGGTGTGACAGACACTCCCCCAATGACTAATGGGCCATCAAGAGAGGCAGCCTGAACAAAGTAGAGGAGATTCAAAGGTTTTGTTTTTCACTGTTTTATTGTAATTCCTCTATGAGGAGGAACTAAATGTTTTAAATGTGCAGGTATCTCACAGTAAATGCTTATGCCCCGTTGATGCGGGCTCTAAGCAAAATAAAGCAAAATAATGCAAAATGAGCAAAATAAACTAAAATAAAGGCAGATAGAATATAGTTACATGTCTTTGTGCCATTCTTGAAAACAGTTCCTGTTTAACTGAAGACACAAGTGAACATTACATGCCTGGCATTTCCAAGGTGTGTCCTGCCTTTTACCAAGCTGTCCTTTGCAAAGCACACAGATCTTGCGACCAACTGTGCAAATGTTCTTTACATCTGAGCCCAGCTCAGCTCCTGGAACCGGCACATGGTCACTACTGGTTTGTTTTGGTGCTACTTTCTGTGACACACCACAGAGCTCCGCAATAAGCTGTTCCATGAACTGTTTATGGGTCATGTTACCACATAGCTCTTTGTGGATAAGGAAAGCATTGGTGGCAGCAATGTCCAAGAAGTGTAGAAAGATCTTTCTGTACCACTTCATTGTTTTGTGTTGTGCAGTGTAGTACTGTAAGAGCTGATCGGACAGGTCCACACCCCCCATGTGTTTGTTGTATGCAATCACAGGTGCAGGACATGGAAATGTCTTTGTCCTCCATGCATCTTGTGTTTTCACCCTCCTCTGTGCAGTGTCTCCTGTATAAGCAGATTGAATGGTGGAACAGACAGACACCTCTCGTGTGTCCATCCACTTCACAAATACAAGAGGACCATCCCGAATCCACCTGATGGATCCTCTGGCAGATTTTTTAGAGAGTGAATTAGTTGCATCACGTGGGCAATCCTTCCTGTTGTCCCTGTAAGTCCCACATGCACCAAACTTCATTGCAAACAGGTCTTTGAGGAGCTTTGGGCTTGTGTAGAAATTGTCCATGTACACATGGTACCCAGAGCCTAAAACTTTACAGTCCAAAAGAGATGTTACAGCATCATGTGACAGTCCATGGCCTGAAGGAAAGTTGTTCTTTCCTGTGTACACAGAAAAGTCCAAAGTGTATCCATTTGATGAGTCTGCAAGAACAAACAACTTGAAACCCCATCTGGTTGGTTTGGCTTTCATGTACTGCGTCATACCTGTGTGTGCTTTGCATGCCACCATTCTCTCATCGACAGCTAAGTTTATTTTAGGATGATAGATGGCTTTACAAACATGACGTATGGTGTCCATGAGAGGTTTGACCCTGAAAAGCCGGTCATGTTCAGGTGTGCCCCTCTTTCTGTCATTCTCTTTATCTGCATCTGGGTGACTCATGTGCACATTCCATGAAATGGTGCGGTATCTGTCCCGGGACATGATTGTGGCAGGAAAAGGCAAAGAGAAAAGACTGTCTTGCCGCCAGTAGTCGCTGATGGAGCTCATCTTCACCATGGCCATGTAAAAAAGCAGCCCAATGTATCTGTACATCTCGCTGATGCTGATAATGTTGTAGTGCCAATGTTGGGGTGCAATCGAGGAAATGACTTCTCACAGATCTCAGATGCCAGAAAGATTAGACTTTATTTCACAAGCAAAGTCTGAACGCCCTTCTGCAGAAAGACGCTCCTAAGCAATGATCAGCTCTAACGTATATACCTTCTCCTTCCTCCAAAGATGGTAATACATGATGGTAATACATTCTATAGGTATTTTGAGAAATAGTTTTGTACCATGTGACATTACTGAAATAGAATTTTCTGCTGCAGCAGCACAGCTCTCAGGCTTCCAAAGTCAATCCAAAGTAAATAATAGTGTACAATGTGTAGTTAAATCACTTATTTTCTAAACAACAAAATCTTCAACAATATCAGTCCATTTATATTTGCGGCCTTTTGCAATTGCACCAGCAGCTTGAGCATTGGTGTTGTGGCACAGAGTTGACACTGCATTCTCAGAAAAAAACATTTTGAAGAGACTCAGAGGAGTTTGTGCATCAGCTGGACTCAGCTGTGGTCCAGGTTCCCGTGCAGGCAGGAATCTCAGAGTCTGTGGAACCATATCAATGTCAGTCTCTGTTTTCCATGACAGAGTAGACTGCTTGTTGCTTGTCTGAATGTTTGTCTTGGCCCTCTTTGCAACAGGTGTCTGATGATCACCATCACCTTTATAGCTGTAAAACAAACAAACAACTGTGAGCATGTTTATTACACAAAATATAACAACTGCATTTCAATCATTATAAGTAACATTGGCCAGATGCAAAGTCATACAGACACATAATGTTTGTATGGACTATGTAAAACCAGAATATGTAAACAGAATTAGACTAATATCTGAAAGAAAGGGAATAAGTGTACTTACTTTTCAGTTGTTCTCAAAACTGAACGACACCTGTCGCGTGACCTCCCAGTGCGAGTTGCAGGTGAGGTTGAGAGTGATGCTACCACATTCCTATGAAAATAATAATATTAATATTAATAAAGGTTGAACAAAGTACTATGCCAGCACATGCATAACTGATGGACAGTCAGCATTTTGGTAAAACAACAAAAATAAGCTCTTTTATACTAACATTACCAATCACTAATTGTAATATTATGCATACATAACACCACAATTTTTGCAATTGTGTCTGGTAATTGTGTTTTGCAATTGTGTCTGGCAATCCACACAGGCAGGCACATGTACATTTGTAGCATCACTAAGTATATAAACAAAATTGGTCTAACATCTGTAAAATAGTGGGTAAATATGTACTTACTCCTTCTGATTTCTGTCTGTGTTGCTGCGTGCCCTCTTAGTGCGAGTTGCAGTGAGAGGTGAGAGTGAGCAACCTACATCATTCCTTTCAAAAAAAGTTGAAAACTATTATTATCATATATTTTAGAGTACTATTCCAGCACATGCACAACTGATGGGCATTAGCATGCTGATAAGATAACACAAAGAAAAAAATGTAACATTATCAACCAACCTCTAAAAATAAATAAATTCATACAGGCTCATATTGTAATAAGTATATAAACAAAATTGCACAAACATTGGTAAATATGTACTTACTCTTTCTGACGTTCAACTGTGTTGCTGCGCGCCCTCCGAGTTGCAGATGAAGGAGATGCAGCATTCCTGTTTTAAAAAAAGTTGAAAACTATTATAACATAAATATTTCAAAGTATATTACCATTAGTCTATATGAATAACTGATGCAAATAATTGTAGACACGTGCTGTAGGCATATATTGCGTGTAATGGGCCATTACGGAGATAGCACAACGCAAACATTAACACATTTGCAATTCATCAGCTGGGCATATTTACACATTTCAGCACATACACACATTTGCAATAGATATTTGCAAGCACTCTTCATTTAAATATAAATTACTCTGAATGGAAAGTATGGAAATGGTCCAACCAGTAAAATCTGTAGCCTACGTTTATTTAAAATAGCTTGTCAACTAATTTCTCTGTACTGTAGGCTAATTGGCCTACGTGTTGTAGCCTAGTCATTAAAATTAAATAAAACAATTTAGTTCATATTTAGGTTTAAATAAAATCATTTTTTTTTTTTTATTTCATTTATGTTGATTATATGAAAAGTGAAAAGCATGAGTAAGATCATGCGCAATCGCGAGACAAATGGAGTGGGCAGAGAAGATTTTGACCATTTCATTAAGTTTATTTTTTGTATAAAGCCTTTCTTTAAAGTGAATTTCGTTTTGTATTAATTGTATCTTAATTTTAATAGTTGTTTCATCAACCAAATGCCTGTATTTAAAACATAAGAATTAAAAATAGCAGGAACTGGAGGCCTCATAAATGAACCCAAACTCATAAGCTTTGCCTAAAATACCAGAGAAATATATAGAAAGCTCGAAATGTGTTATTTTAAACAAAACTATTAAAAACGAAAGAAAACAGACTGCATGAAGCCTCTCTCCTACTTTATAAAGCATAGCCTAGACAATTTAAATATAATTACTCTGAATGACAAGTATGGAAATGGTCCAACCAGTAAAATATGTAGCCTACGTTTATACAAAATAGCTTGTCAACTAATGCAAGTAAATTTAAAAAGACTTACTCATCCGAAATATCCACGCCTGGATCAAGTCGCTCTTCAAAATACAAACGTTCATTGTCAGAGTCCTCTTCTTCTTCTGAGGAAAAAGTGAACTCTTCATCACTATCCAGGACGAGCTGAAGGGCTTCCTCACTGGTGTATCGCGTCATCTTCCAACGGCGCAGGAAATGAAATGAATGAAACTTGCTGGTTTTAAAGCATTTCAGGGGGCTTTTTACCTTATTTTGCATAGATCACCTCAGCACATTATCTTATGAATAGCGCGCTCTGCGAGTGGGTGTGAACTCTTTTCAGGGGGCGTTTACCTTATTTTGCATATCACCTCAGCACATTATCTTATGAATAGCGCGCTCTGCGAGAGGGCGTGAACTAATTACAGATAATTAGATGAGGTGGGAGAAACTGTACTTCACTTTAGTTTCATACAGATTACATTGCAGGAGAATATTTGTTTTGAATGTGAACTGTTTTATTTAAAAGTAGAAATTTAAAGCTTTCTTTAGACGCATGTTTCATGGTTGTGTGATAAGTATTCGCTGAGTTTTCCAGACTTGTTTCAGAAAGATTTTTGCGGAGACAGAGTGAGCTGAAAGCGCACCCTGTTTATTTTATTTATTTAAAAATAAAAACAAGGTGTTTCATTCTATTCTTTATCTATAAATAGAATGGACGGTTAACGCCAATATAGTTGCGTACACTTGAGTTTATTGAACAACCATAAACGCACATGTGTGCTCACAATGTAAACAACGGAAGTTCACAGGTGTTACACTTAATACAGTCTGTACTGCAACAACAACCATCCCAACATCCTTTCTCTTTTTTTTTTTTTTTTTTTTTTTTTTTTTTACAACATTAAGGAGACTGAGAATTTGATCACTTAAGAACTTCATGAACTGTAACTCAGAAAAACATGTATATGTTCACTATACTTTGTATTAACTGAATTTGTAATGTGTCCTTAATAACACAAAGTGTTACGTGTTAAACTCATACAAAATAAAGTGTCTAGTGTCATCTTTTCTTTTTCTCTTCTTTTTCTCACTGGCGAACTGGAGGTAAGTATTACTAAGTTACTGAACATAGTCTTTAAGGTAGGACGGCCTGATCACTTTTCTTCCAGACTTTGTGATAGAAACGCCAGGAGTGTCCTTGCTTGCGTTTAAGTCTGTCCCACTGTCTCTGGGTACTTCTACAGGCTGTCTGGACTCGGATTGTTCCATTACTATGGCTTTGTCCTTCCTGAGGTGTCGGCGGTTTCTCCTCAGAATGTTTCCTGAGTCAAGCTGGACATCATAAGATCTGTAGTCCACAGGTTTCACAACAGTCGCTTTTCTCCATGTTTTGTTAGGCTCTCCTGGCTGGACATGAACTCTGTCTCCTTCGTTTAGAGGATCTAGGTCCTTCGCATGTCTGTTATAGTATACAGCCTGACGGTTTCTGTTTTCAATCTGCTCTTGTCGTGAGTGAATTACCTTTGGTTGTAGCAGGTTGTCATGCATGGGCATCAGAGTTCTAGTTCTCCTACTGAACAGCCGCTGCGCTGGACTTGCTTTGATCCATTGTGATGGTGTATTTCTCTGATCAAGCATGGCGAGGTATGGATCTTTCCCGTCAGCTTTTGCCTTTTTCAACAGCCGTTTTGCAGATTTTACAGCTGATTCTGCCATCCCATTGCTCTGTGGGTATGCAGGTGAAGATGTTTTGTGTTTGAATTCCCACTGTCTACTGAACCTTTTGAAATCTTCTGAAGTGTATTGTGGGCCGTTATCAGAGATAACGACATCCGGTATACCGTGTCTTGCGAAATGGGCTTTCAGCTTATGGATGACAGTGGTGGATTGTGTGTCAGGTAAATAGTCAAGCTCCCAGAAATTAGAGAGGTAGTCAACAGTGATTAGGTAGTTTCTGCTGTCTAAAGTGAATATATCTGTCCCCACCTTAGACCATGGGCTACTGGGTAGTTCGTGGGACTGTAGAGTCTCCTTCTGCTGTTTCACATCCATAGACCTGCAGACGTCACATTTCTCTATGAATGTCTTTATCTGTTCATTCATCCCCGGCCAATAAACACATTCTCTTGCCCTTCTTAGACATCCCTCTATGCCCAAATGCGAGGAGTGAATGCGCCGAACAATGTCACCTCTGAGTGTGTCTGGGATTGCAACTCTCTCCCCCCTGAAGACAATTCCACCCTGGGCACTCAGTTCCTCTTGAAAGGAGTGATAGTGTGCAATGTCGCTCGGTATGTCTTTCTTGTTCATTGGCCAACCTTCTTGTATTAATTTAATCAGTGACTGCAATTTCCTGTCTTTGCTTGTTTCCTCTCTGATGGCCTGGAGTCTTTGTTCCGCAATATGTATGTGCTGGACCATGTTTATGCTCTCAATCTCCATTTCTACTGAACCCTCTGATGCATGTTCAGGTAAGTATGCGCGGCTCAGCGTGTCAGCTAGCAACATGCTCTTCCCTGGAATGTACTTGACTTCAATATCATATCTCTGCAGCCTAAGTAACATTCTTTGCAGGCGTTTTGGGGTGTTCAACAGGGGTTTTCTTACTATATTTTCCAGTGGCTTATGATCGGAATGTACATTGACTTTTCGCCCGTATGTATACTGATGGAATTTTTCCATACCGAAGACAATGGCCAAACATTCCTTCTCTATTTGGGCATAACCCCTTTCTGTCTGAGTTAATGCCCGGCTTCCATAAGCAACTGGCGCCCCCTCCTGAAGTAAAGCAGCCCCTAACCCAGTCTCTGATGCGTCGCACTGAAGTGTCAGTGTTTCATCTGGGTTATAATATTTGAGAATTGGAGCTTTGGTGATGGCGTCCTTGAGCCTTGTGAATGCTTGCTCTTGCACATCTGACCATTCCCAGATACTGTCTTTATGGGTTAACTGCCTCAGTATCTCACAGCCATCTGACAGGTGATCACAGAATTTCGAGAGATAGTTTACCATGCCCAGGAACCTTTGGACACCTTTAACATCTGTTGGACGTGGCATGTCTCTAACCGCTCGTGCCTTTTCAGGGTCGACTCTGAGCCCGTCAGCGGTAAGTAAATGTCCGATGTAGGGAACCTCGCTCCTTCTCAGTTGAAACTTTTCTGCGTTCAATTTGATGTTTTTTTCTCTACATCTGTTTAGCAGTGCTCTCAGTTTGGTGTCGTGGTCCTGGTTTGCTCTTTCTAACGTCTCACCCTCTCCTGTGATGAGGATGTCATCAGCGATGACATAGATACCTAGCAATCCTTCCAGAGCTTGGCTGAGCTTCCTCTGAAACACCTCTGGTGCTGGGCTGATGCCCATTGGCATCCTCAGCCATCTGTATCTGCCATACGGTGTGGCAAATGTGGTCATGTAACTTGATTTCTCATCCAGGTTCACATGCCAAAATCCATTCCTGACATCACACACAGTGAAGACTTTTGCCCTTGACAAGTCTGGCAGTATGTCGTCTATTGTCGGCAGTGGAAAGTGACATCTTTTAAGAGCTCTGTTGAGTGGTCTTGGATCTATGCATATCCTTAGGTTTCCTGATGGCTTCTTGACAATGACAAGACTGCTAATCCACTCTGTGCTGCAGTCCACTGGCGTGATGATTCCTCTTCGTTGAAGATCACTCAGCTCTGCTTTGAGTGGTGCCATCATCGCAACAGGGACCCTTCTCTTTGGCAGTTTTACTGGAGTTACTGTAGTGTCTGCTTCTATCTTGTACACGCCCTCCAGACATCCATCTCCCTGGAACACATCAGCATAGTCTTTTTTGATATTATCCATGCTCCACATTTCATCTGTCATCTCCTCAGTGACGATGCTATCCACAGCCATGATGTTTTCATACTGGACTTTCACTAGATTCATGGCTTGTACTGCCCTGCTACCCAGTAGCGGCACTGCAGTCCCCTCATCTACAACCATGAATTCTAACCGGTACAGTTTTTTGTTTCTTGGATTCCTCAATTTAGTTATACATTTCCCCAATGGCTGCAGTGTGCTTTTATTGTACATCACCAGCACTTGCTCAGTCTTTTCAATTTGTGTGGATGGGTTCAACAGGTTGACAGGTATTATATTACAGCTGGCTCCACAATCTAACTGGAACTTCACCTGTTTATTCCCCAGTAGCATGGCAGCAAACAGTTTTGAAGGCGGCCGCTGTTTCTCCTTCGACACTGCGTTCACCGTCTCTACTGTTACACACAAGATGTCTTCATAACTTCCATCGTCTGACTCCGTAATGTTATGCACTGTCTTTCCTGTCTGTATTTTTGTTCTGCACATTGTGGCAAAATGATTATCTTTTCCACAGATTCTGCATTTTTTACCATATGCAGGACATTTTTGTTTGTTTCTTTCGTGCATTTTTCCGCAAAATTTGCAGTTTACAGTGCTCTTACTTGTTTCTCTTCGCACGGCCTGTTTTACCGCGTGCACTTCCTCTGTTACTCGTCCTTCAATCGTTCTGTTGTTTTCCCGCGACAACTCTGTTGCTCTGCAGATTTGCACACATTTTTCCAAAGTCAAATCTTGTTCCCGCAGAAGTCTCTCTCTCAAAACTGAACTGTATATGCCGCAAACAATTCTATCGCGGATTAGAGAGTCTTTGATCTGGCCGAAATTACACGTACTCGCAAGCATTCTTAAGTCCGTTACATATCTGTCAATGTTCTCATCAGAGGCCTGATTCCTGACAAAAAAACGGTACCTTTCAACTGTCTCGTTCACTTTTGGATTGCAATGATCATCCAAAGCACTTATTAAGCTGCTTACTGTCCGATCCGGAGACGATGCGGGAACCAGGGTCTCGCATAGTTCTCTTCCCGTCTCCCCAATGAGATAGCTGAACACTTTTAGCTTCACGGCTTCTCCAGCGTCCGCCAAAGTGAGATCCATATACAGCATGAACTCTTCTTTCCACATTTTCCATGATTTCGCCAGATTAGCTGAGTCCAGGCACAGGGGTGGTGGTGGTCTCAGCCCCAGGGAATTCTCCATCCTCGCTGCGCCTGAGCTCTCCGCTCTCTCGACCATATTTTTTTTTTTTTGTCTCTCGTTATTCTAAATCTCCGTGCTTTTACACTTTACAAAGCACCGCTGCCACCATGTTTCATTCTATTCTTTATCTATAAATAGAATGGACGGTTAACGCCAATATAGTTGCGTACACTTGAGTTTATTGAACAACCATAAACGCACATGTGTGCTCACAATGTAAACAACGGAAGTTCACAGGTGTTACACTTAATACAGTCTGTACTGCAACAACAACCATCCCAACACAAGGTTTTGATGTTAATGTGAGTGTACACAAAAAAAAGAAGACCCTCTATAGTTTATAATCATGTATTTATTTTATTTATATGACCATAAATGACGGATTTTTTTAAGTTTATGTTGCTGCTATGTGAAAAAAATCCAGCAAAACGCATGGGCGCGTTTCTCGACCTCAGAGGGTTAATATGTTGCTTATACAAATACATTTTATTTCAACATATTTCAGTCGATTTTTACTCAGGATAGCAAAATAGTTTGCTAAAAGCAGATCATTCATTCACACACAGAAACGCAATTCAAATTTAAACCGTCTTTTTGCGAGTTGTGGTAAACAGCGCATCTCTTTCGTTCATTCATTCACACAGAAACGCGATTTACTTGAGAATGAAAAAAAACTTACTACAGTATTCCATCCGTTGCTCCTCGAAACACCAGCACTTCTGAGGTACGTTTTCCATTAGTATTATTCCTCACAGCGCTGCGAGACAGTGTAGACAAGTACACTGATCATCTGAATAAACTTGATGTGTTTTCTCGAGCTGATATGTGGGCGTTCACAGTTTGTATGGGATCGTCTCAGTCATTTGCGTTTGAATAGCGCACGCTCTCCGTGGGCGGGGCCGATTAAAACGTAATGAGCTGAGATGAGCTCGACTGGAATCGCTCTCTTTTAATACAGATTTCACAAGATGAGAATATTTGTTTTTTTATATAAATTACTTCATTTAAAAGAAGAGAATTCAAGCTTCATGCCTGTGTGTCTGTATGCCTGTTTGACTGAGTATTCGCTGAGTTATTGTTAATTTTCGGACGCGTTTCAGAATGGACTTCACTGGCAGAGAGAAGGCAGAACTCGCTTCGTGTTTATTTTTCTTTATTTGGCAAAAAGCACAACACTTTGTTTTTATTGTGAGTATACACAAAAATAATACACATTTAACAGAATCGATTGATGTATGAAACTCCTATGGAAAATCAAAGTCAACAGAGTATTTATGAGTTTCTTTTACACTGATAAAAAAAAAGCGAGCTGGTATCGCCGGCGATACAGCCGACCTCAGGGGGTTAAATGTTTATAAAGGTATACGGCTCATAAATGTGTGACAAGTATTCGCTGAGTTTTGTTTCAGTTTATAGACGTGCTCAAGAAAAAAAAGTTCACCGCGACGGAGAGGCAGAACGCACACCCTGTTTATTTTCTTTATTTTACAAAAGCACAATGTTTTGATTTGATTGTAAGTGGACACATACAAAAGTAGAAATATCACAGATTCTTTTTTTATATTTCTTTTTTCTGTATGACCATAAATGACGGAGTAATTTAAGTTTATTGTGCTACAAAGTGAAGAAAATCCAGCAAAACGCGGGGGCGCGTTTGCCGACCTCAGAGGGTTAATGTTCCTGCACCAGCGATGTTTTTGCCCTGTCCGGGGGAACAGCCGATGCCTTTTGACATGTGGCTGCCTATTTTAAATAACTACTTACTAGTGATCTATGCGATGGGGGATGCTAGGCCAGATGTCCACAAAATAGTCACATTACTCCATTGTTTGAGAACAGAGGGACAGCAGGTATTTTACACTCTATAAGAAACCGACCAGTTATGCCTCTGCTGTCAGTGCACTAGAGAAAATGTTTACTCCAAAAGTGAATGTTGTTGAATGCTATGCATTCAGAAAGCGAGCTCGATTTCAGTTTGTAGCAACCTGTGGTTTTAACAACAAATCTGATGACAGAAGTGATCAAGTTTTCCAGTAGTTGATCACTTATCATGCAAGATTTACGGTTGTGTCCAGTGTTAGGTCTGACTTTAGTAACAGCCTTTATCGAATACTGTCAGTTACTGAAGTCAGACCTAACACTGGACACAGCCGTAAAATTTTGCAATTCTTGCATTTCCAGTACAAACTCTGCACACTAAATTGTACACAACTACAAACAAACAGCACCACCGCTCAGCTAAGCCACATGATGTGGCCACTTCTTTCTGCAGATACAGGCTCTGCAGTCTCTATACTACCACACCATGTCTATAAACAATATTTCAGCTCCACTCCCTTGTTTCCAAATTCTGCTAGATTTGGTGACCTACACACAAACACACATGCTTGATGCGTTTTTATAAGAAACATATTCATATTTATAACTTTATAATCTAGAATCACTGGCTTCCGGCCGCAAATGAGTCGAGTTCCAGCCGAAGAGTGAACTCTGACCTGCCGCATGACGTATTGACGAATGTGAAAGCGCAGAGGATAGTGCAGAACAAAACACTGGTCACGAATTATAAGTCTTAAACGACCATTTTTAAAGAGAAATGTCAGAGGAGCTTAAGTTTGTTGCCCAGCCCTATTTGAACTGTGAGAAATGTCTACTTTCACCTAAGCTTACTCTATTCTTACATCCTACATCATGCGTCCGGTCAGATTTCACTCTTCGGTCAGAACTCGACTCGTGTACGGCCGTTACCGCAAGCAAGTGATTATAGTTTATAAAGTTATAAATATTGTAAGCCCATTTATCGGTCCAGTGGGCGGTCTCCAATAATACGGGTGAAGGTTTTTGCGTGTTACTGTCTTTCCTTTTTACGCAACACAACAAGATTAAATGAAATATATTTTCTCATATGTATTACCTCGTTATTTCATCTGACTCCATAAATGAAAAAAAGGATTTAATGATATCTGAGTATCATCAAGTGACTGAATGTTTGATTATTCTTTTTAACTCTTTAATTATGTTTTACCTGCTCAGATTAGGAAATTATGTCGCTCAGAGGTCCTAGTGTCTTCCACGGATCTCACGATCATAATCTCATCAGTTTTGATCATCAAACAGAGGTAATTGCTATATTCCTGAGATCGGTCACATTCACGTTTACACAATCAAAGACACTTTGGTATAGCCCCCATGGAATTGCATACACTTGAATTTAATTTAAACGTTTACTTCAGTAGAAGTATGGCCACTATTACAGATATAAATTGACCAACATTACTTCTCTTATGAAGCTTTGGATTGGCCAAGAAACATTAAATTAAAACAGAGGTAAGACACACCCAAATTTAGATTGGTCAAGCAGCATTTGCTGTTCTAAACGGAAATTCTTGTCTTTGCAAACCAAGTACACTTGAATTGATGCCAAATATTAGTCGTCACTAATCTGACGCAGACTTGCGGGAACATACAAATCCGTTTAATCTACTTAGGAAAACAATTTTAGAGTTAGTCAGAATAAAATCAAATGTTTACAATTTATTGACCAGGTAATAGAACAATAATTCAAAATCCAATTCATATAATAAAATCATCGGTCAATCAAATATAATAACAACAATTCGGAAATCGAGGAATTAGAAATATTTACCTGGCAACGGAAAACTACACATAGTGATCGTGTGACTACACACCACTCTGTGGTCCATCTTGGATATTGCTGTTACATATGCAAGAGAGTTAAAATGTTAATTCTCAGGAGAGCCTTTTGTTTTCTCGAGGGGTAGCTCAGACTTGCTGTCACCCACCTTACAATATGAATATCTTCTTTTTTTTTAAATGCATCGCTTCACTTCAGTAGGCCTTTAATAATTAACCCTCTGGAGCCGTATGGATTACTTGTATGATGGATGGATCTGCTTTTTTGGGCTTCAAAATCTCAGTTACTATTCACTCCCATTATAAAGCTTGGAAGAGCCAGGATATTTTTGAATATAATTCCATTTTTTGGTGAACTAACCCTTTAATGCTGACACAGTTACTACCTCAGATGCAAAGCCAGCAACTCTAGTTCTGTCCACAACTACTGCTGCACCTCCCGTTACCCCTCCACCTGAGATAGGGTGTGTGAAACAATTTGTACACAAGGTCAAAATTGATCATACAGTACAAACTATGGCATTTGTCTTCGCAGTTAGGGATGCTGTCTTAGCTTAATTCGATTGTCTGTTGCAGACTGGAATTATAGAAGAAATTGATGCCTTTGCTTGGGGTTCTCCTATTGTAGTTACGAGAAAAAAGAATGGCATACAAATGTGCACCGACCTTCATGAACCAAACAAGGCTGTGGTCACTGATTGTTACCCTCTGCCACAGGTCGATGAGCTTTTCTCTTGCCTGCAAGGTGCTACACTTTTCTCTACTATCAACCTGGTCAACGCATACTGCCAGGTGTAACTCCACAAGGACAGTAGAGACATTAGAGCCTTCATTACACACAATAGCCTATTTAGATTTTGTCGGGTTCCATATGAAGAGTTCAGATGCAAAAGCCTCTAAATGCCATCTGAAATTTTCTTCTAGAATGATCATTTTTATCTAGCTCGTATATTTAAATTCAATAACTTCACTTAAAAGGCAATGAAGATTACCTATTAATTATCATTTAAGTGAAATTACTGAACTTAAATATACAAGCTTGATAAAAATGATCATTCTATAAGAAAATTTCAGATGGCATTTAGAGGCTTTTGCATCTGAACTCTTCATATGGTATGACATCAGCTACATCGGCTTTTCAAAAAGTGTCAAACATTCTGGAAGGTTTACCGGGTGTCAAAGGGCGATCTAATTGTTTACGGTTCCACTACTGATGAGCACGATAAGACTCTCCACACTGTCCCTTCTAAAACTGAAAGAGGCGGGACTGGTTCTAAACGATGAAAAGACCACACTATGCTTTCTTGGCCATGTCATTACTGCAGATGGTATGTTTCCCGACCGAGAGCAGGTTTAGGCGGTACTTCAAGCTCCCTCACATCTGACACTGCTGCCTTCAGATCCTTCTTGGGCCTTGCTTTATGGTACTCAAAAGTTTATTACAAATTTTGCAACGGTGATGGCTCCCATGCGTGAATGTGAACGCTTTACTTTGCGCACGGACCAACAGGCACTTACAACCTTTCTCACTACCAAAGGAATGAATAGGGCTGGATTGCACAATGCCCGCTGGTCGTTAGAGGTGGGGTAAAAAAATCAATTCTTAGATGCATCGCGATGTGGATGATTCTGAATCGAATCAAAAATGTCAAAAATCGATTTTCTAAATGTTAATTAATAACGGAATATTGACGGAATGCAAAAGGCGCCTGTGCAGTCTGTGGCGTGCAGCTGTGCACATAACAGGGACGCATGATGGTTGAGCAAGAAATTCGACCGGCACCCTCTGCATTAAAATCTAGCATAACTTTGACTTCTATGAAGTTGAAAGGAAAAAGGACCTAGACAAGAGCCATACTTTATGCAAGTAGGGCTCCAGACTGCGACCTTATAGGTCGCACTAGCGTAACTTTGACTTCTATGAAGTTGAAGGGAAAAAGGACCTAGACAAGAGCCACACTTTATGCAAGTAGGGCTCCAGACTGTGACCTTGCAGGTCGCACTGGCTATAAGGGCTGTTACCCAGCTCACCCAGGTGAACACTCAGTTCAGGGTCATTATATCTTCCGTGGTTCCAGATTAGTGGTGCCTGTCTCATTGCGTCATACACTGATCACCCTGGCGTATAAAAGCAACCAGGGGACTAAATAGTGTCTGTGTGATCTTTATTGGTGGCCTTGAATGGACTCTCAGGTTCAGACCTGTATACAGTCGGTAGTCAACCAAAATGCCTATTACTTCCGCTGCGAGACCGCAGCGTTAAATACAACCCAGTCACATGTGGTGGCCCAAAGGGACGGTTTGCAACATTGCTCAGTAAGGCAGTAATTGGGATGTTTTTACTTGTAAATGAATATAAAATTATGAAATAAATTACTAGAAATAATAATAGTAATAGTTAATATAGTAATATACTAATAGTAATATAGTATTATAACATTTAATCTTGGCTAATTATTTTTCATGTAAGTGCTTAATCTACCAGCTATTTGACTACTGTTACAGTGAAATATTACAGTGAGAGCAGTTGCATGAAGTGTGCTTACATTTTACTGTACAACACTGGCCAGTATTTTAGATGGTTACACTTTATTTCGATAGTCCACTTTAGACATTCAACTAACTATATGTAACTTTTCAACTACATGTCAACTAATTCTCATTAGAGTATTAGTAGGCTGTAGTAGACTGTCAGTAGACTGTTAGGTTATGATTAGGTGTTATGAGTTCGGGTTAGGAGAACAAGTTGACTTGTAGTTGCCAAGTTACTTATAGTCAGTAGACTGTGGGCCCTATCTTGCACCCAGCGCAATTGACTTTGTACACCGACGCATGTATCATTCCTATTTTGCACCCGCGCACAGCGGACTTTTCCCTCCACAGACGCACGTCGGTTAACTAAGAAATACACTTGCGCTCCCGGGGGCGGTTCAGCGCAAAGAGGAGGCGTGTTCTGGCGGAAACGTTCCCTCATGCTATTTTGCAGGTTTAGAAAACAATTCCGCCACTAACCGAAAAAAACTAGTTTAAAGTCAGTGTTGGTTGCGCATGTTATTCATATGCTATTTTAAGGGTGCATGCTTGGCCATAATCAATGTAGCGTGTGCACAACGCGCATACACTTTGATTCTCTCATCTACACAGAAGCAGCAGTTTTTGCAAATCATACATTATTACGATAGATAGATAGATAGATAGATAGATAGTTTATTATAAAAGCATACAGCTTATACATTTACCCAAATTATCATACGCCTGTTTAACCGAAGCTAATTTGGGTGTGTTTCTCCATCCCCAACGTCACTTCTCTGTGTTTTACGGCCCTGACGAGAACGTCGGTCTCCTCGGCTGTGAACCGCTACTGGCGCGTGCCTGGCAAATCCGCCGTTATAATAGGAATCCGCTTTAGAACAAGCGCGCCTGCTCTTAAAGGGAATGTGAGATGACGCTCTGATTGGTTTATTTCACGTTACGCCCAAACCACACCTATGAATAATGAAGCTACTTCAGACCAACCCATTTTAGATTTGCGTCGGGCGCAAGAGTCATTTATCCCGCCGGTATAATAGCAACAGCGCCCAAGACCCGCCCACAAAGTTACTTGCGTTTCGCGCTTGATACTTGCGTTTCAGACCGTTAAAATAGGGCCCTGTCTTTTGGGGGACCAACAAAATAAAGTGCAAATATTAAGCATACAGTCTACTAATACCCTAATGACAGTTAGTTCTCCACTATTCTCCCGGCCTGCTCAATCATGCTACCATGAGCCTCACGACAGCCTTTGGCCAGGGAGAGTGGAGACTCCATCCCCGGGCGGAACAGCTGGGCAGGGACCACTTCGGGGCTGCACAGTCACATCTGTTTGCCTCTCCGGATTTGTTCCTCTGCCAGTTGTCTTATTTCTGTCCGAGCGGACAACCCTTGGACAGACTATGGCTCTCAGCTGGCCCCGGGGCCCCGCAGAAATGCGTTCCCCAGTGAGCCTTCTAAAGAAGCGGCTATGCCATTCATTGTCGCTTGGCGCCCGCTCAAGTTCAGTGATTTTCATCACACTCAGGTGTTGAGCAGAGATGCTCCTGAAGCTCAGTAAATTTCATCACACTCAGGTGTTGAGCAGAGATGCTCCTGAAACTCAGTGTTTTTCTTCACACCTAGTGTTGAGCAGTGCTCCTGTCTTGTGCGCGCATGTCGCTTGCACGTACTGTGCTAGGCCAGGAGTGGAGCAGGTCTTGATAGTTGCCCCTTATTGGTCCAACCAGACCTAATTCCCCTCGACAGCCCTTCCTGACTTTCCCCTGAATACATTCTCAGGGACGGGGCATGATATCACCCGCGTTCAGACCCCTGGAGAGGTCCAGGCTGGTCCTAAAAGTGGATGCGGAGGTTCAGGTGGTTACCGCAGGAATATGTGGTGGTCACCATCACTTCTGTGAGAGCACCCCCTAAGAGGAAGTGCTGCTTTCGCCGAATAGAAGTGGAACCTATTCGTTGAGTGAGTCTTCTCTCTGTGAGGAGTGTAGCAACAATGACAATGACATCCGGTCAGCTGCTTTTCAAATTAGTGAATCCTGATCTTGCAAACACATCCTTTGTTGTCTGAGAAGACAAGAGGTCTGTTCACGTCCTGCACTGACGCCCCTAAGTCTGCTTGGACTGTCAAAACTGCAACTTTGTGGCTCTCTAGAGAGACATTTGAGTCACACATTGCCTTAAACAGAAGGAACCCTGTTGTTTAAAATTCCCCCTCTCTCTAAAACCCACATGCCTTTGAATCACATGACAAGCCTCTAAGACATTCCAGATATTCCACACACACGCACAAGAACACTCGTGGACTTTGAAACAGAAATTTCCACATATGATTCAATAGCAATGCTTTTGATATGTATTTTTATGTGTGTATAATTTCCATGGCAGATTGAGATGTCTATGTTCTATCATAGAAATCAATTGACACCTAAAATGCTCAGAATTCTACATTTGAAATGCATATCCGTATTCCCATATTCTGTACACACCATTTCTGGTATCATTCTAATCGTAGTGATCTCACGGAATTGCATATATGTATGAGATTACAATGAAATGTATTCTTATGGGTATTATCTTTCTGAAAGAGAAAATATGAATTCTATCTCTCACATGACATAGTCAAAGTAGGCGTTTCTTCACAAACAAAGGAACTTTTTCCCGCTTCAGATCAGAAGATACGATTGGCTGTTGTCCCAAAAAGAGGGGGGAAGCAGATTCCCTTTAAAGGTGCAGACCCTCGCACCCCCTCGCTCTCTCGCAGCTCTTCTTCTTTCTCATACCTTCTTCCTCTTCTCCAAGGAACATCTGAAAAGGCTCCGGCCTTCTCCCTCGGACAAACACATGTTCGAGTCGTAGCTGCCGTTCTTTGCAACTAAGATATATATATATTTGCCTCTTCCTTCACGGGAGATGAATCTTATTTTCCGGTAAACGTTACATTCAGTGAGCCTTTTAAGCTTCCCGCGACACCGGAAGACGCAGCACAAACAGGACACCGTCCGCGCTTCCTGCCTCTCAGCATCACCCGAACAGAGAACAAACTTGAAAGTATTGATCTCTCTAAAAGCTGATTCCAGGTGCCTCTTGAAATTAGGTTTCTGTCTGTAATAATTACCAGCTACTTCCTCTCTCTCTCCTTATTTTCTCTCTTTCATTTCATTCACTCTGATCACGTTATTTCTTATGTTCTTGTGTGTTTAAATGTTTGTTTGTTTTATTGTTTGCATTTTTACGTACGTTTATAGTTGAAGCTCATGTAATCTCTAGTTTGACATTTATTAAAACCCATTCATACTTTGACTGTCTCTGTGTTTGAAAATCCACCTTTATGAAGTCAATGAAATGCAAAAAGATCTAATTAAGCTACACGCTCGATATTATAGACTACTTTGAGTAGTTTTAATTCATAAACCCAAAAGTTTTATGTTCACGGCCAGAAGATACACTTTCTTGGAGTTTGTAAACAGGGATACCCCTTCTTAACCCTCTGGAGTCTGAGCGTTTTTTTGGGCCCTGGGGGTGTTCTGACATGCTCTGACATTTGTGCTTTTTTCAGTTGCTTATAAACATATTAATGGCAAAGGTGTAAATTCACTCTATATAGCACAAACAGGACTACAATAATATGTGAGCCACATGTATGTACATGTTTTCATTTTTGAGAGAATAATGTTTATGCATGGTTATCGAAAAAACAAAAAATTAAAGTTTTTGAAATAAGGCCACAAAACACATACTAAATATGTGGCAATAAGACTTTTGACTAATGGATGTCGTCGCCTATAGTTTTTTCTTCAAAATTATGTGAAAATAGTCTTGCTTTATCGTTCACATAAAACCATACATTGATTTAAATTGATGTAAAACAGGTTTTGCTTGGAAAGCCAATATGCGAGGGGGCGTGAACGAGGAGTGGTTTACACCTTAGAATACACCCACTCTGCATAATTAGCCATTCACTCAGGTGTGACACTGACTGAGCCACAATGCAAGGACAAAATATATATTTAGAAGAAGACTTATATAGACCATTTAAGATTTTGCTTACATCTATCTTGTAAATATGTTTTGCTATTTTATTAAAACGGTTACAATTACAACAATAATTACAATTTCAACAATATTTCAAGTGTACTCTTTCTTTGTAAAAAAAATGATTAGGCCTATAGGCCTACATTTTATCTATGTATTCATTAGTTTGAATATAACCAACATTGGCACAGCTAACATCTTAGTTGATGACTTTATTTTTGACAAAAATAGTATTTTATATATAGAAATTGCTAAACAAAAGCTTATTTGATGTGTCAGTATATTCTACAGTAAAAACTGTACCCAAATCTAGTCAACAAAATATTGTCTTTCATATTTCGTCTGACTGTAACGTTGTTTTCATGAAATATTAGGGCATATTGTTAATTTGCAGTTTAATACGTTGCTTATACAAATAGCCTACATTTTATTTCAACATTCAGTCGATGTTTACTTATCTCAATATAGCAATGCAGTTTGCTAAAACATCATCATTCATTCACACACGCGATTTAAATTTAAACTGTCTTTGCCAGCTGTGGTAAACAGCGCGCATCTCTGCCGTTTATTCATTCATAAACAGAAACCCACGTGAAGAAATTCACGTGAGAAGGAAAAAACTTACAGTATTCCTCAGCTCGCTCCTCGATATACCCGCACTTCTGAGGGACATTTTCCATTAGTATTATTCCTCACAGCGCTGCAAGACGGTGTAAACAATGATCTAAATAAACTTGTGTGTTTTCTCGAGCTGATGGGGGCGTTCACAGGATTGCCTCAGTCATTTGCGTTTGAATAGCGCGCGCTCTCCGTGGGCGTGGCCGATTATAACGTAATGAGATGAGATGAGCTCGACTGGAATCGCTCTCTTTTAATACAGATTTCACAAGATGAGAATATTAGCTTTTTATATAAATTACTTCATTTAAAAGAAGAGAATTCAAGCTTCATGCCTGTGTGCCTGTATGTCTGTTTGACTGAGTATTCGCTGAGTTATTGTTAATTTTCGGACGCGTTTCAGAATGGACTTCACTGGCAGAGAGAAGGCAGAACTCGCTTCGTGTTTATTTTTCTTTATTTGGCAAAAAGCACAACACTTTGTTTTTATTGTGAGTATACACAAAAATAATACACATTTAACAGAATCGATTGATGTATGAAACTCCTATGGAAAATCAAAGTCAACAGAGTATTTATGAGTTTCTTTTACACTAATAAAAAAAAAGCGAGCTGGTATCGCCGGCGATACCGTAGACCTCAGGGGGTTAACTGTGATAATCTTACATTTATTCGCTGGACGAATGACTGATGACTAGACCAGTTACAGAACAAGGTAATCTCGATAATTGATAAAGTAAATGTATATGTGATTTATGAATTATGACCATGAGTTATGATTATTAATATTTCCAAAATTCCCTATATCCTTGAGCTAATTCGCATTGACCCAGAGTCAGATACATCACGTTACAGGAGATCCTGAAAGCGATCATTTCAGTGCTCTCTTTCCTGCAAGATGGGTTGGAGTGAGGGCTGTGTCCTCCACCCTCAAAATGATGTTGCCTCTATTTTTCTTTGACGCACATCATGATGCAGTAGCTGGGAAACACGTCCTGATCGCCAGGTTCCTGAGGGAGTAGGTAACTAAAAGCCTTGCGCCTCTCTTTATCCTCTTGGGCCTTATCTCTGGTGCTACTGCACTGCAGAGACAGCCCCTGAGCCACTGCAGGCAGTGAGTTAAAAATTCTGTTTTTAAAGAAACAGTTCTCCTGCTCGCATGGTCTCTACTAGAGGGTAGGGACTTGCTCGCTTTCTGTCCGCGTCATTGCGGTTACACGTGCAAAGAATGCAAGCCTTAGGACCTCAGACCAGCTCTTGTCTGTTAAGGAAATCAGCAGAAAGGGAAGGCTGTTTCCAAGCGAGGTTGGCCCAGTGAATGGTGGCTCATCTTGGTGAAAAACCCAAGATGCACGTGTACACTTAGGTGGTGAGCTTCTCTGAAGCGAGTGTGTGCTCTCGTCTAGGCGTTGTCACAGAGTGCTTCGCTGACAGATATTCTAGAGTTGGGGGCTGGGCGACACCTATAGTCGAACCGCTGCTTCTTGTGGGCTCCCTTCTCATCAGAATCAGAATCAGAATCAGAATCAGAAAGAGCTTTATTGCCAAGTATGCTTGCGCATACGAGGAATTTGTCTTGGTGACAGTAGCTTCCAGTACACATACAATATAAAGTGACAAGACAAGTAACATAGGTATAAATAAAAAATAGAAAAAAATAAAAATAAAATAAAAATAAAATAAAAATAAAAAGATTATAAATTATAAATATATATAAAGTTATAAGGTGCTATAATGAAATGTCTGAGGGAAGTATTGCACATGTTTGTTCCACAGTAGGGGAACATTTAAGTGTTCATGAGGTAGATGGCCTGGGGAAAGAAACTTTTCCTGTGTCTGGTTGTTTTTGTGCTCGGTGCTCTGTAGCGTCGACCAGACGGTAACAGTTCAAACAGAAAGTGTGCTGGGTGTGACGGGTCCAGAGTGATTTTGCGAGCCCTTTTACTCACTCTGGATGAGTGCAGTACTTTGAGTGTGGGAAGGGTAGTGCCAGTGATTCGCTCAGCAGTCCGAACTATCCGCTGTAGTCTACGGAGGTCGGTTTTGGTAGCAGAGCCGAACCAGACGGTGATGGAAGTGCAGAGGATGGACTGGATGACAGCTGAGTAGAACTGTACGAGCAGCTCCTGTGGCAGGTTGAATTTCCTCAGCTGACGCAGGAAGTACAGTCTCTGTTGGGCTTTCTTCACAATAGAGTCTATGTGAGTGTCCCACTTCAGATCCTGAGAGATGGTGGTGCCCAGGAACCTGAATGACTCTACTGCAGTCACAGTGCTGTCCATGATGGTGAGTGAAGGGAGTGCAGGGGGGTTTCTCCTGAAGTCCACGATCATCTCCACTGTTTTGAGCGTGTTCAGCTCCAGGTTGTTATAACTGCACCAAAGAGCCAGCTGCTCCACCTCCTGTCTGTACGCAGACTCGTCACCGTTCCGGATGAGTCCGATAACAGTAGTGTCGTCCGCAAACTTCAGGAGCTTGACAGAGGTGTCTTTAGAGGTGCAGTCATTTGTGTACAGGGAGAAGAGCAGTGGTGAGAGAACACATCCCTGTGGAGCACCGGTGCTGATGGTGCGGCTGTCGGACGTGATTTTGCCCATTCTGACTAGCTGTTGTCTGTCTGTCAGAAAGCTGGTGATCCATTGACAGATGGAGCTAGGGACAGAGAGCTGGGTCAGTTTGGTCTGGAGCAGTGATGGGACGATGGTGTTGAAGGCAGAACTAAAGTCCACGAACAGAATCCTTGCATAGGTCCCTGGTTTGTCCAGATGTTGTAGGGTGTAATGCAGTCCCATATTGACCACATCATCCACAGACCGGTTTGCTCTGTAGGCAAACTGCAGGGGGTCCAGCAAGGGTCCAGTGATGTCCTTCAGATATGCTAACACCAGTCTTTCGAGTGACTTCATGGCCACAGATGTTAAGGCAACAGGTCTGTAGTCATTGAGTCCTGTGATCTTTGGTTTCTTCGGGATTGGGATGATGGTGGAGCGTTTAAAGCAGAAAGGGACTTTGCACTGCTCCAGTGATCTGTTGAAGATCAGTGAGAAGATAGAGGCCAGCTGGTCAGCGCAGGTTTTCAGACAGGCTGGTGAAACACCGTCTGGGCCTGGTGCTTTCCTTCTCTTCTGTTTCCTGAAGATCTGACGCACATTATCCTCACTGATCTGAAGTGCAGGGGGGGAGGGGAGGGGGATGGCTGGAGGTGTTGATGGCTGTGTAGAGAGATGGTCAGGGCGGGTATGGGGTGTCTGATCGGGGGTCTCAAATCTACAGTAAAAGACATTCAGCTCGTTCGCAAGATGCTTGTTGCTGTCGATGCTAGGGGATGGTGTCTTGTAGTTGGTAATGTCTTTCAGGCCTTTCCACACTGATGCAGGGTCGTTGGAGGAAAACTGGTTTTCCAGCTTTTTGGCATAGCTCTTCTTAGCCACTTCAATCTCCTTTGTCAATGTGTTCCTGGCCTGATTATACAAGATCCTATCCCCACTTCTGTAGGCATCTTCTTTGACCTGACGAAGCTGTCTGAGTTTTGGTGTGAACCATGGTTTATCATTGTTGAATGATAAGTAAGTCCTGGTAGGGATGCATAAATCCTCACAGAAACTGATGTATGATGTTACAGTCTCTGTGAGCTCGTCCAGATCGCTGGCAGCAGCTTCAAAAACACTCCAGTCAGTGCATTCAAAACAGGCTTGTAAGACCTGCTCTGTGTCGTTGGTCCATCTCTTTACAGTCCTTATTACTGGCTTAGCAGTTTTAAGTTTTTGCCTGTAAGTTGGTAGAAGATGAACCAGGCAGTGATCGGAAAGTCCTAGAGCTGCTCTGGCGACGGAGCGATATGCATCCTTTGTTGTGGTGTAGCAATGGTCCAAAATATTATTGTCTCTGGTGGGGCATGTAATGTGCTGTTTGAATTTAGGCAGTTCACGTGTGAGTTTTGCCTGATTAAAGTCTCCGAGAATGATAAGAACAGAGTCCGGGTGTTGTTGTTCTGTTTCTGTGATCAGATCAGCCAGCTGTTGCAGCGCCGTACTCACGTGTGCTTGCGGTGGAATGTAAACACTGATGAGAACGAGCGAGGAAAACTCCCGCGGCGAGTAGAACGGCTTACAGTTAATGAAAAGCACTTCCACATCAGGACAGCACATCTTCCTTAACACAGTTACATCAGTACACCACCTTCTGTTGATGTAAAAGCATGTCCCACCACCGCGCGTTTTCCCCGTTGACTCCATATCGCGATCCGCTCTGAACAGCTGAAAGTCCGGTAGATGTAACGCGCTGTCCGGAATGGCTTCGTTCAGCCAGGTTTCCGTGAAACACAGAGCAGCAGAGTTGGTAAAGTCCTTGTTTTTGCGTGAGAGCAGAAGTAGTTCGTCCATTTTGTTAGGGAGAGAGCGGACATTCGCCAGATGGATGCTAGGCAGCGCCGTTCTGAATCCGCGCTGCCTGAGCTTCACGAGTGTGCCGGCTCGCTTCCCACGCCTGCGCGTCTTATACTGTTTCCACAGTGCAGCGGCACAACCGACGACAATGTTCCGCAAAACGCCAGAAGAATCAAAAACTGGTTGGTGATCAGTTGGTGTGCACTGCCGAATGTTCAGCAGTTCGTCCCTGGTATAACTGATAGCGAATGACAAACATAAAACAGGACAAACTAACAAAAACAGTGTAACAACTGGAGAGCTCAACACCGAGGCAGCCATCCGCGGCGCTCATGAAGCCAGTTTCACTTGAGCCCGGTCCAAAGTGTCGGCTTGCTGCGCCATTCCCCTCCAATGGACTGGATACGTGCGCAATTCTTGCTCCAGTAGAGTTGCCTCTTAAACCGAACCCTGTTGAGTTCCTCCACACCCTCCGGCGACGGACGTGGCGGGCCAAAGCCAGGCCTACCACTCGTATGCACTGGTGGAACTTGTGCTAGGCTGGGTTCATATGTTGCGATCCCCACGGTGATCCCATATGTGTTTTCTTCCACGATACGGCGAGCCCGTGTCTTACCTTGACAGAGCTTTCTGCCGTCACTGTCCGGTGAGTAGCTCCCCCCGGTTATAGACTGAAGCCTCCCCAGTGACATTCCATATGTTGTACTGCCCGTCAATTTGCCCAGTCCATATGTGTATTCTCTACATGTATCTCCTTGTGAGCAGGAGGCTTCCGCAGCGTCCCTTCCTTCCATGTACAGGGAACGCTTTCCCAGTGGTCCTGTAGGAACAGCAGTGACTTCCCTGGCCTAAAGCCCTGTCCCTTCTCCGCCTTAATTTGCGGAGGGATCAGGAGGCTTCTGTCTATGCACTGGAAGGTGGCAGTACTAGTGGCGCTTTCAATAGATCCCCACTCAAAGGGAACGTCCTGAAGGAGGGAACGGAGGACGTAGTCCCCTCGCCACTACTGCTGGAGCACCGCTGACTCCAGGGGCCACTCGGCTCCTCAGCGAAAAAGCAACTGGTGCGTGCGTCCACGTCCGTGTTTATACCCGCGCTGCAGGGCGGAGCATGTAATCACGCACGCCAATAATAATAATAATAATAATTCGTTACATTTATATAGCGCTTTTTCTGAGACCTCAAAGCGCTTTACATAGATGGGGGAATCTCCTCAACCACCACCAATGTGCAGCATCCACTTGGATGATGCGATGGCAGCCATATTGCGCCAGAACGCCCACCACACACCAGCTTACTGGTGGAGAGGAGACAGTGATGAAGCCAATCAGTATATGAGGATGATTAGGAGGCCATGATGGACAGAGGCCAAGGGGCAAATGTTGAACTGGCTTGATTAAATAGCAGTACGAAAAAGACAGGCTCCCTAAGCGTGATCCCCATTCATTCGACGTCGACTATGTCCACCATTCCCTCCTTCAGGGAACGGTGGGTTGCATACGCAACCAGGACGTTTTCTATCTTTGATACACCAACATCCATGCACCAGACAGATATTACAGATGACCATGTATTCTTGTTTTCTATAGTTTTCTATATATGTTAATAAATGTTCATTCTTGCAAACCAACTCACTATATCCTCCATTAATTTGCCACGGCTTTGAGCCGGTCGTGAGAGTACTGCATAGTTGCACTACATGTTGGGTAAAAATGTAATAAATATTACTCCTCTCTATAGACATTTGACACAAACATATGAGAATCTATCGATATTTCTTCAAATCTGCACACTTTTGAACTAAAAGCCCTGAGAGACGTTGTTTTGTCAACCGCCTTCATGAAGACCATATAGGAGGTTTTTTTCTGAATGGGAGTGGCTGACAGTCATAATACATTTTAAAGGTATCGACTTTCAGAGGTATTGATTTTCATTTTCATAACTCCTGACACAAATTAGGACATCACTGCCGGTATAAGATTTTCAGAATAAAATAGGTCAAATACTGAAGCTTGAGTCTAAGATCATTTAATGATGTATAGTTTTTCAAAATAATAAAAATCGTTTACATTATAACTTTGAACTAATATAAACAAAGAATGCTTCAATGCGCCGTCATCCTCATGAAGTTTAAGAGATTAAACAATAAAAATAAAACACAAATTAGTATGTAGTGACATTCATTAAAAGCAATATACAAACATCAAGCCAAAATGAATTTATTTAAAGCGAAACTGAAACGACAATGAGCTTACTACTCCCATTCGGCAAGAATCCAAATGTTTCCATATTTGCCATGTAACATTTAGTTTGTTAAACTATTATTCATTATGTAAACAAGGCTTTGTACTTCATTCATGTTCCAATATCCATGTAAAACAGCATCCTTCACATGCACAAAAATGGGGTTGGGGCCATTTAAAATGAACAGTGTATCTTTTGTTTGGTTGACTGTATTTTAGTTTGATGAATGACTGAAATGTCAAGATAGTGTGAAGTGTGTGCGTGCACGTGAGGCGCCTGTGTGATAAGTTGGATTTAATAAAATAAAGATAGAAAGAAATACAACTATAATGCGTTAGAGTGTCACAAAAAACTACCGTAGCTTATACTACTTGTCGCTCAGTTTTTTTCTTTTGTTAATCTGTTAATTATTTAAGTTAAATATTGTAACGGTCATCAGCTGGAGTGCCCTTGAGAGCCACCTGAGGGCACTCCACATCAGACTATCATTATTCACTCACAACTACATTTCCCATAATTCACTGCCCAGACTCATCATCCCTGATTATCACTTTCACCTGTGTCTCAATATATTGTTTAGTTCACCCCATATAAGCCTGGTTCACCTCATCATTCCCTGTGAAGTCTTGTACGTTATTCCACTGCATTTCTGAGCGTTTCCTTTGTTGTCATTGTTCCCGGTTCTTGAAACCACATTTGTGGTATTTGATTTGTCACAGACACTCATCTATTCTACTTTAATTTTAATTTTCACACTCTAATCTAGTCGTTTAATGGTTAATGAGCGATTAATACGCTTTGGTTATCGGACTCGTCAGGAAAATAATCTAAATGAGCAAAACGCTCTCATTACAATTTTTCACCAGATTTACTATGCTGCACGCAAGTTCACGCTAATTCAAAAACTTCACGAGCTGAGACCTGACATGAGATCTGATCATAGCCAACGCTCACGTCTATATTGATAAAAGCCAAGATTGCATGAAAACGGCCGTATGCCCAGTTTTCCGTTCGTTTCATAAATGAGGCTCATTGTATATGTAAAATTTAATCTAAGATCTTAATATTGAAAAAAAAAGTTACATCAGACTATCAAATTAGCTGAATTCCACTCCTACTTCGACTGACTCCTGTTCTGCCCTGTGAGGCCATTGGTTCCACTCAAAATCATTCATCCATTTTAATTATGTTTATAAAATTGCATAGACTGTATCAGGTCATTTACATTTGGCAGTCGCAGTGGATTTCAATCTCTAGGATGCTTGGTTTTCTTTTTGCGCTCCTGCTTTGTCATAAACCTTATACAAAGGCTGAAAACCCTCTTTGTCAAAATATGGGAGACCCTAAGTATGCACTGCTTTTCAAGGATGGAGACGTAACTATTGGAGGACTTTTTTCAATCAACAGTATAGAAATATTGCCTTCATTTGATTTTATAGAAAAACCTCAGCTTCTATCATGCTCCAGGTTTGTAACATTGTAAACTATTTGAGAAATATTATAGCAGATAAAGTTTTCAATATCAGTAGACTTTTAATGAAAATATATTGCAGATTATAAAATCATGTATTTTGAATTTATAACCACAAACTACCATAAAACCTGGAATATTATGGCAGTGTGAATTTGAGAGATTTTCGGATGGCTCAAATCATGATCTTTGCCATTGAGGAGATAAACAGAAGTAAAAGTTTGCTCCCAAATGTTTCTATTGGTTACAAAATCTATGATAGCTGTGGTTCAAGACTATCTTCTATGAGTGCAACTATGGCACTGATGAATGGTCAGGAGTTTGCAGGAGGGGACAGATGCCATGGACAGTCTCCTATACATGCTATTATAGGAGAAACTGAGTCGTCTGCCACAGTGATTCTGTCCAGAACTACAGGACCATTTAAAATCCCAGTGGTAAGGAGCAAAAACATTAAATGCTTGACATAATTACCATACTGATGACTGTTTTAATGTTCCCTCTGCTTTTTTTCCTAGATAAGTCACTCAGCCACATGTGAATGTCTAAGCAATAGAATAGATTACCCCTCATTCTTCAGGACTATTGCTAGTGATTATCACCAGAGCAGAGCTCTAGCATACATAGTCAAATACTTTGGCTGGTCTTGGGTGGGAGCTGTGAACAGTGACAACGATTATGGAAACAATGGAATGGCCATATTTCTTAAAACAGCCCAGGAAGTGGGGATTTGTGTGGAGTACTCTGTGAAATTCTATCGAACCGAGCCCGAAAAACTCCAGAAAGTGGTAGAGACTATGAAAAGAAGCACCACAAAAGTGGTTGTTGCATTTCTTTCCCGTGTTGAGATGATTAATCTACTTGAGCAACTAAGCATTCAGAACATTACAGGCCTCCAAGTAATTGGCGTGGAAGCATGGACAACTGCAAAAAGTTTGATCACTCCAAACAGTTTTCGTGTTTTGGGAGGGTCACTGGGGTTTGCAGTGAGAAAAATCAATACTGAGGGGTTTTCAGATTATGTTATAAAAGCATTCTGGGACACAGCTTTTCCATGCTCACAGACTGGGGGGAATTCTCCTCAAGATAATTTAAACTGCAGCAGATATAAGGATCTACTTGTGCTTAAAAATTACAATGAAGATGTGCCTGAGCAAAGATATGCAAGCAATGTCTACAAAGCAGTTTATGCTGTTGCTCATTCACTACACACTCTACTCAAGTGCAAAGAACAAGAAGGTTGTGAGACAAGTCTGACAATACAACCACAGCAGGTAAAAAAACGAAAACAAAAAAACAAGAAGAGAGATTTGGCGAGAAAGAGGGTAATCCTATTTCTGTTTAACAATGTGTTAAAATACTTAAATGTTCATGTATATTTATTAGGTGGTTGAGGCTCTGAAAAAGGTCAATTTCTCCGTAAAATTTGGAGATCATGTGCGGTTTGACAGCACTGGTGCCACAGTAGCCCAATATGAAGTTGTGAACTGGCAGCAGGACTCCGATGGATCCATCCAATTTAAACCAGTGGGATACTACGATGCATCATTGCACCCTGACCAGCGCTTTGTGGTTAACACTAAAAACATAATCTGGGCTGGAGGACAGATGGAGGTAAATAGTAACATGTTGGATTGAAAAAAGCTAATGTGGCTTGGTTAAAAAAAAATCAAGGACTATATTCAGAGGAAAGGGGAAATAACTTCATGAGATTAACTGGCATTTAAACTGTATGTACAATGTACTTTTTAATGCAGAAGCCAAGGTCTGTGTGCAGTGAGAGCTGTCCTCCAGGCACTAGGAAGGCTGCACAGAAAGGAAGACCTGTCTGCTGTTATAACTGTATTCCATGTGCAGAAGGAGAAATCAGTAATGAGACAGGTAATCTTCAGCCCATCTCACACTTTAAAAGAAAATTAGTTAGTTGCTATTTTTGTGTTCTTCTTCTACTCTTCAGGATGCAGTTTATTATCAAAGGAGTTCATATATAAAATAACTTTCTTCTCTAACTATAGTAAACACAACTTCCTTTCCAGATTCAAATAACTGCAAGCAGTGTCCAGGGGAATACTGGTCTAATGCTGAGAAAAATGAATGTGTGTTAAAGACTGTAGAGTTTCTGTCTTTCACAGAAGTTATGGGTATAGTGCTAGTCTTTTTCTCACTGTTTGGAGTAGGATTAACTGCACTGATGGCCATCCTGTTTTACAGCAAGAAGGACACCCCCATAGTAAAAGCCAACAATTCAGAGCTGAGCTTCCTGCTACTTTTCTCACTGACTCTGTGTTTCCTCTGTTCACTTACTTTCATTGGTCGGCCAACTGAGTGGTCCTGTATGTTGCGTCGCACAGCGTTTGGGATCACTTTTGTCCTCTGTATCTCCTGTGTTCTCGGGAAAACAATAGTTGTGTTAATGGCATTCAAGGCTACACTTCCAGGAAGTAATGTCATGAAATGGTTTGGGCCTTCACAACAACAACTAAGTGTTCTTGCCTTTACACTTATACAGGTTCTTATCTGTGTACTTTGGCTAACTTTATCTCCTCCATTTCCCTACAAAAATATGAAATATTATAAGGAAAAGATAATTCTTGAGTGCAGTCTTGGTTCTACTCTTGGTTTCTCTGCTGTACTGGGTTATATTGGCCTTCTGGCTGTCTTGTGCTTCATTCTGGCTTTTCTGGCACGCAAGCTGCCTGATAACTTCAATGAAGCCAAGTTCATCACATTCAGTATGATCATATTCTGTGCTGTATGGATCACATTTATTCCAGCTTATGTCAGTTCTCCTGGAAAATTGACTGTAGCTGTGGAGATATTTGCCATTTTAGCCTCAAGCTTTGGTTTACTGTTATGTATATTTGCACCAAAATGTTATATAATTCTGTTCAAGCCTGAAGAAAATACAAAGCAACATCTGATGGGAAAGATTTCACATATGTCTTAATAAAAAATAAGCTTATGAAATATAAGCTTATGATAACATATGAAATGCAATAAATGAATGAAAAACTGTTCATGAGAAGTCCACCAGAGGAAGGCTGGAGTTATATATATTTAGGTTTCTTCAAGCTTCTTGGAGACGTTGCCACAGTTCTTCTGGATTTCTTCATGTAATCCCAGATGGACTCAATGATGGTGAGATCAGATCTCCATGTGGAGCATATAGGCTGTCAGCAGACTCCTTGTGTATACAACATTTTCACTAGAAACCTCCACCTTATTTTGAAAATACAAAAAAAAGAAAGAAAAAATAACTTCCATGCGTTAATCTCTGCTTGGATGTTGTTACTGGACGCATCTGAGCCACACTAACTACATAGAACACATAAGATGTACAGCCTGTCACATTTTGTCTGTGATTTGGTTCTTTATCTGTGTTGAGTCCCTGTGCCCTTGGTTGCTATTATTAGTTTTTTGATCAGTCCAACCTGTGCCTTGTCTTACCTCTCTTTATATTCTGTATATTGTGTTTGTTCTCATCAATGTAAGGTGTGGTTTTCTGTGATCCTGTGTCTTCCCAGGTGGTTGTTGAGGAGATTCCCCCCTTCTATGTAAAGCGCTTTGAGTGCAGAGAAAAGCGCTATATAAGTGTAAAAATGTAATGAATTCCCAGATCCTAGTGTTTTGTTTTCATTTAATAAACTCATCCATCAGAGTTAAGTCACTACAGGCCTGCATTGTTAACCTCAATCATAATGAAATGTTTTGAGAAAATGGTCAAAAACATTATGCTTCCATATGTTACACCATTTCTAGATTGTCTATAATTTGCATATAAGCAGAAGAGAGGTACAGATGATGTAGTGGCTTGTCTCTTGCATTGTCTACTTCAGCACCTAGACATCTCTGGAAATTAAGCCAGACTTCTTTTTATTGACTTTAGTTCCACTTTCAATTAAATTCAGCATCATCAGGTAATAAGGAAACTACAGTGTCTGCAAGTTCCATCATCACTAATACATTGGATTAATAATTTATTTCAATAGACCACAAGTGGTAAAGGTAGACAATGCATTATCGCCAATTATTGTTCTTACTACTGGCGCCCCCCAGGGGTAGCCCATTTATATTCAAATGACGGACCCCAGATTGGTTCCATCCGGACCAAGGGATAATTGCGCCATTTCATTTCTATAGTTTAAAGTGAGCAGCGCTTCAAAACAACGGAGCGGTTCACACCACAAGGGCTCCTGGCTGTTCATGGTAGTGATCTTTTGGCACTACAAACTGTAATATTTTTTATCTAGAGACAAATGCGCTTCATTTAAGCTCTTTCTGCTCCATGCATGTTTCTTCTCTCTGATGACGCGGTTATTTTAACAAAAGTAGCAGAAACACAGGGAGCAGAAAATTAGATGGGCTACTTTTGCTAAAACACTGCAGAAAACAAGAATGCAGCAAATACAATTATTGTAGTATAAGCAGTGAATGGTTCTGACCAGGACGCCCCCATACAGATCGTGTAGTTGGTTTTGCCCTCTGTGAAAAAACACTAGTAAAAGAAGCTGAGCGTGAACTCCTGTGTGTACGTGTCTTATTATAACTAAAGTTGAACAAAGACTACAACATGGTGTCAGAAGTCAATGTATCCACCGAATAACACCGCGCACATCAAGTTGTGACTGAAGATCACTGCGGCGCGGGTGAACAGAGGACGAACAGCAGCACTGCCGGATGTGCTAACGTGACGGACAAAATGGAAATGCTTCATCCGCCGCCACCTTTGTCCCTGACGGGGAACTTGGCTGAAAATTGGCGTAAGTGGGAACAAAGATTTAATTTGTATCTTACTGCCTCAACTCTAGTGGATAAATCTGAGACGAGACAAATCGCTGTGCTGCTGCATTGCATAGGAGAAGGCGCTAGACATTTATAACTCGCTCGAGATCGAATACGAGGATCCACAACATAAAAAATTATCAGAGGTCCTCGCAGCACTGCGACAATACTGTGCTCCGCGAAAGAATACCGTCTTTGAACGACATCAGTTCTGGGCCCACACATTCTCTGAGCAAGCAAGCATAGACAAATTTCTCACGGAGCTAAGAAACAAAGCACGCACATGCGAATTATGAGAAACTGAAGATCTCATGATACGAGACAAAATAGTATTCAGTATAACAGACTCAGGCCTTCGTGAACGATTGCGGTCTATATCTGAGTTGACCCTTTCAAAAGCCATTGACATGTGCAGAGCTAAAGAAGTCACGAGGGCACAGGTTACAGCTATGGCAGCATCATCAGAAACACAATTTGTGCATGCAATCACAAAAAAAAGGCAGCAGCCTAAATGGAGATCAAACAAACCAGCAGTGCACAAACAAGTGACAGCGCCAACTAGAGGACATTCAAAAAACTGTGGCAAATGCGGACGCATTCACATGCCAAGACAGTGCCCTGCCTATAATGAAGTGTGTAAAAAATGTGGCAAAAAGAACGACTTTGCACTAGTGTGCAAATCAAAGGCTAAATGGACGGTGAAAAATAGAAATCACACAAACATTGCTCTTTAACTTGTAAGAATACACATTTAAGTGCTGCATCTTTTTATTCATTGATTTGTTGTGTCACAGACATAGTCATATGTCATATTCATACTGACTGCTGCTAATCTGAGTCCACAAAAAAGGAGCAGATGCACTCCTCTTCCTCCACTGCTGCTGCATCTTCACGAGGTCTGGTCTCCTTGACATGTCCCCACCACTTTTTGACATGTCCCCACCCCCACCAGAACTGGGGCCCCCCACACCCAAGACAAAAATGGTTTGGCCACTGATCAAAATTTGATGTTGTCATTTAATTTGAAGTTCAGTACGCTCAAAATGTTCGGTCAGCACAAGTCCGGTGCTCAGAAGAGGAAAGAAAAGAGAAGAAGAAAATAGAGGTTTTCTAAACAAATATAAAAAAATTAAAATAAATAAAAGCGGTGACGGTGAAGCTGGAACTAGTAAAGTCAACGTAAAGCAAGGTAAGAAACAGCGCAGCAAACGCTTACGAGCATTGGCAGGAGTTTTCCTGCATTTAATTTTTTTGGGCGGCCGAAGATTTTTGTCCCGCCAAAGCCGTCTCGATTTTTGTCCCGCCAAAGCCTTATTTGATCGGTAAGTGATGTAGAATAGAATGACTGCTGCGCCTGACAGGGCGATAACGAGCAGAGAGAGCCCCGGCCGCGCGCGCGCACTCTCACGTCTTCAAACAACACGTCGAGCGCTGTCTTGCGCTCTCTCACTCGCGCATATTAATCAAAGTCAATTGAACCGTTAAGCAGAACTAAATTAATATTAATATTACTGGTAAAGTTACCGGGTACCGGACATTTTCTCACTGGTTCCCAACTCAACATACACACGCACACACATCTGTGTAACTGTCATTGTAGGCCTACCTTAACCAACGTCAGCTTTGCTTTATCTCATCCCATCTCACCAACAGTTTAATACTGTTACTCGCACATCCAAAACATCGTATTTTACGTCGCGGACTTAAAAAAAAAATTAAATAAAAAACCAACAACTAATGAATCACTCAATTCTCATTGGCTACCCGCCAATGTGGCAGGTAGATTGACAGTTTTACCCGCCAATTGCAAAATTCACCCGCATTTGGCGCGTGGTCGGGTGTTAATTTCAGGCCCTGTGTAGTTCACTCAAAGACGTCTGAGACAGGCTGGCACACAAATCTGAGTATGGCAGGTACAGTTGTCAACTTCAAACTCGACACGGGCGCTGAAGCAAACGTCATTCCAAAGAATATCATTGATCAGCTTCAGGTTCCTATGAACATCCAAAAGACAAGCACAGTGCTTGTGTCGTATGGAGGCACCTGCATCAAACCAGAAGGTGTTGTTAAACTCCATGTGCAGTCTAAAAATAAAACAACTGACATGATGTTCTTTGTGACTACAGCATCAGATATAGCCCTACTGGGGAGACAGGCATGTGTGCAGTTGGACCTCATAAGAAAAGTAGACGCTCTCACACCATCATCACCCGCCACAAAAACTGAGCTCCTCAGCCGCTATGCATCTGTATTTCAAGGTTTGGGCCAGTTTCCAGGATTGCGCCATATTCACACAGACCCTTCCGTTCCTCCGGTAATACACGGCTGCAGGAAGATACCGTATGCAGTCCTTGACCAACTCAGAGAGACACTGGATGAATTGGAGAAAAGGGGTGTCATAAGCAAAGTCTCTAAACCTACTGCATGGGTTAGCAGTCTCTGCATCACACAAAAGAAAAACGGCGCACTGAGAGTCTGCCTGGACCCCAGAGACCTAAACAGGGCCATACTCCGCCAGCACTACAATATTCCCACCCTGGAGGACATACGGAGTAAGTTAGCTGGCAAAAAGTTGTTCACCATCCTGGACGAGAAGGATGGCTATTGGCAGATTCAACTAGATGAGGAGTCGGCAGATCTCTGTGCTTTCAACACGCCGTGGGGCAGGTATCGTTTTCATCGCATGCCTTTTGGCATAAAGTCAGCGAGTGAGGTATTTCAACGCTTGAACTCAGAAAGCTTTGGGGACATTGAAGGTGTTTTCATGGTGGCCGATGACATGATCATAGCGGCATCTACCAAAGCAGAGCATGATGTCATCCTAGAGAAAGTGATGAACAGAGCGGTGAGTCTAAACGTGAAATTCAACAAAGACAAGTTGCAGTATATGGTCAATGAGGTGACTTACCTAGGCCATGTTATCACCGCTGATGAGTCCAAGGTTTCAGCAATATTGCAATTTCCCCCTCCCACTGACAGAAAAGCCCTTCAACGTCTGCTAGGTATGACATGCTACCTGTCGCAATACATTCCCAACGAAGCCACCCTCACTGCACCGCTCAGGCTGTTGCTAAGGAAAGATATAGACTGCCAATGGCATCATGAACAGCAGTTAGCACTTGAAAAACTCAGAACAGCCATAGCAACTGCACCTGTTCTTGGGCACTTTGACCCAAAGGAGCCTATAGAAGTGCAGGCAGACGCCTCAAAAGATGGCTTGGGTGCCGCTCTAATGCAGAAACAGCAACCAATTGCATACGCTTCGAGAGCGCTATCTGCGGCTGAAAATAACTATGCCCAGATAGAAAAAGAGCTACTGGCCATAGTGTTCACTCTGAGAAAGTTCCACCAGCATGTTTATGCTGTGCCCATTAGAGTTCAGTCAGATCACAAACCACTTGAGGCGATATTCTCCAAACCCATAGGCGCAGCACCAGCACGCCTTCAAAAAATGCTGCTCCAGCTACAAAGGTATGATATCCACATTGTTTACACTCAGAGCCGATCCTGACCTCTCTGGGGCCCTAAGCGAAATTCTGTAAAGGGGCCCTCCTACCTGACCCATGTAAAACATTTGCCATTGCCACACAACAGTCACACCTAACACCCCAGTAACTAGTACTAATGAAAATGTAATTCCTGATATCAAAAATAGACATTGTTACTAGAAAAAGTACATTCTTAATATCAAGAATTCACATTTTAAATGTAATTATTGATATCAAAAATAGACATTGTTACTAGAAAAAGTACATTCTTAATATCAAGAATTCACATTTTAAATGTAATTCCTGATATCAAAAATAGACATTGTTACTAGAAAAAGTACATTCTTAATATCAAGAATTCACAATATCAAGAATTCACATTTTAAATGTAATTATTGATATCAAAAATGCATCCTGTGAATGAATAAAAGCTAAAATGGCTTGTCATAGCACGTCACTGTGTTTTAAATGATAAAAGCAATACTTTATACTTGATGGTTATTATTTACTGAGGGATGTGCATCCATATTGACCAGTATGTCCAGCCAATCAACATTTTAAATGCAATATAGCCTATAAATCAATAGTCAATGTCAATATATTGCTTTCCATCTTGCTTTATTGCAGAGTTGTAACTAAACTGACTTGGAGTCTAGATAATCCTTGTCTTGTTTGAAAAGTATGTGTGCCTATAATGAGGAGTGCCATCACGCCCATATTGTAGCCTACTGGTCCCCACAGATGTTTTTCTGGAAAGTGCGCGTTTCATTTCGTGCATGCGCATATGAACGCATGTTAACACGCGACACGGTTATCTTTTCCCAGCTGCAGTTTATAAACAAACACCGTTGCCGTTTATCAAACGTAAAAGTTTCACTCGCACTATTTTTTGTGTCAGGCACAAAGTCACAGAACACAGCCCTGGAAGTGTAAGCAAGACGCAGAAAGACCAAAATATGCACTGCCCAGAAAGACTAGAGATAGATGCACATCAACTTAACTTTACTGTTCTTTGCTGACATTAAACTTGGAGAGGAGAGAAGAGAACACAAGTCTACCTGATTGCTGTTCCCGCAATTCACTCTCATGGTGGTTTTTTCTCTCTCTCTTTTCATGACCAGAAGGATAGTTCCGCTTAATTTTCTCATCGATATTGTAAACTTTGATTGACGCGCTTTGACACGAGGGGGAGGCGGGGCCTTGAGTAATTTGCGGGGCCCTACGCAACTTGCGTAGTGTGCGTATTGGGCTGATCGGCTCTGTTTACACTCCAGGCAACCAGATGCATATCGCAGACACGCTGTCCAGAGCATACATTCAGTCTGATGCAACAGAGAGTCTAGACCTGAGCGAAGAGAAAGTCATCTATGCAGTGAATGGAGAATCACTTTGTGGTAACATCATGCACAGGATCCAACAAGCCACACAGTCAGATCCTGAGCTTCACCTGATACGGCAGCTACATGAGCAAGGATGGCCGGACAGAAAGAAAAATGTCCCACTGGCTGCTCAAGCTTATTGGCCAGTCAGACACACTATTAGCATAGATGATGAGCTACTCATGAAAGATGATCGTATCATCATCCCTCGTGCACTGCGAACAGAAGTGCTGAAACGACTTCATGCGGCACACCAGGGTATACAGCGGTCTCTAGCACACGCCAGATCATGCTTCTACTGGCCAGGACTCACTGAAGCCATACGTCACATGGTAGAAGCCTGTTGTTACTGTCAAGAGGGTCGTCCTGAAAATCAAAAGGAGCCACTTATATCACATCCAGTTCCAAATGGACCCTGGCAGAAAATAGCTGCTGACATTTTTGACATTCAAGGACGTTCATTTCTTCTGATTGTGGACTATTTCTCAAAATATCCAGAAGTCCTAAAGCTGTCAGACAAAACGTCGGGCTCACTGATAGCACAATTCAAAGCAGTGTTTGCAAGACATGGTGTAGCTGAAATCCTGATTGCAGATCATGTACCCTTCGCCAGTGCTGAAATGTCTCGATTTGCTCATGACTGGGGTTTCAACATCACACACTCCAGGCCAAATTTCCCTCTGTCCAACGGCATGGCAGAGCGAGCCGTATGCTGAAAGCTGCTGCTCAGTCTGGCACTGACCCTCACCTAGCTTTATTGACTCTCCGCAACACTCCTGTCACTGGTCTCAAATACTCCCCAGCCCCAGATTCTTATGGGCAGAGTCTTACGTTCCACTTTACTGGCCAGAAAAGCTATTCTGCAACCTTCTATACCTAAACACATCCAGGAAGCGCTGCAGCATCTTCAATCACAGCAAAAGAGATGGTACGATAGAACAGCAACCCCACTTCCAGCCTTCAAGGGGGGAGATAGAGTATATATGAGAATCAAAAACCCATGGAAACCAGCCACAGTTGTCAGTATCCGAGATGAGCCCCGCTCATACGACGTTGTCACATCACCGGGCACAATCTACCGCAGGAACAGATGCCACCTCAGGCCTGACAGGTCAATCAAACAAGACTCACAACCTGACTGTTCCATGTACACTGACAATAACTTGTGCAATGACACTGTTTCAAAACCTGCTCCAATTGAGCCTCCTCAAGATGAGGAACGGAGCGTGAAACGTCCGGAACACTCAAGAGCCGGACGCATCGTCAGACAACGGTTTAAGGATTATGTGCTTACTTAAGTATGCTAGATTAGTGTTACTATTGCTTGTTCATAGCAAACGTTTATTTTATACACTGGTGATATTTTCAGCATACTGTCCTTGCTTTATGTCTGATTAATACTTTGTTCAAAGCTTAAAGCTGCCGTCGGCAACATTTTTTTGATCATATTCAGTGAAATTGACACTATAATCCGACAGAACAACATAAATAAGGTGGTTTTAGAAAAAAACCCGAGCTTCTAACTCCACCTGGAGCGTGTTATTTGTTTTGCAAAAATCCAGCGCTCCCGCTTCATCAGGTCCAATCAGCGCAGGGGGGTGTGAGATCTGACTGTCAATCACAGGTCGTGCACACGCCACAGATCCCCCCTCACTCGCGCACGTTAACCCTCTGAGGTCGAGAAACGCGCCCACGCGTTTTGCTGGATTTTTTTCACATAGCAGCAACATAAACTTAAAAAAATCCGTCATTTATGGTCATATAAATAAAATAAATACATGATTATAAACTATAGAGGGTCTTTTTTTTTTGTGTACACTCACCTTGTTTTTATTTTTAAATAAATAAAATAAACAGGGTGCGCTTTCAGCTCACTCTGTCTCCGCAAAAATCTTTCTGAAACAAGTCTGGAAAACTCAGCGAATACTTATCACACAACCATGAAACATGCGTCTAAAGAAAGCTTTAAATTTCTACTTTTAAATAAAACAGTTCACATTCAAAACAAATATTCTCCTGCAATGTAATCTGTATGAAACTAAAGTGAAGTACAGTTTCTCCCGTCTCATCTAATTATCTGTAATTAGTTCACGCCCTCTCGCAGAGCACGCTATTCATAAGATAATGTGCTGAGGTGATATGCAAAATAAGGTAAACGCCCCCTGAAATGAGTTCACACCCACTTGCAGAGCGCGCTATTCATAAGATAAGTTTCTTCATCAGACTTACTGATAGTTCATCGCGTTTTGAGTATGGCACGCTTCTCCAGTAAAGACGCCCTTCAGATGATTCTGGACAGCGAGGAAGAATGCATGATACCGGGTTTTTTCCTCAGAGGAAGATTGTAACTCAGACTACGAACGGCAGCATTTTGAAGAGCGAATTCCGCCGAGGACACAATTTCGGAGTAAGTTTTACTTAAAAGTCTTTTGTCTTTTATTTTTCGTGTTCGCATTTATGAGGAAAAAACAATATTACGTGACAGTTCTCCATTTTGGACGCGAGCGCTCTGAAAGTGCACTAAAAGACTTTCAAACTTTCACAGAGACCTCAAAACAGAAACTACAAATCCTTTCTTTAAAACGAATTTCGTTTTGTATCAATTGTATCTTCATTTTAATAATTTTTTCATTAACAAATTTCCTGGATTTAAAGATCAAAACAAAAAACTATGTAGCCTAATAAATGTGCATTTCTCCGGTGCATTCACTAGCCTACTGCGAAGATCGCGAGTCAATAGCCTATCGTCAACTTCATCTTTGCCAGAAGTTACATTTAAATTGCGTGTGTGAATGAATGATGATGTTTTAGCAAACTGTATTGCTATACTGAGATGAGTAAAAATGTTGAAATATGTTGAAATAAAATGTAGGCTATTTGTATAAGCAACGTATTAAACTGCAAATTAACAATATGCCCTAATATTTCATGAAAACAACGTTACAGTCAGGCAAAATATGAAAGACAACATCTTGTTGACTAGATTTGGGTACAGTTTTTACTGTAGAATATACTGCCACGTCAAATAAGCTTTTGTTTAGCAATTTCTAAATCTATTTTTGTCAAAAATAAAGTCATCAACTAAGATGTTAGCTGTTCCAATGTTGACTATATTCAAACTAATGAATACATAGATAAAATGTAGGCCTATAATCATTTTTTTTTACAAAGAAAGAGTACACTTGAAATATTGTTGAAATTGTAATTATTGTTGTAATTGTAACCTTTTTAATAAAATAGCAAAACATATTTACAAGATAGATGTAAGCAAAATCTTAAATGGTCAATATAAGTCTTCTTCTAAATATATCTTTTGTCCTTGCATTGTGGCTCAGTCAGTGTCACACCTGAGTGAATGGCTCATCATTATGCAGAGTGGGTGGGACACTGTATTCTAAGGTGTAAACCACTCCTCGTTCACGCCCCCCTCGCATATTGGCTTTCCAAGCTAAACCTGTTTTACATCAATTTAAATCAATGTATGGTTTTATGTGAACGATAAAGCAAGACTATTTTCACATAATTTTGAAGAAAAAACTCTAGGCGAGGACATCCATTAGTCAAAAGTCTTATTGACACATATTTACTATGTGTTTTGTGGCCTTATTTCAGAAATGTTAGTTTTTAGTTTTTTCAATAACCATGCATAAACATTATTCTCTCAAAAATGAAAACATGTACATGCACGTGGCTCACATATTATGGTAGTCCTGTTTGTGCTATATAGAGTGAATTTACACCTTTGCCATTAATATGTTTATATGCAACTGAAAAAAGCACAAATGTCAGGGCATGTCAGAACATCTCAAGGGCCCCAAAAACAGCCTAGACCCCAGAGGGTTAATATCACATGCACACGCCACGCCTGAAGTTCGCCTAGAGATTGCATGAAGCGTGATGGCGGAGAGAAAATCTACTAACAAGCTTCCAATTCCTCGGTTATTGCTATCTATGGATAGATTAGCCAGGGCAGCCTACCTCCGAGTCCATGGTGTTGATAGATGCTGAAGAGACGGACGCGTTCACAGAAAATCAGGTACACACGCACAGTGACGCACTGACGAGCATGACCTCGATGGGAGGGTGCTCGCTGGTAGTGGGGAGGGGCATGAGAGTTGTAAACATTCAAAATTTTGGCTAATCGACCCAATCTGCCAGACTTGCCGACGGCAGCTTTAAGAAGGGGGATGTAGTATAGGCAGTGAATGGTTCTGACCAGGACGCCCCCATACAGTTCGTGTAGTTGGTTTTGCCCTCGGTGAAAAAACACTTGTAAAAGAAGCTGAGCGTGAACTCCTGTGTGTACGTGTCTTATTATAACTAAAGTTGAACAAAGACTACAACAATTATTTGTATCTGTCATACAGATGATTCCGACTGTTAATGCGTGGCACCTTTAGACATTTTTCCTTCCGTATATTTAGCATAATTAATCAGCAGAGCATTTCACTATAAAACTGATGGCAAGGGAAGACAAAAAACTTTGAAATTACTAGTTAACTTTTTTTGTGTTTTTTGGGGACTGCACATTTTAGAGTGGCCTTTTATTGTGGCCAACCTAAGACACACCTGTGCAATAATCATGCTGTCTAATCAGCATCTTGATATGCTACACCTGTGAGGTGGATGGATTATCTCGGCATAGGAGAAGTGCTCACTAACACAGATTTAGACAGATTTGTGAACAATATTTGAGAGAAATAGGCCTTTTGTGTACATAGAAAAAGTCTTAGATCTTTGAGTTCAGCTCATGAAAAATGGGGGCAAAATCAAAAGTGTTGCGTTTATAATTTTGTTCAGTGTATGTGGGTCAGTTTAGCACACACACTGGTTAGCCAGTGCTGACTGTGCCGTATATTTGCCAAATGTGGCCCAAATTTGGGGTAATGTCATTGGGCCATATTTGCTATGCCATGTGTGGGCCACTTTAGGTTCACATTCAGATTTGCCAGTGATTACTGTCCCACATCTTTGCTAAAACTGGCCCAGATATGTTTTAAGATAACTGGGCCACATTTGCTGTATTATATGCGAGCCAGTTTAGGCTCACACACTGGTTAACCAGTGCTGACTGTGCAGTACATTTGCCAAATGCAGTCCAAATTTGGTGTAATGTACTTGGGCCATATTTGCTATGCCATGTGTGGGCCACTTTAGGTTCACATTCAGATTCTCCAGTGATTACTGCCCCTCATCTTTGCCAAAACTAGCCCAGATACTGTATGTTTTAAGATAACTGGGCCACATTTGTTGCATTATATGTGGGTCAGTTTAAGATCACACCCTGGTTAGCCAGTGCTGACTGTGCCGTTCATTTGCCAAATGTGGCCCAAATTTAGTGTAATGTATTTGGGCCATATTTGCTATGCCATTTGTGGGCCACTTTAGGTTCACATTCAGATTTGCCAGTGATTACTGTCCCACATCTTTGCCAAAACTGGCCCAGTTATGTTTTAAGATAACTGGGCCACATTTGCTGCAATATTCATTATTTATCATATGGGCCACTTTAGGCTCACATTCAGATTACACATTGCCATGAGTGCCGCATCTCTGCGGCCCACATGTGATTTAAAATATTTGGGCCATATTTGCCATTTTACATGTGGGCCTACATCAGGCTCACATACATTTTGTCCGGGCCATAAGAAGGCCTGCAGTGCCGCATCATTGCCTGAAGTGGTCCACATACGTCTGCTATCTGGGATCTAGAATATGAAAGCACCCAAACTCTGGAACAGTCTTCCTAGCCTTGTTCGGGAAGCTGACAAACTCTGTCAGTTTAAATCTAGACTAAAAACATATTTTCATTCTAAAAACACACTATTTTACCTGGCATACATATTACAAACATTACACATTAAAACAAATTTTTTTATTTGCATCTGTTTATATCAGGCTGCCTAAATTAGATCAGTCGGGAACACTTCCCATAACAGCCGATGTACTTGTTATATCATACGAAGAATGGCATCTACACTAATATTAGTCTCTCTGTTTATCACAAGCTTGATGCAGTCAGCTGTATCCAGTCCAAATCCAGATCAGATGGTGATCCTGCACCTAGACACAAACTCAACACAGCACTGAATGTCAACAGAGATCCTGTCAACTAGACAATCCCCTGTGAAGGCCTCGTCGACACGACAGCCATCGGCACAGATCCTCAGCAAAGACCACAAGAACCAGAAAATTCCTCTGCCCAGACCTATGACCAGCCTCATTTCCATATTGGTATGATGAATCCAATCTTCAAGCAAAAGAAACTGGATGAAATATTTGAATACTATAGAATACTAATCTGATTTCTGACTTGTGATGCAGCCTGAATCATAATCACACCGTGTTAGTTTGTTGGCCTGCGGACAACTGGCCCAGCGAATGAGTCTGCTTTCTCATTTGGCCTGAGTTTTTGTTGCATTTCATTGTTCTGACCAGCAGGGGTCACCAGCGTGTGGCGTTTGGAATGCTTCGAAACAGTGAAACATTGGGCTGGTGACTGGAGATCGTGACAGAAAAAAAACTCACCATATGATTACATAACTTTGTTCATTATGTGCTCATGATGAGTCTGACAAACACTATATAAACAAATTCATTGTCATCAGAAGAGTATGGGAGGTCCAGAGTCTCTGTGATGCTTGTCTTTGGGTTATTGCTGCTCTGCAGCCTTAAAACAAAGGGGGAAAAGGCTAACTGTAGTATTATAGGGCAACCAGAGTACCCCCTGCTGTCCAAATATGGAGAGATTATCATCGGAGGAGCTTTTTCAATTCACAGCAAAATAAATTTGGAAATGCCATCATTTACAGAAAAACCTCATCGTCTATTGTGCACAAGGTTTGCAACTTCTCTGCTTCTATTTGATTAATTTAACAGTGTAAATATTATATGTCCTATGGATTTTTTTTTTTTTTTTTTTGTGAAATAAGACATTAGTTAATATTTCCAATAAGACAATCTTCCAACCTTACTGCACATTTTTTTTTTTTTTTTTTTTTTGAAATAAAAATCTCTCTCTCTCTCTCTCTCTCTCTCTGAACAAATTAGCCTTAATTTGAGAGAATTCCGCTTTGCTCAGACCATGATCTTTGCCATTGAGGAAATTAACAGCAATCAGATGTTGCTCCCAAACATTTCGTTTGGATACCAAATATTTGACAGCTGTGGTTCCACATTAGCCTCTATGAGGTCATCAATGGCTCTGATAAATGGCCAGGAGTTGACAGCAGAACACACTTGCTCTGGAAAAACAGCAGTTAAAGCTATTATTGGAGAATCTGAGTCTTCCTCAACCATTGTACTGTCCAGAGCAACAGGACCCTTCAAGATTCCTGTGGTGAAATAAATATACATACTTTGTCCTATTGTAAATTACAAAAAAATTGTAAATTAAAAATAAATATAGTTTCCTATTCCTTTTATCTGTTCTGTTTGACAGATTAGCCATTTTGCTACCTGCGCCTGCCTGAGCAACAGAAAGCAGTTTCCTTCTTTCTTCAGGACTATTCCCAGTGATTACTACCAGAGCAGAGCACTGGCTCAGCTAGTCAAACACTTCGGCTGGACATGGGTTGGAGCCGTGAGAAGTGATAATGACTATGGAAACCATGGCATGGCAAACTTTGTAGAGATAGCAGAGAGAGAAGGAGTATGCATCGAGTATTCAGAGGCCATATCGAGGACAAATTCCAAAGAGAAGATAGCTAAGGTCGTTGAAGTAATAAAAAAGGGCACTGCTAAAGTTCTTGTGGCATTTCTGGCACAGGGTGAAATGGATGTGTTACTGGAGGAAATTATCAGGCAAAATGTAACTGGGCTACAGTGGGTAGGCAGTGAATCCTGGATAACAGCGAGATACTTGGCAACTGAAAGAGTTTCAAAAGTTCTTGGTGGAGCAGTTGGCTTTACAATTAGCAAGTCAAAAATCCCAGGGCTGAAAGAATTTCTGCTTAAAGTTAATCCATCTCAGAACCCTTCAAATGCTCTTCTGAGGGAATTTTGGGAGATGACATTTGGATGCCGTCTCTCTTCGACAATCAGTTCTGAGTATAAAAAGTTTTGTGATGGTTCTGAAAATCTGAGTAACGTGAGTAATGCTTTCACAGATGTATCTGAGCTACGGATTTCAAATAATGTATATAAGGCAGTCTATGCTGTAGCTTATGCACTTCAGAACACAATTGCTTGCAAAACCTCAAACAGTTCATACAGTGAAAACATAACATGTGGAAATAAGGATTTAATGGTTTCCAGCCAAGTAAGTCAATCTTGGAAATATGTCATTTTATGTTTTGATTGATTTATTGATTTATTTATTATTAACACATTTTGGTTTTAAAAATGTTAACAGGTACTTCATTCCCTTCAAAATGTGAATTTCACAATGGCTTCTGGTCAGACAGTATACTTTGACCAAAACGGAAACCCTATGGCAAGATATGAGCTAATAAACTGGCAGAAAAACGGAGCAGGGGAAACAAATTTTATCACTGTAGGACACTATGATGCCTCACTACCCAGTGAACAGCAGTTTGTCATGAATTCTATGAATATAATTTGGGAAGGAGACAGTTACACGGTATGTACAAAATAACATTAGGATGTTGAGTGCCTGATATATGTCAGTTAAATAAGTGCAACTCAAGTGTAACTCAAAATAAGTGCAACAAAGTAAGAATGTGTAAACATGGCAGAAACCGAGCTCAGTGTGCAGTGAGAGATGTCAGCCAGGTTTCAGACAAGCTGTGATCAAAAGGAGACCAGTATGCTGCTTTGAATGTTTGCGGTGCCCTTCTGGAGAAATCAGCAACACTACTGGTGAGATGACTATCACTTTGATAGAAAGTGACAAACACATTATAATGTGCAAATAAATGAAAGACACATAAATAAATGGATGTACCTATTCCAACAATGTCATATATACCAGATTATGCTGAATGTATGAGGAAAAACATAATAATGTTATGCTCTATTTGTCTTTTTAGATTCTGCTGAATGTGTCAAATGTCCTTTAGAGTACTGGTCAAACGAAAACCACAGTACGTGTGTTCTTAAGAAGTTGGAGTTCCTTTCATTCGAGGAAAACATGGGAATACTGTTGACTGCATTCTCATTAACCGGGGTGTCTTTAACAATTGCAGTAGCACTGGTGTTTTACAACTTCATAGACACCCCTCTCGTGAAGGCCAGCAATGCAGAGCTGAGCTTCCTGCTTCTCTTCTCATTGTCTCTGTGTTTTCTTTGTTCACTTACTTTTATTGGTCGGCCTACTGAGTGGTCCTGTATGTTGCGTCACACAGCATTCGGGATTACTTTTGCCCTTTGTATGTCTTGTATTCTGGCAAGGACCATAGCAGTGGTAATGGCTTTTAAGGCCACAGTGCCTGGATCAAGTGTCCCTCAGTGTTCACTGCCCTTACAAAGAATTAGCGTTTTCTGTTGTACTCTTTTTCAGGTAATAATATGTACCCTGTGGCTGGTATTAGCCCCTCCAATGCCATTTAAAAATATTACTCATTCATTAGATAAAATAATAGTAGAATGTGATCTAGGCTCAGCTATAGGTTTCTGGGCTGTACTTGTTTATATTGGGTTGCTCTCTGTCCTATGTTTCATTTTGGCTTTTCTGGCTCGAAAGCTGCCAGATAACTTCAATGAAGCCAAATTCATCACATTCAGTATACTTATTTTTTGTGCTGTTTGGATCACATTTATCCCAGCCTATGTCAGTTCTCCTGGAAAATTCACTGTAGCTGTGGAGATATTTGCCATCTTAGCTTCTAGTTTTGGTTTGTTATTCTGTATATTTACACCAAAGTGTTACATTATCTTACTCAAGCCAGACCAAAACACAAGGAAACATATCATGGGCAAAACCCATAATAAATCACAATAAACTTATTATCCACTTTCAAAGCAATTTACTCTAAGAACTATGTAATTTAACTTTAAATACAAGTATAATATTGTATCACTTTATTTTGATAGTCCACTTTAGATATCTGCTAACCCTTTATTTTGATGGTCCCCCAACTAACATTCTACTGACTTTGCAAGTACATGTCAACTTATTCCACTGGCCCTAACAGTCTACTAAAACCCTTATGAGGAGTTAACATTTAGTTGCAAATCAACAAGAGTTAGTTGGCATGCACTAGCAAAGTAAAAAGAAAGAAAGAAGGATTCACTCAAATATGTAACTAAATTAATACAATTTGAAGAATACACACACACACATATAAGTCAAATAAAAAATGAAAAAAATATAAATACACTAAAAGCACTGATTTCCCACTTTATAATGAATAACTTGCAGTATAACACTTGTTATTTCCAAAATATAGGTCTGAAAATACTGCACTTGGGGAACTATTTTTCTGATTTAAATATATAGTTCAAAACTCCAGCTTATGTGTTTGTATCTGATTATTTCCAAAATATTTTATGCATGTCATATTAAATCACATAGCAAGAGAATATTTTAAGGTTTCAATATACTAAAACAAGAATATAGTCATTTTCAAGCTGATCTCTTTTTATCAAAACAGTGTATTTAGAGAGAGTGACAACATGCATTAGGAGACATAAAATAAAACAATGGCAATTTCCAGGAAAGCAGTGAAAAAGCCTTTTAAAAAACATTAACCTACAACCATTTTTTTATGAAATTTGAATAAATAAATATGACATAAAAACAAGTGTACTAAGTGCAATAAATAAACAAATTAAGCACTAGCACTGTAAGATCAGTTATGAAAAGTAAAATACCTGGAAGGTCTGGAAGTGCAATGCAGAGCAGGAAGAGCAAAAACAGCAGAAATTGAATGCACATGAAAAACGTCTCGGGTTACGACTGTAACCCCTATTCCCTGAGAGGGGAACGAGACACTGTGTCGATGACGACACTTTGGGGAACGCCCTTAGCGTAACGCATCTGAAGTATGAATGAAACTAATCCAATCCTGATTGGTGCTGTGTCATGACGTAATATGTGACGGCATACACGGAAGCTACAAAGGGAAGCCGGCACACAACAGAGTTAGCTTCTGCGATGAAGCAAGTGTTCCCAGGCAGGGGAAGGCGTGGCGAAGGGACGCAGTGTCTCGTTCCCTTCTCAGGGAACAGGGGTTACAGTCGTAACCCGAGACGTTTCCTTCCGAGGGAACTCGAACTGCGTCGATGACGACACTTTGGGGAACGAGTACCCACTATGCCACAACGAGCCCTGCCTGTCCCAGTGTGAAGCTGCGCACAGGCACACTTAGGACAAGAGCACTAGAGTGCCTGGCATAGAAGGAATGTCCAGGCTATAGAATCTGATAAAAATACGAGGGGTGGCCCATCCTGCTGCATCGCACACTTCTTGGATCGGGGCCCCTGAAAGGAGGGCTCTAGAGGACACCATGCCTCTGGTTGAATGAGCCATCACGGCCAAAGGTGAAGGCAAGCTGCACACCTGAAAGGCCATAGAGAGCCTGAATGATCCAGTTATTGATGGTCTGTTTGGATATGGGAAGCCCCTTCTTGGACGACCCGAAGCACTGACTTCCGCCATGAAGAAGACCTCTGGACATAAATCTTGAGAGCTGTGACAGGGCAGAGCAAATTAAGCCTTTCTTCATCCACCGTCACGTGGGGTGGAGGATGAAAAGCCTGCAGAACCGTAGGCCGTGCCACATTAGATGGCACTTTAGGCACATAGCCCTGCCTGGGATGCAAGATGGCCTTAATGTCGCCTGGAGCAAACGCCAGGCACCCATGAGATAGATAGAGCACCTGAAGGTCTCCTACTCTCCTCATAGAAGTAATGGCTAATAAAAAAGCTACCTTGAGGGAAAGGTTCTTGGCCTCAGCCAACTCCAGAGGTTCAAAGGGGGCCTCAACCAGCCCTTCGAGAACCACTGCCAGGTCCCATGTGGGAACTCTGGTGCGAGCCGCAGGTCTCATCCTCCGAGCTCCACGGAGGAAACGTACAACCAGCTGATGTCTCCCCAGAGGCCCATCACCCAGAGGAGTGTGGAAAGCCGCAATGGCAGCCACGTACACCTTGAGGGTGGACAGGGTAAGACCAGCCGAGAAGCGATCTTGGAGGAGCTCCAGCACTGAAGGGTCTAGGGTGTTTTGGTGGTCCTTGAGATGCTTTGACATGCCCTGACAGTTGTGTTTTTTTTTTTTTGTTGTTTTTTTTTGCTTATAAACATATTAACCCTCTGAGGTCGGCAAACGCGCCCCCGCGTTTTGCTGGATTTTCTTCACATTGTAGCACAATAAACTTAAATTACTCCGTCATTTATGGTCATACAGAAAAAAGAAATATAAAAAAAGAATCTGTGATATTTCTACTTTTGTATGTGTCCACTTACAATCAAATCAAAACATTGTACTTTTGTAAAATAAAGAAAATAAACAGGGTGTGCATTCTGCCTCTCCATCGCGGTAAACTTTTTTTTCTTGAGCACGTCTATAAACTGAAACAAAACTCAGCGAATACTTGTCACACATTTATGAGCCATATACCTTTATACACATTTAAGTGTGTACTTTAAAATGATCAGATTCAAACTGAAAACAAATATTCTCTGTTTAAGTAATTTGTATAAAACCAACAGGATGTTCAGTATCTCAAACGCTTGCTAATTACTTTTAATTCGACCACGCCCACTTGCGCAAAAGTGATTCACATGCAAATCTCCACATGGAACGCGAACGCCCTCGTTACCTCAAACACAAAACACCAAAAAACTTCACAAGTCTCTGCTTTTCGTCGAGTTTGGAAGACACGTCTGAGCTTACATTGAATTTACCTCAGAAGAAGAAGAACGCGATTTGAAGACAAGAAAGATGTAAGGTAAGAAATTCTTACTTATTAGTTTATGGTATTGTTGCATAAACTTCACATTGCAGTTGAACTGTTGCTAGATATATGGTGAATATTATACTATTTAGACCCGTGTTTACTGTTAAATACTGTTTGTGGATATCTGCTCAAACATAGATATGTATAACCATAATGTTTAATATTTTGGAGCGCGATCGCGTTTGAATGTATCATATTTTGGAGCGCGATCGCGTTTGAATGTATCATATTTTGGAGCGCGATCGCGTTTGAATGTATCATATTTTGGAGCGCGATCCCGTTTGAATGTATCATATTTTGGAGCGCGATCGCGTTTGAATGTATCATATTTTGGAGCGCGATCGCGTTTGAATGTATCATATTTTGGAGCGCGCTGTGGGTTTGAATGTATCATATTTTGGAGCGCGATCGCGTTTGAATGTATCATATTTTGGACCGCGATCGCGTTTGAATGTATCATATTTTGGAGCGTGATCGCGTTTGAAAGGAAAAATGCACCAAACATTAGGCTTTATGTTTTTACTATTATCTCATTTCATATCATCATAAAGAATGGAAACATTTGAAGTAACATAAGATAATCAATATATTTTTCTCTAGCATTGTTACTGAAATCTTTTGGAAGATTTATAGGCTGCTATAGGTTATTGTTATTATTATTGTATGCAGTACTGCACATAGCTTGTGCCTACAAGGCACAACAAACATGGTGTTCATTATATTATATATTGTTGGAAACATTTGTGTGTGTGTGTGTGTGTGTGTGTGTGTGTGTGTGTGTATTCTGTGAATTTTAAAAAGCAATTTTAACCAGAAAAATCTAAAATTTATTCCCAAAATCGTGCAGGCCTAGTTTCTCTTGATACCAGTATGTCCACTTTTTTTCTTTTCTTTCAGGGACCAGATGCCACTGAGTCCTGCTCTGAGTCTCTGTACATGAACATGGTAAAGTGAAAATCAAACACCTTGGAAATGAAAGGTATGTACAATGTTTTTAGGAATGGCATAAAGGTCTCTGTCTTTGGATCATTGTTTTCAATGTGCTCTTTTGTCATTTGTTGTGTATCTTTGGATTATGTTGTGTTGTAAATAAATCCAAACAATCTAAAAGCCATTCTTTTTTAAATCTCCTCATTCTTTGTGCAAGGTTGCTCTGAATGACAGGGCCTGATCACTCCTAATAGGGCTGTTAGGGGAGTGTCTTTGTCTTTCTCAGGTGTTAAAGGCTTACATATTCATGAGATGATCACGCCTCTTCGCATAAGGCTTTTTCACACAAAACACGTCTTAGAAATTTTAAATCAATATATTGTCTTATCTGAATGAGCGGTCAGGGTGATTTTCACATAGTTTTGGAGCAAATATTCTAGGCTACGTGATACAATTTTCAAAAGTCTTGTGAAGAAATAATCAGTATGGGTTTCATGGGCTTATTTCAGTGACAATTTTTTTGGTATTTTCACAAACCACGCATAAATGTCATTATCTCAAAACTACAAACTTTTACACACATGCTGCTGATATATTATTGTAGCAGAGTTTGTGCCAAATACAGTGTAATAAGACTTTAGCCATGACAATGTCACAAGTAACAGAAATAAGCACAAATGTCAGAGCATGTCAGAACACTTCCAGGGCCAGAAAACAGCTCAGACCCCAGAGGGTTAATGTCAAAAGTGTCATTACACTCTATTCAGCACAAACAGGGCTACCATAATATGTGAGGTACATGTTTGTATTTTGAGAGAATAATGTTTATACTTGGTTATTGAAAAAACAAAAAAATGTAAGTTTCTGAAATAAGGCCACAATATGTGTCCACAAGTCTTTTGACTAATGGATGTTGTCGCCTAGATTTTTTGCTTCAAAGTGATGTGAAAATCATCCTGCCAACCCATTTACATAAAACAATACATTGATTAAAATTTTGTAAACCACTTTTTGTTTAGAGAGGCAATATGCGTGGGGGCGTGAATTAGAGTTCTCAACGGGTCGGGTCGGCCCGACAAACCCGACGGGACCCGCGGGTTCGGGCCGGGTTCGGGTCGAAAATATAAGCAAATGACTCGGTCGGGTCGGACCTCGGGCTTAATCTTTTCCGCTCAGTGAATTTTTTTTATTAATCATCGCTGCTATTCACCGTAAAGAAAGTCTGGCTGCTGCGTGCAACGAACGTGCATCATGGAGAGGGGTGGGGGCAGACCTGACGCCGTTGCGTGCACGCCTTTAGCCTGAGAAGATGGAGTTGGTGAAAAGCAAACTTGCCGCAGGTGAATTCACCGTCGCTACTACAGGAGTGGGAAAATCAGAGGTCTGGAAAGTGTTTGGAGTGGTGCTGGATTCTGATGGAAATTCTACAGGTTATATCATGCAATGCTCAAAATGCAAGGTGCTGATGAAATATGACAGCAAAAAAACAGGGTCTTTTTATTTATTATTGTGTGAAGATTTTTATTTAAGGTATATTTATATAGCCTATTTATATATTTAAAGTTTATTGTTTAAGTTGTTTGTATTGTTTGTATTGTTAAAAGGCGTGAACATTAAAGGTTGATTTGAATTCCTGTCTGCTGGTCATGATAATACGTGTATGAGAAAAACGCGTCGGGCCGCGGGCCGGGTTCGGGCAGATAATTCATGTTGATGTGTCGGGTTACATCGGGTCCGGGCTTTAAAAGCCACGGGCCGGGTCGGGTCGGGTTGTAATTTTCAGGCCCGTTGAGAACTCTAGCGTGAATGATCATGAATAATGCTGTGATTCACATCTGAGAAGACAATGACCCAATGACAACTCTGCATAATGAGCCTTTCAGTCAGGTATGCAACTGCAAAATTTTATCAATCAATAAATTCCACTAGAAACAAACCTTGTTGTATTATTTTAATTGAATACTGTGAAGCTGCTTTGATACAATCTGTATTTTGAAAAGCGCTATACAAATATACTTGACTTGACTTGACTTAACAATATAATCCAAATATAAATGAAAATATATTTATATATATAGCTTTTAATTTATTTAGAATATAGTTAACAATATAATCCAAATATAAATGAAAGTCAAAAGCACATTTTGAGTACACAGTCATACCTGGAAACAAATCCTATTCAGATTGGCTAAATGGGCAATTCTACAGAATTGGTTCAAAGTTAGAGTGGAAAACATCTTAAAAAAAAAAAAGTATTTTCCACAAATTTTGTATGCATGCAAATTGTATAATATCCAAGGTAAACATTTCTAGTAATTGTGCAGTTAATTCTCATATTGTATTTTCAGAAAGTCTTGGAATATTTATCCTCTCCCCAAATTTGTCACTAATAAACCATAATAATAAATAATTTAATGAGAAGGCTTATATTGACCTATTAAGATTTTGTTTACATCTACCTTGTAAATATGTTTTTTGCTATTTTATTAAAAAGTTTTCACATGTAAATAAACAACAATTAAAATTTTAACAATATTTCAAGTGTAATCTTTCTTTGTAAAAAGCATACATTTTATCATACGTATTTCAAAGTTAAGGATTCATTAGTTTGAATATACATTGGAACAAACACTATAATAACATCTTAGTTGATAACTCAATATACCTACTTTATTCTTAACAAAACATCCCATACTATAGGCTATATTTAACATATGAACATAAATTGGCAAACAAAAGCTTATTTGATGTGGCAGTAGTCTATTTTACAGTAAAAACTTTATAATCTATCTAAACTAGTCAACAAAATCTTGTCTAAACATTCCTATTTCATCTGTACTTTCATTTTTATGATATATTAATGTAGGGCATGTAATGTTAATTTGCAGTTTAATACGTTGCTTATACAAAGACATTTTATTTCAACATTTCAGTCGATTTTAACTCATCTCAGTGTAGCAATATAGTTTGGGAAAAGCTAAACTAGTAGATGTGTTAATTTTCATGTAAAAATAGCATGTTCACTAATGTAAGTGCCTGTAGTAAACTACAGCACGCATTCTGTGCCATTCATTCACACATAGACACACGATTCAAATTGAAACAGTTTTTTTGCGGTTTACTCAATATCGTGATTAGAACAAAGCCCTTAAAGGTGCCCTAGAATGTGTTGAAATAATATTTTAATTTTGTCCCTGATATCTACATAGAGGGTATGTGGCTTAAAAAGCCATTTAAAATGTCCAGAAAAGGTTTTACAGGTCAATTTCCAACCCTATAAATTGGCCCTAGAATGAAATGGTCTGTTTTTACCTTATTTGGAAGGGTCATGAATAGTAATGAGGAGTTCTGCTCTGATTGGCTCTTTCACTGCGGGCTCATTACAAGAGCTCAGAGAGTCACAGCAAACAGGTCCGACGTGCAAATGGAGAGACTCGGTGTACAACCGTATATGTTTGAGCCGGTTTCAGACGACGATGCAGAGTTTGAGGAACAAGCGGTTGTTTGTAGAATGCAAATGGACGTTTCGGAGTGGTAAGTTTATTCATTATTTTCAGTACGAACTTAACAGTCACGTCAATTTTAGAATTTTTAGAAATTCAACCACTCAATATAGTCAATGTTATATTTACTATGCTGTTTTATTGTGATTTTTACTTTACCTATTAATTACAAAAACGTACTTCAATGTCAATCTTTTTTTACAGGTGTACTTGTGGAAATTGTGCACGCATGGGCCTCGAGAGAGAAAATGTATGTTGCAAGGAAATACCACAGGTGTTTCACTACTACACTGGATAGAAATATATTCAAACTATGTTTGTACTTTGTGCTTCTTCCAAAGTATGAAAGATTACTGTAAATAACAGTGCCATTATGATTTTCTTCTTTTTTTTTAGGTCACAAGAAGAATGACACAAGTGCCGAATACGATTTCATGCATGATTGACCATCCTGGCCTTGAACCTGTGTGCCTCAATTTATATTCTTTGCAAAATGCAATGAATGTATATAGAGCTGACCATGGTCGTATTAGGATCAGAGGGTTTGAAAGGTATGGCCAGTTTCACACACTTGTTACATTTTGTGTAAATATAATAGAATTATATTACAACCTTATTACATCACGAGTTTAATGCATTGCACAGCTATCCCGTATGATTTTAAGTTATAAAAGATGAAACATGCAATAATGATATATATTTATTGATGTGATGCTTTTATTGTGTCTCAAGAGCATACATACATGACCCATAATGACATGTGAACAAAATAATAAATAAAACACAAAATATATTTTTCTGTCTCTACTACTTTCTCTGCAGGCAGTGCAGACACCTGTCCTACAGGTGGTTTGTCAGCTGGTGCTGGGGTTTTCTGGGTCAAAGTGTACGTGTTGTCATCCCTTCATGTGTGGTGCTGCGTATAAGAAGAGAGTTTCCTGATGCTGCTGGGCAGTATGTCGGATTCAGACCCCCCCTTGACTAAAACGTGACACGCGTTGAGCAACAGCTTCTTCCATGGAAGGTCTTTCAAACTGAGAAGACAGGTCCGGCGGCACAAGAACCTGCTGTATGCCATCCAGATAAGGAAGGGGATCGCGGACAACCTCTTCAAAGACTGTATCCATCAGTTTGATGACATAGCCTGTAAAGTATAAGTTTTTTTTTTTTGTAATATACCTTTTATTTGCACATTAAGTATTGTTTAAAATAAATACTTTTTTGGAAAAGCTTACAAAATGTTGCCTCGGTTTTCACTGGTTTGACGGTGTATCCTCCCTTTTTGGCCTTTGGAAAGTGAAGCTTGTATACAAGTTTCCCTTTAGATGTTGTCAATTGTGTCCGAACAGCATTCTCATTGAAGTGCATCGCTGCTAGGTACAACCTAACGGATAAGACAAACATAAACAAAAATTGTTCATATTGTCAAAGAGAATAAATCAAAATTTGTATTTATCATTCAAATTAAAAAAAAAAAAAAACTTTCTATACTATATATACTTATACTAATACAGTAAATCTATACCATTATGTAAACTATAATCTCAGAAAGAAATTAACTACGCTGTATTTTGGTTCTGAAAACTAATTTGCCTAGATAGAAAACAAAATTATTTGATGGTGTTTTAGCCCCCAATGGCTCCTTAGAGGCAGGTAACCCTAACCTAACCCTAAACCTAACCATCCCATTGCTGACTGGAAGGCGCTGTTGGGGACTAAAAACACAAAAAAAGGGTATGTCCCCTTTCAAACATAATGGTATATGTGTTGTGTTCAGAACTATGTTCAATGTGTGAGGGAGAGAAGACATACCTGCATAGCATTCCAATGAAGGGGAAGACAACATTTTTAGGTGCAAAGTGCAAGATGACTTTGTGAAATGCCTCCACAGTTGATGTCTGGTAATGTGGGCTCAGCTTCTCTACATCTGAAAGGACTCTCTTGTTTATCAGGACCCTATGAAGCTTATTCAGCGCTGTTGAACCTTGGGAGAAATCAGTGAGATGTTGCATATATAAACACATGAATATTGTAAGATGAACATAACATGCTTTTTATTGTTTACTTGGGAAATAACACATTGAGGTTACACACCTGGATGAAACCACTTGCTATTGTCCTTAGACACCCTTTGTTCATGTTGACAACTAGGGAATGCTGGGTCAGAATGTGTGTGAATGTCTTGAATGTGGTTCATGATAGAGGTCCATTTGGCTACCTTCTCAGTTCCTGAATCAGAGCTGCTGGCACACCAGTACAGGTGGTTGGTAATGCTCTTATGCCACTTCTTCACCAAACTACAGTCCTTCTCTTTGGATATTTTCTCCACCTTCTTTGACATTCCTGATAAAGTCAAATTGAATAGCAAAAAATACCAGATTTTTTTTAATGCAGTAATCTCAGAAATATAGATATCTATTAAACATGAATACTTGACTTTTTTTTTCTTTCAAAGACGCAAAGATTACCTTTTGCCATGTGCCATACATCATAATAGTGGGTAATGTTACGATCCTTCAAAAACTTTTGTATCTGGGGGTGACGGTCAGTAACAATGCAGTCCAAATTTATACCCCTTTCCTCGAGGAGGTCCAAGCTTCTTCTAAGGCCCTCCTTCTCCATGTGGTAGCTTCCCCCTACCTCGTTGCTCTTATTAGAAACACACAAGCATAAAATGTATATGTAATATCTCCATCAATTAGATACATAAATTACTTCTCTACTTAAAAATTGCTGTGTATGTTATGTATGCATTATTTTATCTATGAAATTTGCAAATATTTTTACAAACTAATACAAAAGGCAAAGGTGTCAACTGCTCACATGACATTTAAAAACGGTATATTTACAAGTTCTACGTAGTTATACATAACAATAGTATGTTATCCATAGTCTGCATTTGAAGTACCTGCACCAGCTGTATGTCTATTATGTTGTTGGTCTGCAAGTTCATCATAGTATAGCTAGAGATGGTATTCATCCCTCCTGGGATGGTGCTGATCTTCTCTCTAGTAATATGGCACATTGTCTTAGAGCTCAAGCATGAATTGGGGCTCAGGTCAGGAAGCAGACAGACTGGCTAAACCGACCGTCTGCTAGCTGTCTCACGTCACCAAGGTCAGATAAATCCCATCACATAGAGCCTATTTCACCTAGATATCATCATATAGAGTGTAAAAAGGTTCCACTAGAGGCAAGTGTAAATGAGAACCCAAATGCAGTTTATTATAAACAAAACCAAACATGAAACAAAAACATGCCGTGGCATGAAAACTCAAAACAAGACATGAACATGAACGGGACTTACAACAGTGGTTACAGGAAACAATACTTGACAAAGACACATGGCAAACATGAGGGCTTAAATACACACAAGACTAAAGACTAGACAAGGGACACCTGTGAACAAACCAAACTTACTAAAAAAAATATCCAGCGAGAGAGAGGCAAAGAAAAACGCCTGTTCTTAATTTATGTTGCTTTGAACTTTTTTCGTTTTGTACCGTTTTAATTTTTTAATTTAGCTGCAATTTCTTTGACAATAGAAATTTAAAATGTTGCAAGAATAAGATTCTGTGTTTCTTATTTTGCATCACAAAGGGAATAAACTATCGATGCAACCCTGTTTAAATAAATAAACTGTCCCGACACTTTATTCATACCTTGAAATGTGCGATGGGTTTTCAAACTTAATTAATTTTCTTTTACATTTTCATTGTTTATTTTTTAATTGAAAGCAATACTGTATTGAAAGTATTTTTCTGATTTGTTCGATCTGTTTTGAAAAATGTCTTCCGTTGCTATGGCCGGGTATCACTGTCAGTCATCTCAATCTCGTGAATGATTCACACACACACAAAAAAATAATTTAGCAGATTTATATTTTTACATATTCAATCAGTCTCATTTTTGTTCAAATAATGACATATATATATATATATATATGTAATGATGTGGAGGACGCAGTAAGATCCAATTGCAGCTTTATTAGAATAATCAACAGGCAGGGTAAATCAGGGGCAGACAGAACAATGAAGATAATCTCAGAGCAGAAACAGAAAACAGGCAAGGGTCGAGGCAGGCGGCAGGAATCACAGTCCAATGAACAATCCGGGTCAAGACAGGCAGCAGAAGAATCAGAAGTCGGTATAAACAATCCAAGGTCAGTAACAGTTCAGCAAACACAGGGAAAACGCTCAGAAATTGTACACCGGGGCAATGCAATACTTCGCAGAGAAGTGGAGTGTGGAAGTGGCTTTTATGTGTGTGTGAATGAGGTGCAGGTGTGTGTAATCAGTGCAGTGCAGGTGTATGAAGTAATCAGTCCAGGTAGATTCAGGATGGGAATTGTAGTCTGTGAGTAAATATGATAGTCCGGTGTGGAGTGCCCTCTGGTGGCTTTCAAGGGCACTCCAGCTGGTGACCGTTACATAGCCCCTCCCCAAAGAGCGGCTTCCAGACGCTCAAAAACTGTCCAGGTGGGAGGTGGCCCGGAGGCGGATCCGGGGGCGGGATGGAGGGCCAGGTCCGTGGAGCGGAAGAGGACCTTGAGACTGCGGTAATACGGAAGGCCAGAGCGGAGCAGGCTGTGCAGGCGACCAGGGCGGAGCAGGCTGTGCAGGCGACCAGGGCGGAGCAGGCTGTGCAGGCGACCAGGGCGGAGCAGGCTGTGCAGGCGACCAGGGCGGAGCAGGCTGTGCAGGCGACCAGGGCGGAGCAGGCTGTGCAGGCGACCAGGGCGGAGCAGGCTGTGCAGGCGACCAGGGCGGAGCAGGCTGTGCAGGCGACCAGGGCGGAGCAGGCTGTGCAGGCGACCAGGGCGGAGCAGGCTGTGCAGGCGACCAGGGAGGAGACGAACCTTCAGGAGGCCAGGGAGGAGACGAACCTTCAGGAGGCCAGGGAGGAGATGACCCTTCAGGCGGCCATGGCACAGGAACAGACACCGGCTCCGGAACAGACAACGGCTCAGGAACAGACAACGGCTCAGGAACAGGGACAGACACAGGCTCAGAGGATGCGGTGGCCATCTTGTCCGAAGACACAGGTGTGGAGTCGGCCATCTTGTCCGAAGACACAGGCGTGGAGTCGGCCATCTTGTCCGAAGACACAGGCGTGGAGTCGGCCATCTTGTCCGAAGACACAGGCGTGGAGTCGGCCATCTTGTCCGAAGACACAGGCGTGGAGTCGGCCATCTTGTCCGAAGACACAGGCGAGGAGTCGGCCATCTTGTCCGAAGACACAGGCTCGGCGGCGGCCATCTTGTACGGAGACACTGGCCTGGCAGAAGTGACGTGAACAGTCTCTGGATCGGCAGAAGTGACGTGAACAGTCTCTGGATCGGCAGAAGTGACGTGAACAGTCTCTGGATCGGCAGAAGTGACGTGAAGCTCTGGCTCGGCAGGACTGACGTGAAGCTCTGGCTCTGGCTCGGCAGGACTGACGTGAAGCTCTGGCTCTGGCTCGGCAGGACTGACGTGAAGCTCTGGCTCTGGCTCGGCAGGACTGACGTGAAGCTCTGGCTCTGGCTCGGCAGGACTGACGTGAAGCTCTGGCTCTGGCTCGGCAGGACTGACGTGAAGCTCTGGCTCTGGCTCGGCAGGACTGACGTGAAGCTCTGGCTCTGGCTCGGCAGGACTGACGTGAAGCTCTGGCTCTGGATCAGTGCGCTCTGAGCTTGACGGGACCAGCGGCAGCGAGGGCTTTGAACTGGGTAGGGCCAGCGATGAAGAGGGCTCTGAACTGGTTAGGACCAGCGATGAAGAGGGCTTTGAACTGGACAGGACCAGCGGCGAAGAGGGCTTTAAACTGGACAGGACCAGCAGCGAAGAGGGCTCTGAGCTGGGCAGGACCAGCGGTGAAGAGGGCTCTGAACTGGACAGGACCAGCGGCGAAGAGGGCTCTGAGCTGGGCAGGACCAGCGGCGAAGAGGGCTCTGAACTGGGCAGGACCAGCGGCGAAGAGGGCTCTGAGCTGGGCAGGACCAGCGGCGAAGAGGGCTCTGTGCTGGGCGGCAGGACCAGCGGTGAAGGCTTTGTGCTGGGCAGGACCAGCGGTGAACACAGCTCTGGACTGGCGTGAAGTACAGGCTCGGCAGGAAGATACTCAGGCAGGAAGGTCTCGGTGAAACATGATTTACGCAGGATAGTCTCAGCGGGACGAGACTCCTGCACGATGGCCCTTATGGCAACACGTACTGACCTCAGCGGGGAATCGGCCACACTGGATACCAGTCCTGGACGATAATAGACCGATCCGGTGACTAGCTTGATGGCTGGCGTGACGGGAACAGTCTCTGGATACGCCCCCTCAACAGTAGAGGGCTCGGGGAATTCTGCTAAGATGTAACGAGGCTCTGGACGGTCTGCTGAGACGTGACGGGGCTCTGGAAAATCTGCTGAGAAGTGACGGGGCTCTGGAAATTCTGCTAAGACGTAACGAGAGTACGGGGAGGTATAGCAGAATTCTGGTTCAACGGGTGTGGTAAGTTCATGGGAACCCTCATCCACAGGGCCCGCAGAAAAGGATGATCTGCTTAACCTCAGAGCGAATTCAATATATTGACATAGAGTCCATTGAGGGGTGTTGTCAGGCATGAGATAATTTAACATGTCCTCAAGCCCATATCGGAAACAATCCTTTAAGACTGCCTCGCCCAAGTCTACCCCATGGCAGAGCTCACAAAATTGTTCAACATATTCCTCTATAGATCGGTTACCTTGACTGAGGCGGAAGAGACTGATTAGGGGGTCCATGGTGGGTCTCGGTCTTTTCTCAGCTGCTGGATCTGAAGTGGCGAAGTATTCTGTAATGATGTGGAGGACGCAGTAAGATCCAATTGCAGCTTTATTAGAATAATCAACAGGCAGGGTAAATCAGGGGCAGACAGAACAATGGAGATAATCTCAGAGCAGAAACAGAAAACAGGCAAGGGTCGAGGCAGGCGGCAGGAATCACTAGGGATGGCTGACGCGAAACAGTCGTTCCGAAGCTTTGCGAGATCCCGAAGCGCAGATGTTTCGAAACACTGATCCGAAGCGTGATTTAAAACACCCATGTCACGTGACTATGGCCAAACGAAGCCTCAAAGTGTTTAGTGTTTCACTAAGTGTTTCATCAGGTGTGGTCCGCCGAATCAGCGTTTGATTGACACGGTCGGGAACAGACCACACAATCGCGCACATCTGTATAAAAGTGAAATCAACGCATATTGACCTCGTGGGTTTTTGTGAGAGGAGTTTGATTTTGAGATTTTTGGTGATATAGTGACATAGTAAGATTTGATTAGTTATTGGCTATAGGCTTACATTTAAATTTACACAACACATTGACTGATAGGCTAGAGACAGACAGAGTATACATATAGTGACACATTAATAGATACATAGATATACATATAGACAGCTAGATTAATAGATAGATACATATAGATTATAGATACATATATAAATACATAGATAGATTATAGATAGATACATATATATAGCCTACATAGATAGATTATATCTAGATACATATCTAGACACATAGATTCATATATATAGATACATAGATAGATTTGGATAGATAGATAAAATGGAGGCTCCAAGAGATGCCGTACATCTGTGGTGTGGGAGCATTTCCGTTTAGAAATCCCAAATAAAGTGAGATGTGTGTATTGTGATCGGCAGCTAGCCTACTGCAACAATACATCATCCATGATGCGCCATTTGAGGAGAATTTGAAATTTGCGTATTTGCCCAGAACTCATGATCCACTAACTTACTGGAAAGAGAGAGCAGTAATCTTTCCTCATTTGTATGTCCTAGCTAAAAAATATCTTTGCATGCCAGCAACAAGTGTCCCTTGTGAGAGGATTTTTTCAAAGGCTGGAGAAATTATCTGTAAAAAAAGAAGTAGGCTAAGTCCTTCCACAGCAGAGAAGTTAATATTTTTTTAATAAAAATCTCTAAAAAAGTGAGACATTGTGGCTTGATTTCTTTTAGTAATATTCATTTTTCAATATTCACAGGACCAAAATAACATTATGCACAGTGAGGAGCCTATAGGTTACAAGCTTCACATATTAGAAAAATACAATAATAAAAAAACTTTTTTTTTTTTTAATGGCTCGTCAAGGTTGTTTCAGATCAACACCTGCAAGTGACCACAAGGTGTCACCGTTGAGACGGGTGTCGGTTTGATTCGAAGCCTCGAAACAATATGGCCCATTTGGTTCAACTGTTTCATTGCTTCACGAAGCCTCGATCTGCCCACCACTAGGAATCACAGTCCAATGAACAATCCGGGTCAAGACAGGCAGCAGAAGAATCAGAAGTCGGTATAAACAATCCAAGGTCAGTAACAGTTCAGCAAACACAGGGAAAACGCTCAGAAATTGTACACCGGGGCAATGCAATACTTCGCAGAGAAGTGGAGTGTGGAAGTGGCTTTTATGTGTGTGTGAATGAGGTGCAGGTGTGTGTAATCAGTGCAGTGCAGGTGTATGAAGTAATCAGTCCAGGTAGATGCAGGATGGGAATTGTAGTCTGTGAGTAAATATGATAGTCCGGTGTGGAGTGCCCTCTGGTGGCTTTCAAGGGCACTCCAGCTGGTGACCGTTACAATATATATATTATAAACAGATAGGAAACTTACCTTTTAAAATGCCGCAGTTGCTGCTGTTTTGCCCTGTCACTTGCGCCACCCGGTATAGCCTATAGTCATTTCGCGAACGACTTTGAAATTCGACTGGTTTATTTTTTCTGCGGCAGTAATAGGCATTGTGGTTGATTATTTATTAAAGAATTCAATTGATAATCATAACAACAAGTAAGCCTATTTAATTCTGAATATAACAAAGAATGCTTAAACCGACTAACATCGGTTAGTAACTGCAAGTCCTGAAAATGTTTTAATTTTACGGTAAATTATTTTAATTTATTTCACTGTTATGTTTCAGTTAATAAATCTACAAACACATTAAAATAACACGAAGTAAATGACAAGTAACCTATTGACATAGCCTTTCTAAATGATAGAAAAACTGGGCACACAATGTTAACGTGTGTCTACTTTTTTTAAATTTAATGAATTTGAATTCGTTTAACCACAAGATTTATCTTGAATTTATCTGTGACCTCAGCTCAGATTACTGCCGCGGCAGATTACGTCATTAAGAGAATAAACTGACACTTTTCAAAGTCTGTGATTACAGCGCCACTCAGCGGTAAAAGGCAGCAAATACACATCCCAATTTTGCGGTAAAAGTCTCATTCTGGTTGTCCACCATCTGTATATATAACGGTTACTTGACTTGACTTGATATTAAACTAAAAATGAAACTAAAAATGAAAAAAAATATATATATATACTGTTTGATTTAAAATTTAGAGATTTCACCCCAAAAAATGTTCAGGACAACAGCAATTTTGACAGAACTTGTGTTTATGCAAATTGGAGGAGATTGAACAAACTGATCAAACAACATAAAACATTTTTTTTTTAAACAAATAAGAGTAAACTATTTTTTTGTACAGGTACAATTTCAACCGATTTTGTAGTTTTTACCTACAGAATGCACACAACCACAGAATATTCTTAAATTTTCGAATGTCTCTTTTTGGAATGTTGACACAGACAGAGTGATACCACCTTTCGCATGTGCTGCACTGAATCTGGTGAGGGAAAATTGTGACAATTAAACTTTGTATACTTTTATATTAAATCGAACATTCATTTACAAATAAACTTTAATAATCTTGCGACATGCATAATAAAGTAATATTATTTTCAACTTGAAAACATCTAATTAAATAGTAATCCAATGTACAGTACAATAATGAAACTATTTTATCTTTATTTACATACAGTTTTTCACAGCTTTGGTGCATTTCTCAGATCAGAAATGAAATTCTCAAAACTACTTGTTCAACCTCCACATCCTCTATTCACTTTGTTCATATTATAAAACTAGTTTGTCATTCTTTTGAACAAGTTGTGAATGCTTTGGTACAGTCATGCTATTGATTATGTACAATTGTCTGCGGTTTCCTACATTATCAGTTGCTAATGCCATGTTGCTTAAAATGTATTAAATATTTATCTGTGCAATAGTCTTACCCCTCAAAACATCTAGTCATTAGTTCATTGTATAAGTCATTAAATGCAAAATGGTTGATCTAGTAGTTGTCATAAACAAGCATATTTTCTACACATTTCTATTATACTTTTTGAAAATGTGCCATGAATTGATGAATTGTGCAGGTGAATCTTGACTTTCACTGCTGAAGATAATGTAGATCAATCAATGATAAACCATTTCTCTGAAATAGCTCAAAGTTGCACCTTCAATATATACTTCAACCCTCAAGTATATACACATAGTGCTGTTGCATGCAAAAGCAAAGTTCTGCCTAAGGGGTCTTTCCTGTGTTTTCCTTGATAATGTTGTGGTTTCGCCTTTGTGCCCCTATTTCTTTTTATTTTTTATATCACAATAATATTGTAATGTTTTTTTTTTTTTTTTTTTTGCCTGACCACTAGTAAAAGTGTAACTGTGAATCCTATCCAGTCTTTTTCAATCAATAACTCACATACCGTAGTGTGTAAATTTGTACTTTTCAAATGGATATATGACATACAGAAATGCAGCTTTGTAAATTCCAATACAGTAACTGTTATCAAAATGGTTGCCATAGTTTACATTATATTATCCCTCCAGAGTACACTGTTATATTAACAACATGACTCAACATGAACAACATGACACAAGGACTTGTCTGATGGCACTGACATGTTCATTGACACAGATATTTACTTTTGAGAGATGAACTAAGGATTATGAGCAAGAGACTGGCTTTTGGCTAATCCATGGTGTTTTGCTATTTGTACGAATTGTTTTGAGAAATGCACTTACTGTTTTACAAATGTAGAGGATGATTCGAGAAATGTATCAAAGCAACAGAGAAAAACTGTCTATAAAAGTACTACAGAACATTTGCTATAAAGTTATTTCAAAGTTAACTGCATACTAATTACATAATTATCTACATACTAATTATTTAAGTACTTTTACTAATTTAACACTTGAGATCTATTTCTAATAGATAATTTAATAATAAAATACTTAGAAAAGGACACAAACCCATGTATTCCGACCCACAAGTCCAACAGGAGATTCTTGTCCACAAAAGGAGCAATGATCCTTGGGGTTGAAAACTGTAAATACATTTTTTGCAAATCAGTGCTCTATTTGAACGGTTCAGATTTTTAACTGACAGACAGACAGATAGATAGATAGATAGATAGATAGATAGATAGATAGATAGATAGATAGATAGATAGATAGATAGATAGATAGATAGATAGATAGATAGATAGATATTATTATTATTGTACTCAGTAAAAATGATTTACACTTTATAATAAGTATAAATAGAAATAAGTGTTTCCAAATCAATTGCAAATTTTATAGTTAATTCATGGTTTATTTATTGTAGTCTCTTAACTTTTAAATTATAAATATATTACTATAGTATATACAAATAGTGAATTCTTCATTCCTTTTCAGGGTAGAAATCAAAATATTTGAATTAGGTCATATGTAAAGACTAAGATCATGCTTGAAGCCATTATAATAACCAATAAATATTTAAACAGTATGTTTTCAGTACCATTGTAAAGCCAACATAATAATACAAATCAAACTCGCCACTCAAAAATGACTATAGATCAGTTTGTGGGAGCCTTGGCTTTTCATGCCCATGTGTAGTAAAAGAGCACTCACACTGAAGGATCAGTGCAAGATTCTCCTTAATTGTGTGCTTACAATACATACCTGATGCTTCTAGGATTGTTCCAGCCACCCCCTTACGTAGCTCGGACAGGAGACGCATACGGGAAGGTATCATTATTTCAGATGGTGTCACTGGAAATGCATCCACCACCTCCTTAGCCATCTGTATGGTAACATAAATAGCATTAAATAAACTTTCAAAATAAATTAGCCATAGCAGAATAAGAAATTTAAATATTACACTGTTGAGGTTATGTACAATTTTGTCTTGTTTCAAGGTTAAATAATTTTTTTACCTGCATGACATAAACTCCACAGCTGCAACCATCTTGCTGTATACTGTGGTTCAAGACACCATGTGTCCATGTCACATCCACCCAGTCGGTCTTACCATGAAGTTCCTGCCGCATTTTGAAGTATTCTCTACATGCGTATGAGAATTGTATGTTATTGAATTTATAACCAGGTATCATTTAACTAAACTGTCACCAAAGTTGATAATAACACAACTTAATAATGTACTGTGTGATCATAAAAAAAGAGAAATATTATAATACAATACCTGAATCTTTCAGCAGCAAGTTTAGATTCTTCTTCTTCATCTATCCCTTGGGGATCCACCACAAAGACTTTCTTCAATTTCTTATCGAGATACTGTAAAAACATTTAGTTTGGTTAGTTTAACAGTTAGTTAGTTTGTCTATGTACATAAGTAATTAACTATGATTTGGAAATGGTTTTACACACCAGAAATTTCCAGTGGTTTTTATGCACTTGCATGAAGCCAATCATGGCATCATATTTGTCAAAGTTGACCTGTAAACAAGATGAAATATTATTAAACTTGTCTTTCTGACCTTTTAATTTTGCACTAAATAACAACTGTAAAGTCTAACCTTTCGGAAACTGTGCCTTGGCAATTCAGACCTCTCCCCAAACACAACCACACCGGCAGAGTAGTGGTTCAATAAAAAAAAATGTCTTCCATTTGGTTGTGAATTCAACAGTGCTTGGATGTAACTTTCAATAATCTGCAATTATTAAATAAAATGAAATGTATTACCCTAAATTGTATTATAACAAATAAACTAATATTTGTCAATATCATTACTCATTAGCCTACCAGTAGTGATAGTAAAACTTCATGCACAGTATAGTTACTGTTTAACATTATATTAACATGAATATATAAATCCACAGTATGCATCAAACATGTAATTTTAATTATAAGATTAATCACTTTCTGTATACTGTATATTGTCCTTTCAAGTACACAAATAGCTTCATGCGTTGTTTCACATAAAACTCTACCAGTACAAATATTAAAATGCATCCTAAAATGTTTGTTAAAATATACCATTTTGGCATTTAGTGGTGGTTAATTTAAATCCGTATTTATGTAACTGGAGTATATCAATGTTTGGTACTGTAGACATAGGCTATGATTACCTCGCCTTTCAACCAGTTGTGTGGTTTCAGGCTTTTGAATTCAGTCAGACGGAGTGTATAAGAGACATCCTTGTCAATTGATTGAATTACTGCAACCACAACTTCGCTGTCTTTCGAATTCCAAAAAGCCTATAAAAATTAGATTGGAGAGAAAAAGAATCAAGATTCACTGCACACCAATAAATTCCTTTGTGCTGGTTTTACTTTGTGTCCATTTTCATGAACATATACAGTATAGACAGTTAACTTTATAAAGACTTTGTATAAAGTATTGCTTACTTTATACTAAGTTCCACAACCACACATCATGTGTTTATTAATGTCTAGAAGTACAAAGCTGAATAAAATGTATTTGTATATACTAGTGACAAGAATTGATCCGTATTTTTATATTATTTTTTTATGCAGAGATGTAATCAAGTTGTTTTGTGTTAAACAGTGAATGTTTTAAACAAACACATCAGCGGTGTCGGCCGGAGGTAATAACAGTTACAGGGAACATAGACAGGGATTTTAAGTTGACAACTCAACTTAAAAGTAACTACATTTTCATGTTAGTGGAATTAACCCTTAACAGAAGGACATTCACGCATACACATAATATAACAAAAAAAAAAGTTGTGAAAAACTTTACTAATATTAGGGCATTTATACACTTTAAAAAGTTGTCATGACCTTGAATTTGCCTTAAGTTGACTTAGTCTTACCTGGGAAGTGCCAGACACAACTCTGACATTTTCAGTCTTCTTTACTGTCGACTTTGGCCGTCCGACAGGAGCTTTTGATGTCTATAATGAGAAAACAGAAGATAATCAACATTTGCATGTTGTTGTGAAAAACTTTACTAATGTTAGGGCATTTATACACTTTAAAAAGTTGTCATGGCCTTGAATTTGCCTTAAGTTGACTTAGTCTTACCTGGGAAGTGTCAGACACGACTCTGACATTGTCAGTCTTCTTTACTGTCGACTTTGGCCGTCCGACAGGAGCTTTTGATGTCTATAATGAGAAAACAGAAGATAATCAACATTTGCATGTTGTTGTGAAAAACTTTACTAATGTTAGGGCATTTATACACTTTAAAAAGTTGTCATGACCTTGAATTTGCCTTAAGTTGACTTAGTCTTACCTGTGAAGTGTCAGACACAACTCTGACATTGTCAGTCTTCTTTACTGTCGACTTTGGCTTTCTGACAGAATCTTTTGATGCCTACGAGGACAGGCAGAAATTAAGGATGTGATGCAATGTGTAATAATTCACTTTTTTGTTAATATTAGAAATACTTATAATAATACATTGTTTTTGTATGGTCATGTATGTAATCTTTATTAATGGCCATACTACTCACCTTTTCTTTAGGAGAAGGTATAACTTCTGGGGTATGAAAGTACTTGGGTTTTTTTTCTTTTCGGTCACACACGCTCTTCTTGGCCCATTTTTCCTCTAAGTCCTCCAAACTGTGTTGTTTCACATTTAAACGCTTCTGTAACATTCTGTCTGGAAGGTCATGTTGCAGGATGTGTTCTCTGTACCTTCCCTGCAATGACGCATACATTTTTTGTATGAATGTTGCTGGTCGATGGTACAGTTTTTTCTGTAGGATTTTGTCTTTGACAATACAGAACCAGTTTTCAGCATGACAGTTTGTGTCATGTGTTTTCTGTAGGTCATCTCTGATAAACTCTCTGTCTTTGGATCTTTTCAAATCACCAAGCATTATCCCTGACCAGAGTGGAAAAATTGGCATGTAATCTTTCATCAGAATATCCAGGATCCCTGGACAATGATATTTGTTACTGTCAATTTCTGTTTCTTTTGCAGGATCTTGAATAGACATGACAGCCTCAAGTACAGTAGTAAACTCTTTTGTAAATGGTGACCTGGCCAATATTGTGTTTGCCTCTGGAGGGATGTAGTCGTCCACTGCCTGCTTTTCATCCAGAGCGTCTTGTGGAATTTCTGTTCCACGAATGTGGTCATGGAGTTTTTGAAGAAACTGATTTACACACTGTGTGTTTGTTTCGGTGTAAAAGACATGGCACATGCACTCAAAAATGTCTAATGCCGTCTTCAAACTTGTGGTGTTCATTAATTGTGCCACACAGTGAGTAGCGAACTCTTTCAAGCCCTTATCAGTTGTTCTTCTGCCAATTGCTCCATGGACTGCCTTAATTATATGGGCAGAACATAGGTGAAGAATAGTTAGTCTCCTGAAGTCTGCCATGGTGTCGTTTCCTGTAACTAAATTGTAGCTGTCCTTTAGGTAGGTATGTATATCTAGTTTGTTGAAAGACAATAGGACACTCTGGATGAGTGCCCAACTATAGTCGGTTTCAACCCGGTGTATGTTGTGGATAGTGAGTTTCCGTAACTTTGTTACGGTCTGATGCAACCAGAAAGAAATGTTTGGGATCGTGTGGTCATTTGTTATCATTTCTGACACAGGAAGAGGAGGCTTGTCTTTTCCATGTCCTGGTAGGTTGATGCTGTAGTACAGCACTCTCTTTGCCTGACTTGGAACTCGACTCACAACCCCTCCAGTAGCATCCAAATACAGGGTAACAGGATTTCCTTTTCTGAGATGTTGTACAAGGATGTCCAGTCCTGTCTCAGTGTAAAGATGCACTCCAAATGGATCCACTTGCAGATGTTGGACATATCCTGGCCAAAATCTGTATGACAGATCTGTGTCTTTCATAATTTTCTGTGTCAACATCAGCTCCAGGATCACATCATCATGCAGTCTGCAGCTTTTTTTAATTTCACTAGAAATTACTTTGAGTATGTTTTTATTCAAACTTCTAGTGATGTTTCCAGCCATCAACTCAGGAACTGGTGTTTCCCTGAGATTTTTGTAGTACACATTACTTACTCCTTGTACCACTTCTTTGGCAATCTTGCCTCTCTTCTGGTAACTAGCTGGCCGGGACCTTATCTCCGGTTTCAAATGTGTTACCTTACCAATTCTTGTCACCTGAATTGGAATTTGTTTGTCACAGCCCAATGGTTTGTGTTTAATATGGAAAATATAATGCGCATTGCAAGTTTTGAAGGAACATGATGCCTTAACTGTCATAAATGGGCACCGATACTTACGACTGTGAGTGACCTTTAAGTGCTGGTATTTAAAAACAAGTGTGCAGCAGGGATTTGTTTTCCGAAATTTTTCATAAATGACATGTGTCCATGATTTTTGCAATTTTCTGCTACCCGGCAAAGGCCTTATCTTTCTCCATTTACGTGTGGATATGTACATTGTAAAGGACTTGGGTCCTGGCCTTGTGCTTCTATATGGCTTCTTTTGATGTTGCGGTTGGTCTGCAGATGCCGCTTCTACATCGCGCTCTCCATGGCCGTATCCATCGTTGTCTCTATCGTTGTCTCCATCGTTGTCTGTTACAACAACAGGTGACAGATGGGCCGCAGATGTTGCATCGCGCTCTCCATTGCGCTCTCCATCGCTGTCTACATCGTTGTCTGTTACAACAACAGGTGACAGATGGGCCGCAGATTTTGCATCGCGCTCTCCATCGCTGTCTGTTACAACAACAGGTGACAGATGTGCCGCAGATGTTGCATCGCGCTCTCCATCGCGCTCTCCATCGCTGTCTCCATCGCTGTCTGTTACAACAACAGGTGACAGATGTGCCGCAGATGTTGCATCGCGCTTTCCATCGCGCTCTCCATCGCTGTCTGTTACAACAACAGGTGACAGATGTGCCGCAGATGTTGCATCGCGCTCTCCATCGCGCTCTCCATCGCTGTCTCCATCGTTGTGTGTTACAACAACAGGTGACAGATGTGCCGCAGATGTTGCATCGCGCTCTCCGTCGCTGTCTTCATCATCTGCTACAACAACAGGTGACAGATGGGCCGCAGATGTTGCATCGCGCTCTCCATCGCGCTCTCCATCGCTGTCTTCATCGTTGTGTGTTACAACTACAGGTGACAGATGGGCCGCAGATGTTGCATCGCGCTCTCCATCGCGCTCTCCATCGCTGTCTCCATCGTTGTGTGTTACAACTACAGGTGACAGATGGGCCGCAGATGTTGCATCACGCTCTCCATTGCGCTCTCCATCGCTGTCTCCATCGTGCTCTCCATCGCTGTCTCCATCGTTGTGTGTTACAACAACAGGTGACAGATGTGCCGCAGATGTTGCATCGCGCTCTCCATCGCGCTCTCCATCGCTGTCTCCATCGTTGTGTGTTACAACTACAGGTGACAGATGGGCCGCAGATGTTGCATCGCGCTCTCCATCGCTGTCTCCATCGCTGTCTCCATCGCTGTCTCCATCGCTGTCTGTTACAACAACAGGTGACAGATGTGCCGCAGATGTTGCATCGCGCTCTCCATCGCTGTCTCCATCGCTGTCTGTTACAACAACAGGTGACAGATGTGCCGCAGATGTTGCATCGCGCTCTCCATCGCTGTCTCCATCGTTGTGTGTTACAACTACAGGTGACAGATGGGCCGCAGATGTTGCATCGCGCTCTCCATCGCTGTCTCCATCGCTGTCTCCATCGCTGTCTCCATCGCTGTCTGTTACAACAACAGGTGACAGATGTGCCGCAGATGTTGCATCGCGCTCTCCATCGCTGTCTCCATCGCTGTCTGTTACAACAACAGGTGACAGATGTGCCGCAGATGTTGCATCGCGCTCTCCATCGCTGTCTCCATCGCTGTCTCCATCGCTGTCTGTTACAACAACAGGTGACAGATGGGCCGCAGATGTTGCATCACGCTCTCCATTGCGCTCTCCATCGCTGTCTCCATCGCTGTCTGTTACAACAACAGGTGACAGATGGGCCGCAGATGTTGCATCACGCTCTCCATCGCTGTCTCCATCGCTGTCTCCATCGCTGTCTGTTACAACAACAGGTGACAGATGGGCCGCAGATGTTGCATCACGCTCTCCATCGCTGTCTTCATCATCTGCTACAACAACAGGTGACAGATGGGCCGCAGATGTTGCATCGCGCTCTCCATCGTGCTCTCCATCGCTGTCTTCATCATCTGCTACAACAACAGGTGACACATGGGCCGCAGATGTTGCATCGCGCCCTCCATTGCTGTCTTTATCGTCACATTTTTTTGTTTTTATGAAATGTGTTCTGACTCCTCTTCTATTTTCAGTCCACACAACATAAAGCCATTTACGGTATTGTGCATTATTCATTCCGAACACAGCTATAGACAGTTCTGGCCATACCTCTGAACTCCATTTAGTTTTCTTCTTCGTTATGTTGACATCTTGGAACTTTTTTATCAGTTGTGCAAATCCTCCACATTGACTCCATAAATCACATTTCCTAATTTTTTTACCTCTCTTCACTCTACCCATGTCGACATGAAACACATTCTAACGCAATGTCTTGGTAATAAAGCTGCTGTTCACGATTGATTTCAAAGCTTAAATGACAGCCTCAAATTTCAGCACGTGCAGAATGAGTGACAGTGTCATGTCATGATAGCCTCCGATGTAATATAAATATTTTTTTTACGATTTCAATCTGCATAAAACAATTATTTTTTAAATGTGTATGCTACATATTTGTATTTGAATCGTATTTATTTAAAAATATAAATATTTAAACGAAATGCTGTAAGATATGTTTGGCGCAATTCCAAATAAGGCCAGTTGGTGTCACCAACACAATTATTAGTGTGTGTCTGTGTGCGTGTGTGTGATACAGGTATTCCCTAAGTTAGGGAGTCCAAATATCCACACAAGTATAGTAATATAATAAAATTTTGATCTTGTGGATTTTTCTTTTTTCTTTTTGTATGACAGGTAGGTTTATAGGTAGGTTTCGTGTAATAGGACAGAATAAACAGTTAGGAATATATACCTATGGAATATCCCTTGAAAAACATGAAAACCCAACATATGCAATCAAATTTACTTATGCTCACCTTATTTTATAATTTCATTTTCATTTTTATTCATTGGAACCCAGTGGTATTATAAATATCCAGCCCATATACTGAGAAATGTATCAGTATTGATGATTATAGGTGTAGTTAAGTCATCCAGAAATATATTGACTTGCAATGGATTGGTTTGAAAAGCAATAGAAAACTCTCCTGAGACTCTATATTACCCTAAATATTCAGAGTAAGATCAAATAAGAATCACTTTTCATTATGCAATAAATATATTGCATAATGTATATTTCAAAACAAATGATGGTATTGTTTTCTAATATGTTTAGTATTTCTAATTTTCAACATAAACAGTTTGTAATAAGTGACAGATTTATTTAGATAGGCTACATATTTATTTTGAATAAACAAAATCATGAATACTTTTATTGTGGTCCATATGGAAAAATGACCAAGTCAAAGCATATTTAAGTGCTTCCATTATGTAGTAAGTGTCATGTACCGCACACACACAGGAAGATCCAAAAACAGTTATTTATTAGGGTAATCCATACTCAGGCAAGGGTCAAAATCAAAACAAGTAAATCCAAGAACAAGAACGCTCTCGGTTACTAACGTAACCTCGGTTCTCTCTAGATGAGGGAACGAGTGTTGCGTAAGCTAGCTTACGCTACGAGAAAAACCCTTTTCTCGAGAATACTGAAGCCAAAAAATTATCCTTAATTTTGCATTAGTTTAAAACGCATTGCTGCATAAGCAGACCTAGGCAGAGCGGCTCGCACGCCTATTGGTTGCTCAGCAGCAACTGCTGCAACCTATCCAGGACCTGCTCGTGACGAAGCACCAATGAGGGCGCGGGCGCCCGTGCGCGTCACGTCCCGCCAGAATGGGCGTGGCTACAGGCTATAAAAGCAGGCCCGTGAAGTTGTTCTCTGGTTTTTCAATCTGAAGCGAACCAGAAGTAGCACAAGCACGGCAGGGTTACGCAACACTCGTTCCCTTATCTAGAGAGAACCGAGGTTACGTTAGTAACCGAGAGCGTTCTCTTACGAGAGTACTCTCGTGTTGCGTAAGCTAGCTTACGCTACGGGAACCCAATGTAAAACGCCGTGCGTGCTAGAGAAGGTCCACATGCACGTTCCCAAGGGCATGTGCCCGGGGACAAACGTAAGTGGTAATATCTGGGCCGATGAGGGTTGGGCCCAGGGAGAGATAACCATTCCAGAGTGTGGGAATGGGTGCTTAATACAATAGAACAGCCAGGTACATCCGTGGGCTGAGCTAAGAATGATAACACTGCCTGTCAGCCACCTGAACCCGAAGGACAGGTGAAAAACGATCACAGACAGGAAGACCTGGTCTGTCGATCTGGAGCCTGTGTATAACACAAACCACACACAGTCTGTGTCGATCTGCAGCGAGAGCGAACAGAGCTAGTATGTTAGACTGACAACAGTTTAGCCTGTAGGGCAGGCACCTCCAGGTTATAAAACCTGATAAATGTAGACGGAGAGGCCCAGCCCGCCGACATACAAATATCATGGAGCGAGACTCCGCGAGACCACGCCCACGACGAGGCCATGCCTCTGGTGGAGTGCGCTCTGACGCCCAGAGGGCAATGAAGGTTCTTAGACCTGTAAGCCATAGCGATAGCGTCAACTATCCATCTGGACAGGCTCTGTTTCGATGTGGCTAAGCCCTTAGTGCGGCCACCGAACGAAACGAAGAGCTGCTCTGACTGCCTGAAAGCATCAGACCGTTCGACATATATTCTCAGTGAAAGATACCGCAAATCCACGGACTGAAGGGGTTCAAAGGGTTCGCCCTTCATGGCTTCCAGGACCAAGGAGAGGTCCCAGGCTGGAACCAGAGGGGGCTGAGGAGGATTTAACCTCCTAGCTCCTCTTAGGAACCTAACAATGAGGTCGTCTCTACCCAGGGACCGGCCATGCAAAGGTTTTGTAAACGCCGCAATGGCCGCCACATACACTTTGAGCGTGGAGGGGGACCTGCCCTCGTCCAAAAGCTCTTGCAGAAAGGAGAGAACCTCTGCAACGCCTACAGCGCTGTGGGTCTAAGTTTCGGGCCGAGCACCAGCCGGAAAACACTGACCATTTAGAGGCGTAGAGCCTTCTCGTAGAGGGTGCTCTAGCCTGAGTAATTGTGTTCAACACTGCCGCTGGGAGGTCAGCGGGTACCCGTTGATGGCCCATGCATGCAGGGCCCATAAGTCGGGGCGCGGGTGCCAGATCGCGCCCCTGGCCTGGGAGAGGAGAACTTTCCTCACCGGAATCGGCCACGGGGTCGTGCTCGTCAGTTGCATCAGCTCTGAGAACCACACTTGATTCCTCCAGAGCGGCGCCACGAGGAGCACAGAGCATTTGCTCTCCCTGATGCGCTTGATTACCTGTGGTAACATCGCGATCGGGGGAAACGCATAGAGCGGACGGCTGGGCCAGTCGTGGGCCAGCGCATCTCTCTGTTTCGTGAAGAATACTGGGCAGTGCGCGTTCTCCGTCGACGCAAAGAGGTCGACATCCGCTCTGCCGAAGATGTCCCATAGTAACTGGGCTATCTGAGGGTGCAGGGACCATTCCCCGGGGGGAACGTTGTCCCTGGACAGCATGTCTGGGCCCACATTTTGGGAGCCCGGGACATGTGATGCTCTCAGTGAGCGCAGGTTGTGATGGGTCCACAAGAGGAGGCGTTCCGCCAACTTGTGAAGGCTCCGTGACCTGAGACCGCCCTGGCGGTTGATGTATGACACCACTGACTGATGTTGTCCGTGCGGACCAAAACGTTGTGGCCTTTGAGGAGGGGGAGAAAGTATCTCAAGGCATTTTCGACCGCTTTCATCTCCAGACAGTTTATGTGTAGGCGCCTTTCTGAGGCTGCCCACAGACCAAACATCTGTCGAGATTACTTTTCATCTCGAAGCCATGCCCAGATCCACTCCTGACTGATACCAGTCTGCCGCCTTCCAGGGATTCAGTGCTGTGACACAGTTCTGAGTTACCCTGAGGCGAACGCGGCCAGCGGACCATGCTCGCAGCGGGACCCGCGTCTTCAGCCAGTGCTGCAGCGGGCGCATGAAAAGCAAGCCCAGCTGAAGCACTGCCGAGGCCGAAGCCATAAGACCCAGCATCCTCTGAAAACGTTTGAGAGGAAAAATGCTGCCGGTCCTGAAAGCTGCAGCTGAGCGCTGAATCTGCAGCGCGCGCTGTGACGTCAGCCGCGCTGTCATTGACACAGAGTCTAAGTCTGTTCCCAGAAAAGAGATTCTCTGGCTGGGAGACAGTAAACTCTTGGTCCAGTTGATTTGGAGACCCAAATCCCGTAAATGGTCGAGTAATAGAGCCCTGTGCGCTATTAACTCTGACTCTGACTGGGCTAGAATAAGCCAGTCGTCCAGATAGTTCAGTATTCGCATCCCCCGTTGTCTCAGGGGAGCGAGCGCTGCATCCATGCACTTCGTGAATGTACGGGGTGCTAAGGACAGACCGAACGGCAGGACGGTGTACTGATAGCTCAGCCCCTCGAAGGCGAATCGCAAGAAAGGCCTGTGATGGGGCGCTATTTGAATCTGAAAATATGCGTCTTTCAGATCCACAGAGATAAACCAGTCCCTCGGGCGAATTTGCGCGAGAATCTGACTGGTCGTGAGCATTTTGAACGATCTCTGCATAAGGGCTTTGTTCAGCCGTCTGAGATCTAGGATGGGTCTGAGACCGCCATCCTTCTTTGGAACGAGGAAATATCTGCTGTAAAAACCTGCCTCGCTCAGTGTGTGAGGGACGGCTTCTACGGCTCGTTTCTCTAACAGTTTCGCAATCTCGGCGCGAAGTAGGTGTGCTACTTCGCTGTTCACCGTGGTTTCGACCCTGGCTCGAAAGCGAGGGGGTCTGCGAGCGAACTGTAGTGAATAGCCTCGTTCTACCGTGTTCAGTACCCATTCTGACACGCCCGGCAGCTCCCTCCATGCCTTTATGTGAAAAGCTAGAGGGAGAATAACGCGCGGGCTGTTGTCGCTGTGTGTGTGTGGCACATATCTCACAGCGCCTGAGAGAGAGCGCGCGCGCTTCGCACACACATAACACAGCTCGTGTCTGGTAGGGGGTGATTTACACACGGGACACGTTTTGTGTTTATTGACGGGGGCTCTGAATGAGTGCTTATCACAGAGCAGCCCGTGTTTGTGTGTAGGGATGAGCGCTGTACAGCGGGCACCTTTCCCACATTCAAAACACACACGGCGTGAGCCGAGTTTATGGATATGGGCCGTGAATGAGTGTGAGTCACTGAGTCGGCCGTGTTTGTATGTAGGCGCGAACACTGTGGAGTGGGCACATGACCTACATTTATAACACCATCGGCGTGAGCCGGATAAACAGACAGAATGCTCTTTCTGTGATTTATTTGGGCGGCCGTAAAAACGGCCTTTGAGTACAGGCGAGCGTGTTGTGTAACGGGCTCGTTGGCTGTGAAATACACATCTCCAGTCACCTCTGCTGAGGGAACTGTGAGAGCGAGGCGCGCTGATTTTGATGGCGGTCCGGCCGCAGCGGGACTCGACCATCTTCGTCTTCCTAACGCGGTCAGGAAGACTTTGAGGGCTCTGCCTTCAGCACAATCTTGGACTGGGGTCCCCGAGGGGGAGGTGGTCTGTGGCGGCTGGAAGAGCGTGAGCGCTGGGAATCCCTCGGCTGGCGGCGGGGGAGGCTGTGGCGCTGATTTCCGGTTGGGCGGCTGTTTAGAGCGACCCGTAGCGGAACTGGAGCGCTTCGGCAAGAAATGCCGCATAGCCTGGGAGGTTTTCTGAACCTCGGAGTACCGTTCCGAAAACCCCTTGACAGCCGGGCCGAAGAGACCGGATGGCGCCACGGGCGCTTCGAGGAAAGTGGCTCTGTCGGACTCCTTCATGTCGGACAGCGTTAACCACAAGTGTCTCTCGGTGACAGTGAGAGACGCCATATTCCTCCCGATGGCCTGAGCAGCGGACTTAGTGGCTCGTAGCGCTAAGTCGGTCGCGCTCCTGAGGTCATTAAAATTCTCAGGGTTCGGGCCCGCCTCGTCCATTTTACGGAGAAGGTCGGCCTGATACACCTGAAGCACGGCCATCATGTGAATTGCGGACACAGCTTGACCGGCGGCGGTGTAGGCGCGACCGATCAAAGCCGAAGTAGTCCTGCAGGCTTTGGAAGGCAGTGAAGGATGAGACTGCCATCCGGCGGAAGGCGGGCAGAGGTGCGTGGCTACCGGTTCCTCGACCGGAGGAATGCAGAGGTAGCCCTTGTCTTTCGCGCCGTCTACTAGAGAGAGCGTCGAAGAGACAGTAGAACGCAGCCTGGCAGAAAATGGCGCCTTCCAGCTCTTAGTGAGCTCCTCGTGGAGCTCCGGAAGAAAGGGGGCAGGCCTCGTGTGAGGCGTCGAGCGGCGGCCTGGCAGAAAGCAACCGTCCAGCCTGCTGGATGCAGGCTCGTCAGGAAGCGACCAATCGAGGCCGAGGTCCTCCACGGCCTTGGTAAGCAGGCGAAGAAGCTCGGCGTCGAACGTAGACCGCACACCGCTCGATTCCTGAAGAGAAGGGGCGGGGTCCGGAATGGAGCCCGACCAGACTTCGCAGTCAGAAGCCAGGATAGAGCAGCTGTCCCCTTCTGCGTCATCTCCCCCCGACTCGATATCCACAGCGGGCGGCTGGCCGGCCGTGATAGAGGTGGGGGATGCAGAGAGCGATGCACACGGGGAGAGATCCGGCATGCAAGCACTCGCGGCAGATGCCTCCGGTGTTCTCTGTGAACGGCGCTTTTTACGGTGCGGCCCAGAAGAGAGAAGCGGAGGGGCGGGATCCACGCTGAAAGATGCTAGGCGAGCCCGCAGGGTCGCCATAGACATCACTTCACATTCCGGGCAGCCGCCCAGGGAAAGCGCGTGGTCCGCGTGTGTCTGTCCCAGGCAGGAAACGCACAGGATGTGGCGGTCCCCATCGCTGAGATCGGCTCGGCAGGAGCCGCACTTTTTGAAAAGAGGCATTTGCAACAACGCCTCGCTCTTTTAGATGCAAGCGTGTGTAACGTAACACGCGGTAATGAAAAGGATATTTGGCGCCGGATAGCGCAGCAGGAACGGCAGAGGAAGCGGCGAGATGGCCGGCTTGAAGCTCGTCCCGCTGAAGGCTCTTCGACGGCGCAGCTTCTCCGGAGAACAGCGAGGTGAGTGTCCACTTCGCTGAAGAGTTGAAAAATCAGAGAACAACCTCACGGGCCTGCTTTTATAGCCCGTAGCCACGCCCATTCTGGCGGGACGTGACGCGCACGGGCGCCCGCGCCCTCATTGGTGCTTCGTCACGAGCAGGTCCTGGATAGGTTGCAGCAGTTGCTGCTGAGCAACCAATAGGCGCGCGAGCCGCTCTGCCTAGGTCTGCTTATGCAGCAATGCGTTTTAAACTAATGCAAAATTAAGGATAATTTTTTGGCTTCAGTATTCTCGAGAAAAGGGTTTTTCCCGTAGCGTAAGCTAGCTTACGCAATACGAGAGTACTCTCGTAAGAGAACCAAACCAAACCAGAAGTGACTGAAAACAGACTTCCAGAAGTGGTGTGACATATAGCAAGGACTCCATGACAAACACTGAAACAGACAGGGTATATACAGGTGCTGGTCATATAATTAGAATATCATCAAAAAGTAGATTTGTTTCAGTAATTCCGTTAAAAAATTTAAACTTGTATATTATATAGACTCATTACATGCAAAGTGAGATATTTCAAGCCTTTATTTGTTATAATTTTGATGATTATGGCTTACAGCTTGTAAAAACCACAAAATCAAAATCTCTGAAAATTAGAATATTACATGAAATCACACAGTAATTACACAGTAATCCCATGGTCATTGAACCAGGTTTTGGTTCTTTTGGCAGTGTGGGCAGGTGCAAATCCTGCTGGAAAATGAAGGAAGCATGAAGTGCTCTGAAAATGTCCTGGTAGACGGCTGCGTTGACTCTGGATTTAATAAAGCACAGTGGACCAAAGTCCTCTTTTCTGATGAGAGCAAATTTTGCATCTCATTTGGAAACCAAGGTCCCAAGGAAGAATGGAGAGGCACACAATCCAAGTCTGGAGGAAGAATGGAGAGGCACACAATCCAAGATGCTTGAAGTCCAGTGTGAAGTTTCCACAGTCTGTGTTGGTTTGGGGAGCCATGTCATCGGCTGGTGGTCCACTGTGCTGTCCACTCAACGCAGCCGTCTACCAGGACATTTTCAGAGCACTTCATGCTTCCTTCAGCAGACAAGCTTTATGGAGATGCTGACTTCATTTTCCAGCAGGATTTGCACCTGCCCACACTGCCAGAAGAACTAAAACCTGGTTCAATGACCATGGTATTACTGTGTAATTACTGAGCAATTTCATGTAATATTCTAATTTTCTGAGATTTTGATTTTGTGGTTCTCACAAGCTGTAAGCCATAATCATCAAAATTATAACAAATAAAGGCTTGAAATATCTCACTTTGCATGTAATGAGTCTATATAATATACAAGTTTCACTTTTTGAATGGAATAAATGAAATAAATCAACTTTTTGATGATATTCTAATTATATGACCAGCACCTGTATACACACAGACATATATGTATACACACATATATACAGTGGGTACGGAAAGTATTCAGACCCCCTTAAATTTTTCACTCTTTGTTATATTGCAGCCATTTGCTAAAATCATTTAAGTTAATTTTTTTTCCTCATTATTGTACACACAGCACCCCATATTGACAGAAAAACACAGAATTGTTGACATTTTTGCACATTTATTACAAAAGAAAAACTGAAATATCACATGGTCCTAAGTATTCAGACCCTTTGCTGTGACACTCATATATTTAACTCGGGTGCTGTCCATTTCTTCTGATCATCCTTGAGATGGTTCTACACCTTCATTTGAGTCCAGCTGTGTTTGATTATACTGATTGGACTTGATTAGGAAAGCCACACACCTGTCTATATAAGACCTTACAGCTCACAGTGCATGTCAGAGCAAATGAGAATCATGAGGTCAAAGGAACTGCCTGAAGAGCTCAGAGCAAGGCACAGATCTGGCCAAGGTTACAAAAAAATTTCTGCTGCACTTAACGTTCCTAAGAGCACAGTGGCCTCCATAATCCTTAAATGGAAGACGTTTGGGACGACCAGAACCCTTCCTAGAGCTGGCCGTCCGGCCAAACTGAGCTATCGGGGGAGAAGAGCCTTGGTGAGAGAGGTAAAGAAGAACCCAAATTTCACTGTGGCTGAGCTCCAGAGATGCAGTTGGGAAATGGGAGAAAGTTGTAGTAAGTCAACCATCACTGCAGCCATCCACCAGTCGGGGCTTTATGGCAGAGTGGCCCGACAGAAGCCTCTCCTCAGTGCAAGACACATGAAAGCACAACTGAAGGACTCCAAGATGGTGATAAATAAGATTCTCTGGTCTGATGAGACCAAGATAGTACTTTTTGGCCTTAATTCTAAGCGGTATGTGTGGAGAAAACCAGGTACTGCTCATCACCTGTCCAATACAGTTTCAACAGTGAAGCATGGTGGTGGCAGCATCATGCTGTGGGGGTGTTTTTCAGCTGCAGGGACAGGACGACTGGTTGCAATCGAGGGAAAGATGAATGCGGCCAAGTACAGGGATATCCTGGAGTGCTCTGGACCCCAGACTGGGCCGAAGGTTCACCTTCCAACAAGACAATGGCCCTAAGCACACAGCTAAAATAACGAAGGAGTGGCTTCACAACAACTCTGTGACTGTTCTTGAATGGCCCAGCCAGAGCCCTGACTTAAACCCAATTGAGCATCTCTGGAGAGACCTGAAAATGGCTGTCCACCAACGTTTACCATCCAACCTGACAGAACTGGAGAGGATCTGCAAGGAGGAATGGCAGAGGATACCCAAATCCAGGTGTGAAAAACTTGTTGCATCTTTCCCAAAAAGACTCATGGCTGTATTAGATCAAAAGGGTGCTTCTACTAAATACTGAGCAAAGGGTCTGAATACTTAGGACCATGTGATATTTCAGTTTTTCTTTTGTAATTCTTTTGTAATTGTAATTTTGTAATTCTGTCAATATGGGGTGCTGTGTGTACAATAATGAGGAAAAAAAATTAACTTAAATGATTTTAGCAAATGGCTGCAATATAACAAAGAGTGAAAAAGGTAAGGGGGTCTGAATACTTTCCGTACCTACAGTATATATACATATATACATCTTGTCCAGACTTCTATATAAACAATGCACAACCACAAGTTTATAAACATTTTATTTAACATTTAGTTGTTGTAAAAGAAAAAAGAGAGTTTGTCATAATGTCAATTGTTCCCCTTTACTTGAATGAGTTTTACATCTCTCTCTTCCTGATGGATAAAGCTATTACATTTTTTTATTTGGTCATGGATTTTTCAAATAAAAGGAGAGGTTGTGAAAGTTGTCCCCTGTCCTCCTCTGCTGAATGACACTGGTTTGTTGTCTCTGTCTCACATTTGGACAAAGCTATTACAAAAATAATGTTAATTTTGGACATGCAATACCGATTTTTAGCCAGCAGGGGTAAAAATAGAGGTTGTGAAAGTTGTCCCCTGTCCTCCTCTGCTGAATGACACTGGTTTGTTGTCTCTGTCTCACATTTGAACAAAGCTATTACAAAAAGAATGTTAATTTTGAACATGCAATACCGATTTCCGCCAGTAGGGGTGAAAGTAGAGCAGTAGGGGTAAAAATAGAGGTTGTGAAAGTTGTCCCCTGTCCTCCTCTACTTAATGACATTGGTTTGATGTCTCTGTCTAACTCATGGACAAAGCTATTACAAAAAGAATGTTAGTTTTGGACATGCAATACCGATTTCCGCCAGTAGGGGTAAAAATAGAGCAGTAGGGCTAAAAATAGAGGTTGTGAAAGTTGTCCCCTGTCCTCCTCTACTTAATGACACTGGTTTGATGTCTCTGTCTAACTCATGGACAAAGCTATTACGAAAAGAATGTTAATTTTGGACATGCAATAACGATTTCCACCAATAGGGGTAAAAATAGAGGTTGTGAAAGTTGTCCCCTGTCCTCCTCTTCTTAATGAAATTGGTTTGATGTCTCTGTCTAACTCATGGACAAAGCTATTACATAAAGAATGTTAATTTTGGACATGCAATAACGATTTCCACCAATAGGGGTAAAAATAGAGGTTTTGAAAGTTGTCCCCTGTCCTCCTCTACTTAATTACACTGGTTTGATGTCTCTGTCTTGCTGTTGGACAAAGCTATTACAAAAAGAATGTTAATTTTGAACATGCAATACCGATTTCCGCCAGTAGGGGTAAAAATAGAGGTTGTGAAAGTTGTCCCCTGTCCTCCTCTACTTAATGACACTGGTTTGATGTCTCTGTCTCACTGCTGGACAAAGCTATTACAAAAAGAATGTTAATTTTGGACATGCAATACCGATTTCAGCCAGTAGGGGTAAAAATAGAGGTTGTGAAAGTTGTCCCCTGGCCTCCTCTTCTTAATGAAATTGGTTTGATGTCTCTGTCTAACTCATGGACAAAGCTATTAGATAAAGAATGTTAATTTTGGACATGCAATACCCATATCAGCCAGTAGTGGTAAAAATAGAGCAGTAGGGGTAAAAATAGAGGTTGTGAAAGTTGTCCCCTGTCGTCCTCTACTTAATGACACTGGTTTGATGTCTCTGTCTTGCTGTTGGACAAAGCTATTACAAAAAGTGTTAATTTTGAACATGCAATACCGATTTCAGCCAGTAGGGGTGAAACTAAAGCAGTAGGGGTAAAAATAGAGGTTGTGAAAGTTGTCCCCTGTCGTCCTCTACTTAATGATATTGGTTTGATGTCTCTGTCTAACTCATGGACAAAGCTATTACAAAAAGAATGTTAATTTTGAACATGCAATACCGATGTCCGCCAGTAGGGGTAAAAATATAGGTTGTGAAAGTTGTCCCCTGTCCTCCTCTACTTAATGACACTGGTTTGATTTCTCTGTCTCACTGCTGGACAAAGCTATTACAAAAAGAATGTTAATTTTGAAACTGTAATACCGATTTCCGCCAGTAGGGGTAAAAATAGAGCAGTAGAGGTAAAAATAGAGGTTGTGAAAGTTGTCCCCTGTCGTCCTCTACTTAATGACACTGGTTTGATGTCTCTGTCTTGCTGTTGGACAAAGCTATTACAAAAAGTGTTAATTTTGAACATGCAATACCGATTTCCGCCAGTATGGGTAAAAATAGAGCAGTAGGGGTAAAAATAGAGGTTGTGAAAGTTGTCCCCTGTCCTCCTCTACTTAATGACACTGGTTTGATGTCTCTGTCTAACTCATGGACAAAGCTATTACAAAAAGAATGTTAATTTTGAACATGCAATACCGATTTCCGCCAGTAGGGGTGAAAGTAGAGCAGTAGGGGTAAAAATAGAGGTTGTGAAAGTTGTCCCCTGTCCTCCTCTACTTAATGACACTGGTTTGATGTCTCTGTCTCACTGCTGGACAAAGCTATTACAAAAAGAATGTTAATTTTGAACATGCAATACCGATTTCCGCCAGTAGGGGTGAAAGGAGAGCAGTAGGGGTAAAAATAGAGGTTGTGAAAGTTGTCCCCTGTCCTCCTCTACTTAATTACACTGGTTTGATGTCTCTGTCTCACTGCTGGACAAAGCTATTACAAAAAGAATGTTAATTTTGGACATGCAATACCGATTTCCGCCAATAGGGGTAAAGGAGAGGTTGTGAAAGTTGTCCCCTGTCCTCCTCTACTTAATGACACTGGTTTGATGTCTCTGTCTCACTGCTGGACAAAGCTATTTCAAAAAGAATGTTAATTTTGAACATGCAATACCGATTTCCGCCAGTAGGGGTAAAGGAGAGGTTGTTAAAGATGCCCACTGAGGCCCCCTACCGAACTGCACTGGTCTCATGTCAATAGGCCCTTTAAAATCAAAAAGCTATTACAAAAACACACACTCTGCGTTTTCTTTAAAAACGAAGAAAAAGTGCACTTTCCCCACGGTCCCTTACTCGCATCTCCGTCAAGAGCGAGCTTTCCCGGAGAAACTCACATTGCGTCGGCTTTTGAGGGGCAGTGCTTATTATATAGAGCGAAAATACGGAAAATTAAGCTTGTGAAATATTTTAAGCCTTGCCTTTTTATCGGTAATAGGGTTTAAATAATTTTTGGCCAAGTCGTTTGTGAGGTATTGCCATTTTTCAGCGAATGTCAAGTCAAGTCAAGTCAAGTTTATTTGTATAGCGCTTTTCACAATACAGATTGCATCAAAGCAGCTTCACAGTATTAAATTAAAATAATACAACAAAGTTTGTTTCAAGAGGAATTTATTGATTGATAAAATTAAATTAGATATCCCCAAAATATCCCCAACTGAGCAAGCCAAAGGCAACAGTGGCAAGGAACCGAAAAACTCCATCAAGTGACCTAATGGTGTCCTAAAACTCCATCAGGTGCCTTAATGGAGAAAAAAAAACCTTGGGAGAACCCAGGCTCAGTCGGGGGCCAGTTCTCCTCTGGCATTGGATAGAGGCCGGATTGTAGTTTGAACTGTAGGATTATATGAATGCCTGGCTGAAGAGATGCGACTTTAATCTAGTTTTAAACTGGGAGAGCGAGTCTGAGCAACGAACAGTATCAGGAAGACTATTCCAGAGTTTTGGAGCCAAATGTGAAAATGCTCTCCCTCCTTTGGTGGTTCTGGATATCCTAGGTATGACCAAAAGCCTTGAATTTAGTGATCTCAAAGAGCGCGATGGATTATAGGGCGATAGAAGATCCGTTAAATAGACTGGAGCTAAGCCGTTTAGGGCTTTATAAGTCAGTAGCAATACCTTGTAATTAATACGGAACTTTATAGGTAACCAATGCAGTGATGATAAAATCGGTGTTATATGATCATATTTTCTTGATCTCGTAAGAACTCTAGAATGTCTGGGGAATATCTAAAACAAAACTAACTTTACCCCGCTCTATGGAAGACGTGTCATTCAACCTATTTTAAGTCGATGTACCATCACAAGGGTCTTGGAAATATATTATGAAGGTTGAAAAACTACTTAGTGTTACTTTAAAATGCACTATTCAAACTTAAATGGTTGTAATTCAAGAATTATTTTGGGTATAGACCTAAGTTTGGTCTTGTTTTAAAGAAGACACTCAGCAAATTATTGCTGAAGTGAAAGCACTTAAAAAAATGAAAGTATGAAAAAGTTATGGAAGTTTACATTTACAGTAAATCAAATAAATCAAATATTATATCAAATATATTCTTTTATATAAAATATATATATTACAAAATATTTTTTGCTCTAAAATTAATATAAAATCAAAACCATATATCTAACCAAGTTGTGTTCCAAATTTGAAGATGATATCACAAAACTTGAAGTTCCCATGAGATTTTGTTTAGGCGTAATACCAAAAATAGCCACCGGGTGACATACATTCCATTGAATTTAATTGTATGCATTCTGCCGTAACAAATTAATACATTTCTGTCCAAATATCACTTTTGTCACAAAATATCGAACCTTGAGACTCAGACCTTTCTGACAATATTTTGTCAAGATTAGAAAAGGTTTTGATCATAAATTATGAAACATGATTACACCCAAAAGGGGTGGAGCCAGATAAAAGAAATTAGAGTACCGTTTCTATGGTAACGCAACGTCCAATTTAAAAACGGTTTTCACAGGATGAATTCTGAGTTTGTAAGCTTTCAAATAATACCTAATTTATGATAACTACTAAAATATGTGATGTAATAAAAAAGGCGATAAAAAAGATAATCTTATATTTTAGAGGATAATATATATATATTATACTTTTTAGAGGATATTATTTTATCATTTTTTATTGACAAATACTAGATTATATGTTTTATTATGAACTTTTAGCATGAAAACCAAAGTTTCAATTATTAAAAGTGTGTGCATCGACTTTTTGTGACAAACGGCAGAACTCCTGTTATGATGTAGATTTTTTGAGGTGCACTCTTGTCATAAATTCATCTATTACTGTTCCTACATAATTTGTAACAAAAAACAGTGCTAAAATATCTATTTAGGAGTCTTAGACCTTTCCAACGATATATAGTTTGTCATGATTAGATTAGGATTTAATTGTAATATAGTGAATTAAAAACTCAAAATACACAGATGGTCAAAATTAGGGTTAATCCCTTTTTTATACCCTAAACAGGCAACGTGACTCAGGAGTCACATATATTTCAAAACGTGCTAAATAACAACATGAACAACATATTAATTAATTTTCTTCTTCAGCACCTTAAGACAATGTTCACAATTAATGTTAGCAGTATTATTATTATTTTTCCAGAAGATAAGTAAGTTTAATATATATTTACTTTTCTCAAAATCTGAATGTCCTGCACCACTGGTAGCCATGTTGGATTTAGGTCAGGCTGGCTAATTTATCACACAAAAATTTAAGCAAATCATGTGACCAGCATACTCAAGACAGACCAGGCTGTGATAAATGATAAAAGGATTTGATGAAAAAATCATTCTTATGCCCCCAAAAAGACAATAAAAACTATGTGACTCGTGAGTCACGTTGCCTGTTTTAGGGTTAAAACACACCAATAAGAGCAACACTCTGGAACTGGCGCCATCAACAGTCTCAGGCTCTGAGGAGAAGAAATCTCAATGTCTCTCTCTCTGGCTCTGCTTAAATACTGGCTCCTCTTGCCATTGATGAGGAGTAGCTGCCTGGTATAGGCCCCATCATCTAGATTAGGACAGGGAGGAGCACAGGAAAATGGACAGAACAACAACATACAATAAAAACTACAACTTCCAGCAGGTTGTTGGGTCCATTGGCAGCACACACAGTACATCAATGAATGACACATACACCATAATTGTTAAACACAAATCCATACGTCCTGGGACGTAACACTTGTCAGCTTTCTATTCTCTGTCTCTGGTTCTTCACATCAACTCGATTGTTGTTTGGTAATGCAGCAACATCCCTTATTTTTAGGCCCAATTCTATGGAAGTAAAATAATGCCAATGTTTTTTAAACAAAACAGCCTGTTGAATTGCACTACAAAAAAAAAGAAAAAAAAAAAGAAAAAAAAGGCATTGCATTAACCATGCTTGCATTTTAATGCATTGTATTTTCAGGGCTTGCATTTTTATGGGCTGAAATTCAACATGGTTGAATATTTAAGCTGTGAATATTTCAATTCAAAACATTTCAAACACATTTTCATTATTAAAATTCAATAATCCATATTCACCTTTCATATTTCACTTCCAAAATAGTCAAACTGTTTAAAAATACAACCTATAATATTCAACAGGCAATTTTTGGTCCATTTTATTACGCTTTGCAAATTCGCTTCCACAAATTCAGTGGTTCAAATTCGACAGTTAATTCAACATTGACATCCAGGAACTGCAGGAAAAGCAGTAGATTGCGAGCATACTCTCCATCTGCTGTTAGTCGACCTAACCAGCAGGGGGTGCAAGCGCGTGTTGTTGACGAAGACAGAGCAACAGTTAGAGCAAGCCATTCATTCATAAAATGAAAATGATTATCTGCGTCAGTATATATGAGGAAAAGATGATAAAGACACAAAAGCTGTGTTTATGTTTCATTCAATAACTTCATTGTTACTTTCCCTGTGTAGCCTACATGTTATCAGCTTTCTCTACCATGAACGGGATTAAATCGGTTTCCCCTTAATACCTCATCATACTCAAGGATTCCCCTTCCGTCGGGACAAAACGCTATATATAAGTATGCCTATGTGTACTGCATTAGATTAAACTGGGAAGAGTCATAGCACTTGTATATTGTTGTCCTCCGTTAGTTTAACTGTAAGTTGCTTTGGATAAAAGCGTCTGCTAAATGACTAAATGTAGCCTAAATTTTAATTGGCTTGACATTGGACATTTGCACATTTAGGGACCATCTCTAAAGTTGCATACAACATTGGCATACACGTTTCTAATCTAACTTCAATAGCAAACTTCAATTTATTTGAATAAATATCAAAAATCTAAAGGGTGCGCATTATGCCTGACACCTACATGAACACTTGTCAATGTACCAATGTCGTATGTAACTTTAGAGACGGTCCCTAAATGTGCGACTGTCCAACGTCAAGCCAACTTTATGCCAGTATATCACTGGGAAACGCTCAGCATTAAACTTTGCGCGTTAAGTTCATATTCTGAGTCCATCGGCTTGCCTGCGAGTTTGTTTTTTAAAGGGATACTCCACTTTTTTTGGAAATAGGCTCATTTTACAAATCCCCCAGAGTTAAACAGTTGAGTTTTACCGTTTTCGAATCCATTCAGCCGATCTCCGGGTCTGGGGGTCCCACTTTTAGCATAGCTTAGCATAATGAATTGAACCGGACAAGACCATTAGCATCTCTCTCAAAAAAATTAACAAAGAGTTTTGATATTTTTCCTATTTAAAACTTGACTCTTCTGTAGTTACATCGTGTACTAAGACCGACGGAAAATGTAAAGTTGCGATTTTATAGGCTGATATCAGAGCATGTGAGCGGAGTGGAGCGGGAGCGAGCGGGGAGCGTGAGCGGGCGGATCTTGGACAGAGCGCAGAGCGGCAATTTCAAAAGGACGGAGCGTTGCCCTATTTCCCGCTCCAATTCCGCTCCGCTCACGCCACGCATCAGTCAAAAAATGCGCCATGAAGAATAAAAAACATTTATAGGCATAGCCTAAGTCGCACTGGACTATAAGTCGCATATTTAGAAATGTATATAAAAAAACAAAAAAAAACAATGTTACAGATGGGACAGTTCTCCGTTACGGACGTGAGCGCTCTGACAGCGGCACTAAAAGACTGCTTTAAAACTTTCACTGAGACCTCAAACAGAAAGCACAAAGCCTGTCTTTAAATTTAATTTCGTTTTGTATTAATTGTATCTTAATTTTGATCAGTGTTTCATCAACCATTATTGTCTGGATTTAATAAATAAGTAAATATATTAGAAAATAGATAATCACGACACGAAGGCGCCGGCGGGTGAACCTGGAGTTTGTCTCATAAATGAACCGAAACTCAGCGTATAGCCTACTTGCCTGACAGACCTGAGACATATATATAAAGCTTGAAATGTCTACTTTTAAACAGAACAATTCAAAACGAAAGAAAACAGACTGCTCTCTTATGTAATCCGTATGTGCATTTCTCTCTGGGGCGTTCAATACTGCGAAGATCGCGAGTCATCTTTCCAGCCGACACAGACATAAAAAAAATGGTTTATTAGTAAACAATTAAAATGTCTCCTGCTATATTTTACATATACATAATCATTCATTTTGCCGGTTCGTTGTGACAGCTTTTAGGTGCGTTATTGGCAGTGCCACCCAGGCCTACATGTTACATGAACGCATCAGCACCGAAAACATGGAGATTTTTTTCTTTTGAGGGCATTTTGTTTGTGTTCAGACTTTCTCAGTTGTCTTTAGGCGAGATGTTAGAGGACGCTGCTAATAAAGTTGCAAGTATATGGCCTACACATATTGGATTCACGTTTATTATTATAGGCTATTTAAAAAAAATACCCCATTTTTAATGCCGTTCGTATCATTTTATTTTGTTGTATTTATCCGCCACACCTTGGCCGGTCCGTGAAAATATTGTCTGATATTAAACCGGTCCGTGACGCAAAAAAGGTTGGGGACCGCTACAAGTGATATACATGTAGATTTTTTTCCTTTTTTTGAGCGAGCGGGGGGCGATTTGAGTGGAGCGCGAAGCAAACTGCGTTGAGCGCTGAGCGAAAATGAGCGGAGCGGCCTGATGTAGCTTTGAGCGGGGGAGCGGAGGGGTGAACAGTTCCGTGAGCGATGAGCGGAGATTCTCACCGCTCCACTCCGCTCATATGCTCTGGCTGATATGGCTAGGAACTATACTCTCATTCCTGCGTAATAATCAAGAAACTTTGCTGCAGTACCATGGGTGAAGCAGGCGTAATGATATGACGCAGCGCCTGAAAATAGTCCCCAGCTCGGTAGCCTATTATCAGGCGGCATGCGCTGCATTCAACAGGCTTTTTCAAAAATTCAACAGGCTTTTTTGTTTCAAAAACATTTGGCATTATTTTACTTCCATACAATTCTCCTTAGTCCCTTATAATTATTTATCTTGCCAAGGCAAAAGTGCCCATTTTGTCCGCACAATAAAAAATAATGCAAGGAGGTAGTTTACCAGTTAAAATAATGTATTCGGAGCACAATGAGTCGATGGAGCCTTTCCTTGTAAACCCACTAGACAAAAAGTAATATTTCTGAATTTTAATTACAGAATATGAAATCTTATTTTGGCTCCTTTCATTTGGCTCAGTTGTTTTTGTTCTCGTTATGAGCATCACACAGGTAGAGTTGTATACTTTTGTCTGCCTGGATCAACTTCATTAAAAGGTATTTAGTGCTTTTACACTTTTATCAGCTATTTTAATTATTGTGGTCTTGAAGGAGGTAAAAAAAGAGGACAGAATTAAGACAGCTATTTATCATTTAGTATATATATTTTCAAGCTATATATTTCTTCATGTTCTCCTACTTACTGAAGTAAGGATGAGGAGGTTTGGGACTGGACCAAAGCAAAACAAAGCGTATTGCATTGTATTTCTGTCAGTCATCTTAATTGCTTGTATTATTGGCCAGAGTTGGTAAACATGCATCATGTAAGCCTAATCCTAATGTTGCATGCTTAGGCAATATATATCTATATATAAACCAATGACTTAACACACAACCATAATTTCAAAAAGGCATTGACATATTGCAGAGTCATGGTGTTGGTTGCAACCATTTTTATGATTATCACCTGTACTGTGAGTACTGCACAACCTAAATGTAAAGCTTATGGGACAGATGAACTCCTTCATTTCTCAAAAGAAGGTGATGTCTCTATTGGGGGCATTTTTTCATTCCACCAAAATCCAGTTGGTGTAAATCCAACACTTACAACCAATCCAGGAAACATCAGGTGTAATGGGTAAGATAGTGAATATTCATTTCATATTACTCAACAAAAAAACAAAAAAAAAAAGAAGATTTTTACAAAGATTTGTAATTTTATTTTATTTAATGATGGAGTAACAACTAATTACAATGGATTACTTCACTGAAGAAAACAAAGCTATCTTCCCTTTTCAGTCTTGATCCTGGAGAGCTACAGTATGCAATGACAATGATTTTTGCCATTGAGGAAATAAACAACAGCACAGATCTTCTTCCTGGCTTTTTGCTTGGCTACAATGTCTATGGCTCTTGCCCAAGTATCCCTCTCTCTATAGGAGCATCGTTAGCTCTGATCAACGGACAAATTGAAGCAGAAGAGAGCTGTGTAAGTCCCTCTACTGTGCAAGCTGTGATTGGAGAAACTACATCAACATCCACAATAGACATTGCAAGGACCATGGGTCCATTTAAAATCCCTGTGGTGAGTCATGAAATAAATGTGTGTGTGTGTGTGTGTGTGTGTGTGTGTGTGTGTGTGTGTGTGTGTGTGTGTGTGTGTGTGTGTGTGTGTGTGTGTGTGTGTGTGTGTGTGTGTGTGTGTATTATTATTATTATTATTATTTAATTTTTTTATTATTTAATTTTTTTATTATTGAATAAAGCATAGCAAGATCATTTGGATTTAGTACAGATTGAGAGATTTCTTTAAATATGATCAAATTACTGTTTATTTGTTTAAATTTGTGTTTTATTTATTTTATTCTGTTATAATGATGGAATTGTTATTATTGGTCTCCATGATACAATTATGTGAATTATTATCCTTGTTTAAACATCACATACTGTCTTTTTAACAAGAGTGAGTTAAATTAAGCTTTTACATGTGCAAAAAGCAGTTTTGGGTCTACTGCTTATCTAGTGTCAGACAGTAATCCCTCTAATAATATAAATGTCAATTTTAAACCTTTTTTTGTCTCGTTTCAGCTTAGTCATTCGGCAACTTGTGCATGTCTTAGTAACAGACAGCTGTATCCATCCTTCTTCAGGACTATTCCCAGTGATTATTACCAGAGCAGAGCACTGGCTAAACTAATCAAGTATTTTGGCTGGACCTGGGTTGGGGCTGTGAGGAGCAGGGGAGATTACGGCAACAATGGAATGGCCACTTTTTTAGAAGCAGCAGATAAAGAAGGCATTTGTGTCGAATACTCTGTGGCCATTTACAGAACCGATTCAAGAGAGAAGTTTTTGGAAGTCACAAACATAATTAAACAATCAACATCTAAAGTCATTGTAGCTTTCGCAGATGGCAATGATTTGGACATCCTCATAAAAGAGCTTTACTACCAAAATGTAACTGGCTATCAGTGGGTTGGAAGTGAGGGTTGGATCACTTACAGATATGTAGCAACCCCAGTGAACTATGCTGTAGTAGGGGGAGCATTAGGTTTTTCTGTGCCAAATGCGTACATTCCTGGATTGAGAGAGTTTATTGTGAGTAGCCATCCCTCCTTGAGGTTAGGTAACACAGGACTAGTTGAGCTGTGGGAAAGCGTGTTTGACTGCATTTTAAATCCAAACACACACAATGCCTCTAAGATATGCAATGGAGAGGAGTCCCAAGCTAATACAAACACACGTTTCACAGATGTGTCTGATGCTAGTCTTCTAAACAATGTCTACAAGGCAGTGTATGCTATCGCTCATGCAATAGAAGCACTGTTGACTTGCGAGAAAGGGAAGGGGCCATTCCTCAACAAGACATGTGCAGAGAATGGGAAAATACAGCCTTGGCAGGTGTGTTCTTTTGAATTTCTGCTCTGTAATTTTCTGTAATTCAAAACTGATGTTCAAAGATCATGGGTGTTATTATACCACTATTCTTAACAGGTGCTGCATTATCTGACCCAAGTGAACTTTACAACCAAAAATGGAGAAAACGTTTACTTTGATGCTCGTGGTGACCCAGTTGCACGTTATACTCTGGTTAACTGGCAGATGAACTATGAAGGAATAATAACATTTGAATCCATTGGCTTATACGACACATCCAAGCCAGAGGGACAACAGATTCAAATGAAAGATGACACTGATGCAATCTGGGCAGGAAACCAAAAAAATGTAAATAATAATAATAATCTGTCATAAGCTTTATGCTAAATAGATTAGTGCACAGTGATTTTATATAGTGCAGACTGTTATTATATACATTTTTGCTTGTGTGTATGATTTAGGTCCCACGGTCTGTGTGTAGTGAGACCTGTCTTGCAGGCACTCGCAGGGCCTTCATGAAAGGAAAACCCATCTGCTGCTTCGACTGCATCGACTGTGCGGATGGAGAGTTTAGCAACACCACAAGTGAGATGAACAAGCCTCTCTCATTAACAGTAATGCTCATCATGTTTCTGTGTGGTCAACCCAAACACTGCATGGGTTACTTTAAATTATGCTTTACTTACTTTAATCTGCCTTTGTTTTCAGATGCAGTAACATGCATTCCATGCCCTCTTGAGTACAAATCAAATGGGAACAGAACACGATGTGAACTCAAAAACATTGAATTCCTAACATTTAAAGAAGTAATGGGTAATATACTAGTGACGTTCTCTTTGTGTGGTGGATGTCTCACAATCACAATTGGGTTGATTTTCTTCTACCACAGACACACACCAATAGTAAGAGCGAACAACTCAGAGCTGAGCTTCCTGCTGCTCATCTCACTAACTTTTTGTTTTCTCTGTTCTCTTACTTTCATTGGTCAGCCCACTGAATGGTCCTGTATGTTGCGTCACACAGCGTTTGGGATCACTTTTGTCCTCTGTATCTCCTGTGTTCTGGGGAAAACAATTGTTGTGTTAATGGCCTTCAAGGCTACACTTCCAGGAAGTAATGTCATGAAATGTTTTGGGCCTCCTCAACAGAGACTCAGTGTTCTTGCCTTTACACTTATACAAGTGCTTATTTGTGTCCTTTGGTTAACAATATCACCCCCCTTTCCCTACAAAAACACGAGTAATTACAATGACAAAATCATTCTTGAGTGTGATTCAGGTTCAGCTGTTGGTTTCTGGGCTGTACTGGGTTATATTGGCATACTGGCTGTCTTGTGCTTTATTCTGGCTTTTCTGGCTCGCAAGCTGCCTGATAACTTCAATGAAGCCAAATTCATCACATTCAGTATGCTCATTTTCTGTGCTGTATGGATCACTTTTATCCCAGCTTATGTTAGTTCTCCTGGAAAATTCACTGTAGCAGTGGAGATATTTGCTATTTTAGCGTCAAGTTATGGCATGTTGTTTTGTATATTCATTCCTAAGTGCTACATCATTTTACTAAAACCAGATATGAACTCTAAAAAACTCTTGATGGGTAAAGCTTCTTCAAGGTTTCTCTAATTAAAATGGCTATTTATTGTAAACTATTGTATTTATTGTTTAATCGACTCCAAATTTAAGTGACTCTTTGTTTTTTTCAAATTTTCTATTTTAACAGCTGATCCTCGGATTAGTTGTGATTTAATTTAGACCAAGGATTATTCTGGGCATCTCATAATTTCAAATATTCGTTCATTAAGGACCCAGTGTCACTTTGAGATGTCACGTCGCGAATGTGCACTCACGATCACAAACTAGCCAGTCCTGAAATAGTCAGAGGATACAGGAACTATTTTACCCTAAGCGGCCGCTCAGTGCTGACTCATAACAAAGGTGTAATTTTTTTAATAGTTGCGAGCTTGCAACGTGCTAAGTCAGTGATAGTCAGAAATCAGAAGGTAACTAATCAGAAGGTAACACAGTAACTAATGATGTGCTCCATGCTCCATTCATAGTGCCTTCGGTTTGATCTATCCTGGACAGAGATTTGCAGAAACACCAGACTACACATAAATCTACTGGAAATAATGATTTCAAAAGAATGCAGAATAAATCAAGGTTAACATTTATTTTTTCCAGGCAGAATTAAACATCAAATAAAAATAATTAAAAATAATACATAATACACAACTGATCAGAATATAATAGAGACATCATTCAAAATTCAATATCAAAATAGTTTCAAAGAGTCAGCATACCTGGCAAAAGAGACACACAGTAACAGTGTGGGAAGTTCTGTTTACAGATGCTTCCTTGAGTGGTTTGCCAATTCCCTTTAAATACCCAAGTGGCACAAAAGAACAATAAACATCTAGCACCCAAATATTTATTCAGCTTTCGTTGGACCCTTTCTCATGCCCCAAGTGGTTACGCCTGAGTTTGGGGGATAAAGACAAACGGTTATCAACGATCTTTATTGGGGCATCTCCCACATCAGAAGAACAGGCATTGTTTTCTTTTTTCTGACTGTTCTACCACTGCGGGAATGAAACTTCTTTACCATTCGCACCAGAAGTATTTGTTTTGCCCTCACATAAAACAGCTGGAGGCAGTAGGTTTGTGTGTTTTGCATGACTGAATGAAACCTGGAGGGGAGAAGACAGTGTGAGGGGTCAGGAACTCAGCATGGGGGGAAGAGATGAGATTGGGCCAGTTGTGTTGTGCTCTCTGTCCCATAGATCTCTTCTTCAGATTAGTGAGTTTTATTGTTTTATTGCAGGTTCGAATTCAGTCTTAGTAGAAGTCCATCCTTACATTATCATTATTGATATGTTTAAGTAAAAATGTTCCTATTCCCATTCTCCCTATTAATTTGATGTTCTAAAGTGGCATGTATACCCGGTTACATACAGATGGTGGACAACCAGAATGCCTATTACCGCGGCGCCAGCCGCCGCGGCGAAATCACCGCGGCGAAAATAAACCAGCCGCATTTCAAAGTCGTTCCCGAAATGACCGCCAGGTGGCGCAAAGGGACATTGTGCAAAACAGCAGCAATTGCCGTATTTTAAAATGTAAGTGGGTTAAATATAAAACCCTAAGCCTAATAGGCATATTTTTCATAAATAGGCCTATTAGGCTACAACAGAATAGAACCAAAGATGGAATCAATTATAGAACTGAAAAAATAGAATCAAAAGTTAAAAATAGAGACGATATTAGGAGCAATGACGCTGAATATTTTTACTATTCTATTGAGGAATTAGATAAATGAAGAGCTCTCGTGAGCGATACAATTGCATAGTAATTTATAGTGATTTCAAAAGCAGTCCTTAAAAAAAAAAAATACATGGAGTAGTGTGGCATAATTTTTGAGAGATTACGCGGAACGCGTTTTAGTTAAGATCCTGGTTTCAATGCCCTTAATGTATATAGGCTAGGCTACTGCTTTAAAAAAATGTCACAATACGTTCTGAGATTGTTTTGAATTAAACATTGAAGTTTAAAATGTAGTGTTTTGGCACACCAGGCCGAGTGGCGTTACGCATTGTTCAAAAATCAGGTTTTATTCTGGCATGTTGAATTGGCGTTAGAATTTTTTTTTAGATTTATTAGATTTAGATTTTAGATTTCGTTAGATTTATTTTTCTCATAACAGCTAAAATAACTTAATATATGCCTTGTCTTAATATGACCTACTTAATATTTAATCAAATATTCTAAAAGATGTTTATTTCAACATAATATTTAGTTTTTTCGACATAATATGTGTGCGTGCAACAAGCAAGATGTGTATTTATAAATCCGGTGATGCGTGCATTGATTTTTATCAATAAACTAGTGTTTTCTGACAGTGTCGACTGCAAAGATGAAGTTGACGATCGCCATATTTGTAGTGAACGCACCTAGAGAGAAATGCACATAAAGACATAATCAGAGAGTAGCCTTTTTCTTTTCGTTTTGAATTATTTCGTTTGAAGACATTTCAAGCTTTGTGTATTTGATGTATTTATCATGTCTGTGTGAGGCATACGCTGAGTTTCGTTAAGTTAGGAGGATGAGATCCGCTCCAGCTGACGTGCAATGCAAGTGACCGCGTGGGCGCCTCCATGATTAGTGTCTGTTATATTTGCTTCTCTTACTTATTCAATCCAGGCAATTGGTTGATGAAAAATTGATTAAAATTAAGATACAATTTATAGAAAACGAAATTCACTTTAAAGAAAGGTTTTCTACTAAACAAAACTTAATGAAGTGGTCAAAAGCATGTCTGACCCACTCCATATCCATCTCTCGATATAATGCATCCTATCTTACTCGTGCTGTTCACTTTTCATATTCAACATAGATGGAAAAAAATAACATTATAATATTTTAACAAATATGATACTAAATGAGATTATTTAATGGCTACAACAGTATAGTAGGCCTATAGACTCTATTTGTACAAATTGCTGCACATTAATTTAATTAAATGAAACCTTGTAACAAATTCACACTGTAGGGTAGACTGTGTACAGTTGAGACACCTTAAATAACTTGCGTTCGCAGCAAGCACAAGTTGTGATTTTTGCTGTGCACTTGCATATTAGTGTCAGCTGGGAAGGAAATATAGAGACCAGACCTCTTGGAACTTTAATTGAATACATAGCGTTGGTAAAGCGCTGAAATACTGAAATTACATCCCTACAAATTTATTAGGCCCTACTGAAAATAAATGTATCGAATTTAAGCAAAGTAGCCTAAATGTTAAGACTGTAAGCCCTTTGCTTTTTTTACGTAGCCTATAAAGGACTCTTATAGCCGACTTTGTGTTAATTTAATTTGTAGAGGATTTTTTAACTGATACATTAACACTGAAATAAATGAAACTAAATTATTGTAAATTAATTCAAACATTGACTTGCTACTAAATTGACTAGCTAACATATGCCAGTAAGCAGCATTTGGATTTTGCGTTATGTATGATATTTAAGAATGAAATACAGTAGTCCCGCGTTGTTGTGGTCAGCATAGGTTTCTTTAATGAATGAAATATAAAAATACAAAACATTTCAATAGAAAAATATTGAAAACAATTCAATAGGCCTATTTTACATTTCTACATTCCAGTAGAACCCCCGTTGCGCTGTACCACCGCCGGCAAAACCGTAACTTTTGTAACTATGTATCATGAGCAATTAGTCATACAATTGGTGGTCTTTTTCCCCTTTTTAATTTAACAAGAATAATTAGCGAGTGGGGCTGATGTATCTCCAATTGACTAAAATATGAATTACATTCCTTTGTGTAACATAAGATGCGATATGGCCCTGAATGTGTTTTTTTAAATCATGAAAAGTGTTGCCGTTGCCGCTATCAGTTCAGTGGCAATGGCTCATCATCACAGACGAGCGCCTTACAGACGGGGTAAAATCACAATACCAAATGCACACTAAAGTGTCCCTGTTCGTGATATAGAATTATTGATGAATACCTTTAGCAATGCGCCTCTATAGCACGCATTGTGTTTATCATGCAATTTATACGCCAACATGAGTTTTTACGTGCATAGGCCTACTGTGATACGCATGGGTAGGTTTAGTATTGGTAGGGTACGTGCATATGATACTGTAGGCATGGGTAGGATTAGTTGTGTGGGGTGCGTGTATTACAGGCAAAAAGTGTGTATCAAATGCACGCGAAAACTGCGTCATATGCACGTTAAAACTCATTTTCGCGTTTAAATTGCACGATAAACACAATGCGTGCAATCACACACACTTAGGAAAGAAGACTTAGGTCATCATATTATATATCGCCTAGATTTCATTTTTTTCTGCTGTCACAACTAGAAATATAAATTTCCAGAGAATGCATTTATTACACCAATATATTCCTAATAATGTAATAAAGTTTTCTTCGTGTTGACGTTATCATAATTTTAGCTAACATCCATATATAAATATAGATTATGGCTTTTAGATTTATGGATTTATGGCTTAAAAAATGTTTAAGGATTTATAGATAGGCTATTCGATGTTCTAACAGTTTAGAGTAAAACATGGTTCGGAAAATATATTTATATATAAATCGAAATTTTTCATAATAATGCAATATAAATATATAACTTTTTCAACTTTTTTCACTTCCAAAGCCTGCAAGATTTAGCCTATAGTTTAAGTGACTGTGTTTATTTTTTTATGTAAAAATGTAAGAAAATGTAAAAAAAAAAAAAAAAAAATGTTACAGCCTATTCTTTTTATTTGTTTATTTTTTAACATTGGCAATTTACTGTCTCGAAATTATATGTATTATTATTATTATTATTATTATTATGCAGATGTAAATTCAGCCATTCTGTTGGATAAAAATTGTCCCTAATGTAAAATGGAAATGAATGGTAATTTTATTTTATAAATATAAAATATTTAATATAGGCTATAGGAGAAAAAAACAATAGGTGGAGTAGAAAAAAACTAATAATGGTGTAGCAATATTTTAGAACTATCAAATCTCTCTGCATTAATAATAAAAAAGTAGCCCATGTTTGTTCGGGATCTGAACCCGTGTCATCTGAATTATTGAAACGTAAGTTATAGCCTACCACTCGGCCACGAATTTGTTTTGTTTTATTTTGTTTGAAATTTATTTTTACATATTTTGCTTTCGTTAATGTTAACCAATTCTGTTGTAGCATAATAGGCCTATATTTTTTCCCTAAAAGTTTGTTTTATTCTCTGCTTTGTTTGTTTATATTTTTACATATTCAATCAGTCTCATTTTTGTTCAAATAATGAATTTTTTTTTTTAATTAAAAAAAAAAAAAAAAACAGATAGGAAACTTACCTTTTAAAATGCCGCAGTTGCTGCTGTTTTGCCCTGTCACTTGCGCCACCCGCACTGTAAAAAATTATCGTGATTTTAACAGTAAAAGACTGTAAAAATGCTACAGTGAAAAACTGTTAATTGGTTAACAGAAAGTTTCCGTACTATATACGGTAAATAACTGTGATAGATCTAATGGTACATTTAATGTCATTTTACTGTAAAATACCGTTAAATTTACAGATTTTGGAAGTAAAAATGAACAAGTCACTGTATAATTTACAGTGAAAAAACGTAAATTGACATTCCCACAATTCCCTGCGTGACACTTCACATTTGATGTATTTTTGTTGAAATAACTATGTTTCGTCATAGTTTTCTTAGTTTTTTTTATAATCAGTATGTACATTAGGGTTTTAGATTACATTTAATGTTGTTAAATTAATGTTTATTGTATTTTTTAAATTTCATGTGTGTTACCATGATGGTGTTTAATGTCTGTGTGAATGACACTGTGCACCTTCTATATATATTAATATTAACGGTCTTGTGGAAGGACTACTTGTGATGAGCTTTGATTAATCATGTGACTCTCATTACTGCTGAGATTGTTGGTTTGTCAGTGTAATACTATGGTACAAAAAAGATATTAATACTTCAATAGGTCGGTAAATTAACATTATATCATATTACTGAAATCCAATGTTAAATATACATGTTTAAAATGTTAAATTTACATGTAACTCCGTAAGTATGTTTACGGTTTGATGTGTTTTTTACAGTATTGTTCTGGTAACCACAGCTGCCAGTTTTTTTCCGTAAAAACAACGGGTTTTATTTTACAGTGCGGTATAGCCTAGTCATTTCGCGAACGACTTTGAAATTCGACTGGTTTATTTTTTCTGCGGCAGTAATAGGCATTGTGGTTGATTATTTATTAAAGAATTCAATTGATAATCATAACAACATGTAAGCCTATTTAATTCTGAATATAACAAAGAATGCTTAAACCGACTAACATCGGTAGTAACTGCAAGTCCTGAAAATGTTTTAATTTTACGATAAATTATTTTAATTTATTTCACTGTTATGTTTCAGTTAATAAATCTACAAACACATTAAAATAACACGAAGTAAATGACAAGTAACCTATTGACAGGGCTTGCATGTACAGATGAGCAGTGCAGGTGGAATGCAGGGACAGTCAGGAACATTGAGCCAAAACGACTGAGGGACATAAACTTCAGCCACCACAGGGCAGGGGATGAATTTAGCATTAGGGTGTCAGATGCTCAGCCACTACCAAACACCCCACAATATATGTCACATGCAGAATTTATAAATAATGTAGACAAAAACCCAACAAAGCCACTTTTCCTGTTAAAAAACAGTCTATTGGGCAAGTGTTACAGTGTAAAACCAGTAGTGCAACCCTGTAGCCTTGCAAATACTGCAGTAGATGCAAGATTTTTAAGACCCCATCAAACCCATGCCGGTTCTGATCTCACATGTGAGACATGTAAAAGTTTCTATGAGTTGCATGTTCAAGTGAGCAGTGCACAGGCTTCTACTTTAGAATCTGAAACAAGAGAGCAGAGTTCTTCTGATTTGTGGCACAATGCAAGAAAATTGAGAATAACTGCAAGTTCAGCTAAAAAGGTTCCTTCTAGAGCATCCACCAATCCTGATAAGTTTATGGCAGAGCACCTGTACCCCTCCTTTCGTGGCAACTATGCCACAAATTATGGTAAGGAGAATGAAGTGGTTGCTGGTAATGCACTTCGAGAGCAAGGCATGAGTATTACACATAGCGGCATCGTTGTTAGTGTCACAGAGCCATGGTTGTCAGCCAGCCCAGATTGGGTAATTGACTCATCTGTCCTACTCGAAATAAAATGTCCCGTCCCAAGTAAACTCCATTCTACTCTCTTGGATCAACTTGACCATAACTGCAGTGATATCAAGCTAGTAGATGGAGTACCACAACTTCAGAAAACAGGTAGCCGAGGATATTACATGCAGGTACAATTAGGCATGTTTTGTGCCGGTCTGAAGATGGCCAAGTTGTTTATCTGGAGCCCAAATGACACAGTTATGTTCACTGTACCATTTGATGAGCCCTGTTCTGGAGAGGGTAGGATACCTGAAGAGATTTTATTTCTCAACAATGTTGCCCCAGCTTGTGGATGAATTTGTTGGTCAGCGACTGAAACTGCAGAACAGATACATGAGCATAATGAATTCATAGAAAATATCGCTCAGAAACATTTTATTCAAATCACAAAACAACTGTTAACCCTCTGGGTCTAGGTGTTTTTGGGGTCCTTGAGATGTTCTGACATGCCCTTACATTTGTGCTTTTTTCAGTTGCTTATAAACATATTAATGGCAAAGGTATAATTACACTCTATTTAGCACAAACAGGGCTACCATAATATGTGAGCAACATGTATGTTCATGTTTGTATTTTTGAGAAAATAATGTTTATGCATGGTTATTGAAAAAACTAAAAATGAAAATTTCTGAAATAAGGCCACAAAACACATACTATATATGTGTCCACAAGACTTCTGAATAATGCATTTTGTCGCCTAGAGTTTTTTCTTCAAAATGATGTGAAAATCATCCTGCCTAATCGTTCAAATAAAACAATACATTGATTTAAATTTTGTAAGACATTTTTTGTTTGGAAAGGCAATATGCGGATGGGCGTGATTCACACCTGAGGAGACAATGGGCCCGCATAATGAGGCTGCATACTTAATTAGCCTTTCATTCAGGTGTGTCACTGAGCCACGAGAAAGAATGCAAGGACAATATACAGTATATATATATATATATATATATATATATATATATATATATATATATATATATATATATATATATATATATAATTGGTTCACAGTTGTTGTTGTTTTTTCCACAAATTGTGCTTGCAAATTGTATAATATCCAAGGTAAACATTTCTAGTAATTGTGCAGTTAATTGTTCTCATACTGTATTTTCAGATTTGGAATATATTCTCTACCCAAATGTGTCACTAATAAAGCATAATACAATTATTTAAAGAGAAGGCTTATATTGACCTTTTAAGATTTTGTTTACATCTATCCTTGTATATATACATATTTATTCATTAAAAATGTTATACAATTACAACAACATTTAAAATTGTAACAATATTTCCAGTGTAATCTTTCTTTGTAAAAACTAAAGTATACATTTTATCATACGTAATTCAATTCATATGAGCAACATTATAAGCTTATTTGATGTGGCAGTATTTTACAGTAAAAACTTTATAATCTATCCGATTTTGTAGTCGATTTTTACTCATCTCAGTATAGCAATAGAGTTTGGTAAAAGCTGTTCATTCATTCACACACAAAAACGCGATTCATTTTTAAACAGTATTTTTGCCAGCTGTAGTAGCTCCACAACAGCACCCATCTGTGCGTTCATTCATTCACACACAGAAACGCGATTCATATTTAAACAGTATTTTTGCGTGTACAGACACTTGCGATTAGAACAAAGCAAATAGAACTGACCTATTCCTCAGCCGGATCCGTTTGCTCCTCGAAATGAAACTTCCAGAACTTCTGAGGTAAATTTTCCAGGATTATTATCAAGACAGTATTATTCCTCACAGCGTCGTAAAGTACAGTCTGAAAGTGAACTCGCTGTGTGTGTTATCCAGCAGATGTGGGCGTTTCACAGGTCTGTATGGGATCGCCTCAGATCATTCGCGTTTGAATAGCGCGCGCTCTCCGTGGGCGGAGTCACATTAAATTTAATGAGCTGAGATGAGAACGACTGACATCTCTCTCTTTTCATACATATTACATAAACTGTGAATATTTGTTTTTTATAAAAATTACTTTTTTAGCTTCATGCCTGTGTGTCTGTATGCCTGTTTGACTGAGTATTCGCTGAGTTACAGTTCATTTTCGGACGCGTTTCAGAATGGACTACACTGACAGAGAGAAAGCAGAACTCGCATCATGTTTATTTTTCTTTATTTGGCGAAAAGCACAACACTTTGTTTTTATTGTGAGTATACACAAAAATAATACACACTTAACAGGATTGAGTGATGTAAAACACAAATATGTAAGATCAAAATCAACAGAGTATGTTTCGTCTCTGTTGCACTGATAAGGAAAAAAACGAGCCTATCGCGCCGGCGCAACAGCCGACCTCAGGGGGTTAAGTGCTGCTGCTGTTAACAGTATGAAAACTAATTTTTTACACAATCAATTACATACATTTAAAAATGCTGAACATAAGTATTGTTGTACATAAGTGAATATTTACAAATACAGAATGTTGTTCATGTAAAATTGTACAATTTGTTGTTAATGCAAATCTGATAAAATCTATTGTACACAAACTCAAAGAATAACAAAAAAATTCATACAAAGAGTAAATATAAACAGTAAATTTTTTTAAAAAGGCAGTGAGTGTCAAGATGAAATATACAGGAGCAATTTATGTAGATGTGTAAAGGGTGTGTGTTTGTGTGTGTGTGTGTGTGTGTGTGTGTGTGTGTGTGTGTGTGTGTGTGTGTGTGTGTGTGTGTGTGCGCGCAGATGCAACTTCAACCTCAGAACATCACTGTTGTCACTTATCACTCACGGATGAGATCACCCCTTAAGTTGGCTAGGGCCGCACAGATTCTGAGTATTTTTTCAGTTTTGGGGGTCATGTTTATTGGTATCACTTGAGACAAGATCTTGTATACTTTAAGTCGCCTGATTGCCCTCTCAACATCCGTACATTTGCAATCCTGCGAGTTGCTGTGACTTGTTCCTCAGTTAGCTGGGCACCCCCTCTAGTGAAAGCAGGAAGAACCAATATGACCCTTTTTTCAAAGAGTAAATCACTAATCAAGAACCCACAATCTGCCATGACTTTGTCTCCAGGCTTTAAATAGTCCAAGATACCAGACTTCATAGTGATATATTTGTCACTGGCACTTTCTCCATATCCAGTTGAGATAAACATGATTAAGCCACATGGGGCAACAGCAACCAGGTATTTGATTGTGTTGTGCGAGTAATAATGGCTGTAGGACTCCCCTCTAGAATCAAGATTTTTCGCCTTCTGTAACAAACTTTCGCTGCAGTCAATGACACAGGTAGTGTTGGGAAAACACTCCTTGAATGCAGTTGGCATAGTGGCCTTAATGGTTTATTTTGGGAGCCAGATAATAAGAGGGCGCAAGACCTCCTCCATTTTATCAATCCAGAATGAGATAACCTTACTGGCAACACTCTGAGACACATGAAACTGCCTACCAAGGTCACCTAGCACACGATTTAATTTAAATTTTATCAGTGTCATTAGTATCTGGTCATGTACTGACAAAACAAAAGCCTTTTCAGCAAATCCATCTAAGGTGGAAACAAGAGAGTTGAAGGTTTCCAGTGAGACTCCAGTGTAGAGGAACGAATCTGCATCACTCTGAAGCATGGAGTAGCTGAAATCTTCAGTTTGTGTTGTGGCATCTTTGGCCGTCTCATCAACACCCTGCTGTTCACCATAGTTGTGGTCCCAAAGCGATGGATCTTCCCACTGGGTGGAAATAGTGCTGTATGATGGTTATGGCACCTCAGGTATGTCCTCATCCTCCTGGTCTGTCACTTCTGCTGTTGCTGTAAAAAGAGAGCACATAGGCTATATGTTAAACTCTACAGTTTCTGTCCATGTTTCTCACACTGACAACATTACAGTAAAAACGTATGATAATGGTGATAATGGAAGCTCTTCCTCGCTCGGGCTAACAACTACCTGGCCCACATAACGATAGCAGCTAGCTCTACGATAGCCCTCAGTGGAGTTCATAGCACTAAACCTACAGTAACATTCAGTTAGACTGCCCACAGACAACACAAACATTTTTGTAGCAGGCCGGTGGAGCTCGTAAAAATGTAAACAACCGGAGGTAGCTAACTAGGTTAGCTGTGAAGTGGTGCTATCGCTAACTAGCTACACAATTCAACATTAAAAGTGGCTTACCTGTCGATTCGACACGAACAATTGCCAGCTCTTCTTCCCCACTGGTCTGTCATATCCAAGGTATAATTCCGGGTTGGGATGGTCATCTGTGGGGCGTTTGTCAACAAAATGGTGCGAACAGACATACACCTTTTTCGGTGGATGCTTCAGTTTTAACGCAGCTAACCACTCTAAACGTTTACTCTCTGGCATTGAATGTATCTGATACGGAACCGGACATGGGCATTCTCTCCTTCTTATCTTATGCTCGAAGCACTCAGTTTCTAAAAAGTTTGAAATCTTCTTTGAATTGTTAAAACAACCAACAACAGCACATGTGGAGCCTGAACTCATTCTCTCGCTTATAGTACGCTACGAACCGGAAGTAGGCAACCGGAGTCGTCGTCATGGCAGCGCGCATTGTTTAGAGCAGAATAAGGTGAATAAGCACAGACGATTGTTAAGTGCAGATTGGACTTGGATCAACCCTGAAGGACTTTAGATCCTGGGTTCAAATCCGTGTCCAAACTGTAGAACCTGATGAATGTGTGCATAGAGGACCAGCCTGATGCAGTACAAATATCTTGCAAAGGTTCCCCCCTCACAAGACCTTTAGAAGATGCTACACTCCTAGTGGAGTGAGCCCTGACCCCTAGAGGCGCAACCATTCCACTTGCCTCATAGGAGAGGGTGATAATCCAATGCGAGATACATTGCTTAGAAACTGCAATATTATCAGTGACCACATTATTATATGTTGCTCAGTGACAGCATAATTAGTATCTCTAGAAAGTACACTAAAGAATTCCAGAAGCTGATTTCCATGTGGAAATAAACAATTTCCAGAACCAATTTCCAAGTGGGAGGAATTCTAAAATTTTGAATTGTTTCAGTGACCTCAGCTGAAAGACCAGAATCTTTGAGCTGGTGCCCCTCAGTGGCCAGATCCAAAACTTCCAGATCTCCGGCTGGGGATGAAATGTCATCCCTTGCACTTGAGAGAGAGAAGATCTCTCCGGATCGGAATCTTACAGGAGAGACTAGAACGAAGCCGTTAGAAGGAGGTGAACTTGGTCCTTGCAAACCCTTGGTAGTACTGCTGGCAGCAGAGCTATCAGAGGAAAGGTGTACAGACGTAGACTGCACCATGGTTTCCAGCCCCAACAGAGCTGGAGGTGTGAGGGTGAACCAGAAGGGACAGTAGGTTGTCTCCTCGGAGGCAAAACGATCCACCTTTGCCCTGTCTTACCTCTGCCATATGGACTCTACTACTTATGGGTGGAGTCGCCATTCCCCGTGCCTCAGCCCCTGCCTTGACAGGATGTCTGCCACGTTTATAAGCCCCAGAATGTAGAATGCTCTCTGACAAAGAAACTTTTCTTCCATCCAAAGCAGCCCACCCTGGTGATTAATGTAAGATGCAACAACCATAGTGTTGTCTGTATGGACCAACACATCCTAGCCCCTCAGCTGTGGAAGGAAGTACAGGGTGCTTCAAAAAGATGGACCCAATTTCAAACAAACACATTTCAAAATTACAACATTAGGCTGTTGGTGCACTGGGCAGTGCATTGAAACTCATTGGTACTCTATTCCCTGCCCTTTCAAGTGGTAAGAGTTTCATTCATGGGCAGTTTGTGGTTGCAGATATTGCTATTTCAAATTGGGTCCATCTTTTTGAAACACGCTGTATTTCAGAGCTAGAAAAACTGCACACATCTCGAGGTAGTTTATGTGCCAGGAGAGATTAGGGTCCCCCCAAAAGACCACGGCTGGTCAGCCATTGAGAACTGCACCCTAGCCCGTGAGAGAGGCATCCATCATAAAAGACTTGCGATGACTACATGCCCCTAGTGCCAGGCCCCTGTTGAGGAACCTGGCTTCTTCTAAAGTTGAAGAGTGAATCACTTTTGCGCATGGGGCACATTACTTTATGACTCTGGAAGGATTATTCAGAAGATTAAAACTTCTTCTGCCAGAACTGGAAAGTAACACCCTCTGAATTTCTAGAACAGAAAGCTTCTGACCTAGCTTGTCGTGCTGTGGCTCTAACTTGATTGAGCTAGTATCAGCCAATCATCTATATATTTCAGTACACTGTAAACCGACAAAAAGAAGCCAGAACGGCATCCATGCACTTGGTGAATGTGCTTGGGGACAAGGCTAGGCTGAAAGGAAGAACTCAAAATTGGTATGCTTCGTCCCCGAAAGCAAACCTGAGAAACTTTATGTGTTCTGGCAGAATCTTGATATGAAAGTAAGCATCCTTTAACTCTCTGAGGTCGGCAAATGCGCCCCCGCGTTTTGCTGGATTTTCTTCACATTGTAGCACAATAAACTTAAATTACTCCGTCATTTATGGTCATACAGAAAAAAGAAATATAAAAAAAGAATCTGTGATATTTCTACTTTTGTATGTGTCCACTTACAATCAAATCAAAACATTGTACTTTTGTAAAATAAAGAAAATAAACAGGGTGTGCGTTCTGCCTCTCCGTCGCAGTGAACTTTTTTTTCTTGAGCACGTCTATAAACTGAAACAAAACTCAGCGAATACTTGTCACACATTTATGAGCCATATACCTTTATACACATTTAAGTGTGTACTTTTAAATGATCGGATTCAAACTGAAAACAAATATTCTCTGTTTAAGTAATTTGTATAAAACCAACAGGATGTCCAGTATCTCAAACGCTTGCTAATTACTTTTAATTCGACCACGCCCACTCGCGCAAAAGTGATTCACATGCAAATCGTCCACATGGAACGCGAACGCCCTCCTTACCTCAAACACAAAACACCAAAAAACTTCACAAGTCTCTGCTTTTCGTCGAGTTTGGAAGACACGTCTGAGCTTACATTGGATTTACCTCAGAAGAAGAAGAACGCGATTTGAAGACAAGAAAGATGTAAGGTAAGAAATTCTTACATATTAAGTTGGCTTGAGAAAGCCAACTTACTGAAATCCTATTTAAACTTATTATTAAGTTGGCTTGAGAAAGCCAACTTACTGAAATCCTATTTAAACTTAAGTTGGCTTGAGAAAGCCAACTTACTGAAATCCTATTTAAACTTATTAAGTTGGCTTGAGAAAGCCAACTTACTGATATTGTACTTAAACTTATTATTATTAAGTTGGCTTGAGAAAGCCAACTTACTGATATTGTACTTAAACTTATTATTATTAGTGGTGCTTTTCAAAGCAACACTATTGTTATTGTCGCTCATACTTATTATTATTCTTATTAAGTTGGCTTGAGAGAGCCAACTTACTGAAATGCTATTTAAACTTATTAAGTTGGCTTGAGAAAGCCAACTTACTGAAATCCTATTTAAACTTATTAAGTTGGCTTGAGAAAGCCAACTTACTGAAATCCTATTTAAACTTATTAGGGGTTCAAGCACGAAGTGCTGAAACCCTATTCTAATTGTGCTGATTTTTATTAGGGGTTCAAGCACAAAGTGCTGAAACCCTATTGTAATTGTAAGGGTTTTTAGGGGTTCAAGCACGAAGTGCTGAAACCCTATTGTAATTGTACTGATTTTTAGGGGCTCAAGCACGAAGTGCTGAAACCCTATTGTAATTGTCCTGATTTTTAGGGGTTCAAGCACGAAGTGCTGAAACCCTATTGTAATTGTGCTGATTTTTATTATTAGGGGTTCAAGCACGAAGTGCTGAAACCCTATTGTAATTGTACTGATTAGGGGTTCAAGCATGAAATGCTGAAACCCTATTGTAATTGTCCTGATTTTTATTAGGGGTTCAAGCACGAAGTGCTGAACACCTATTGTATTTGTACTGATTTTTATTAGGGGTTCAAGCACGAAGTGCTGAAACCCTATTGTAATTGTACTGATTTTTATTAGGGGTTCAAGCATGAAATGCTGAAACCCTATTGTAATTGTGCTGATTTTTATTATTAGGGGTTCAAGCATGAAATGCTGAAACCCTCTTGTAATTGTGCTGATTTTTAGGGGTTCAAGCATGAAATGCTGAAACCCTATTGTAATTGTAAGGATTCGTAAAACGCATCGTGCAGGACAAACCGTAAGGCCTAGAGACGTGAAACCTGGCCAGATGGTAGGCCTCAATTTGGGGACAACCTATCAGAGTATGACCCCAATTGGCCCATAGGTGGCGCTACAGCAACCAAAAGTACTAAATCGCTCATAACTCTTAGACCGTTTGTCCCAGGATCAAGTGTCTTATATCGTTGGAATCCTTGGCTCAAGGCGGACAAAATGGCTATCTCCGATTTGGATGTAGGCAGGGAAAATTGTCTGCTATGTCGGATTTTGTCCAAAACCTACTTTTGCAAACTAGTCCCTGGTTTTTGGCCCGATCGGAACCAAACCAGTCTAGGACAATTCTCTGGACTCTCTAGATCAATAATTATCAAAAAAAAAGTTGAACTTTTGCATTTGGGTGGCTGTAACAGGGTCATTTAGAAAAGGGGCGTGGCAAAATACACTAAAAAGCCTATAAATCCCAAATGAAAACTCGGAACTTCACAAAAATTGATGAGCATATGTGTCATAACATGGTGAAGAAGCATGCCGAGTTTCATGCAGATCGGACCATAGGTGGCGCTATAAATGGCAAAAAGCTTCCATTCTTATTAGGGGTTCAAGCATGAAATGCTGAAACCCTATTGTAATTGTAAGGATTCGTAAAACGCATCGTGCAGGACAAACCGTAAGGCCTAGAGATGTGAAACCTGGCCAGATGGTAGGCCTCAATTTGGGGACAACCTATCAGAGTATGACCCCAATTGGCCCATAGGTGGCGCTACAGCAACCAAAAGTACTAAATCGCTCATAACTCTTAGACCGCTTGTCCCAGGATCAAGTGTCTTATATCGTTGAAATCCTTGGCTCAAGGCGGACGAAATGGCTATCTCCGATTTGGATGTAGGCAGGGAAAATGTTCTGCTATGTCGAATTTTGTCCAAAACCTACTTTTGCGAACTAGTCCCTGGTATTTGGCCCGATCGGAACCAAACCAGTCTAGGACAATTCTCTGGACTCTCTAGATCAATAATTATCAAAAAAAAAGTTGAACTTTTGCATTTGGGTGGCTGTAACAGGGTCATTTAGAAAAGGGGCGTGGCAAAATACACTAAAAAGCCTATAAATCCCAAATGAAAACTCGGAACTTCACAAAAATTGATGAGCATATGTGTCATAACATGGTGAAGAAGCATGCCGAGTTTCATGCAGATCGGACCATAGGTGGCGCTATAAATGGCAAAAAGCTTCCATTCTTATTAGGGGTTCAAGCATGAAATGCTGAAACCCTATTGTAATTGTAAGGATTCGTAAAACGCATCGTGCAGGACAAACCGTAAGGCCTAGAGACGTGAAACCTGGCCAGATGGTAGGCCTCAATTTGGGGACAACCTATCAGAGTATGACCCCAATTGGCCCATAGGTGGCGCTACAGCAACCAAAAGTACTAAATCGCTCATAACTCTTAGACCGCTTGTCCCAGGATCAAGTGTCTTATATCGTTGGAATCCTTGGCTCAAGGCGGACGAAATGGCTATCTCCGATTTGGATGTAGGCAGGGAAAATTGTCTGCTATGTCGGATTTTGTCCAAAACCTACTTTTGAGAACTAGTCCCTGGTTTTTGGCCCGATCGGAACCAAACCAGTCTAGGACAATTCTCTGGACTCTCTAGATCAATAATTATCGAAAAAAAGTTGAACTTTTGCATTTGGGTGGCTGTAACAGGGTCATTTAGAAAAGGGGCGTGGCAAAATACACTAAAAAGCCTATAAATCCCAAATGAAAACTCGGAACTTCACAAAAATTGATGAGCATATGTGTCATAACATGGTGAAGAAGCATGCCGAGTTTCATGCAGATCGGACCATAGGTGGCGCTATAAATGGCAAAAAGCTTCCATTCTTATTAGGGGTTCAAGCATGAAATGCTGAAACCCTATTGTAATTGTAAGGATTCGTAAAACGCATCGTGCAGGCCAAACCGTAAGGCCTAGAGACGTGAAACCTGGCAGATGGTAGGCCTCAATTTGGGGACAACCTATCAGAGTATGACCCCAATTGGCCCATAGGTGGCGCTACAGCAACCAAAAGTACTAAATCGCTCATAACTCTTAGACCGCTTGTCCCAGGATCAAGTGTCTTATATCGTTGGAATCCTTGGCTCAAGGCGGACAAAATGGCTATCTCCGATTTGGATGTAGGCAGGGAAAATTGTCTGCTATGTCGGATTTTGTCCAAAACCTACTTTTGCGAACTAGTCCCTGGTTTTTGGCCCGATTGGAACCAAACCAGTCTAGGACAATTCTCTGGACTCTCAAGATCAATAATCATCAAAAAAAAGTTGAACTTTTGCATTTGGGTGGCTGTAACAGGGTCATTTAGAAAAGGGGCGTGGCAAAATACACTAAAAAGCCTATAAATCCCAAATGAAAACTCAGAACTTCACAAAAATTGATGAGCATATGTGTCAGAACATGGTGAGGAAGCATGCAGAGTTTCATGGAGATCGGACCATAGGTGGCGCTATAACTGGCAAAAAGCCTTCATTCTTATTAGGGGTTCAAGCATGAAATGCTGAAACCCTATTGTAATTGTAAGGATTCGTAAAACGCATCGTGCAGGACAAACCGTAAGGCCTAGAGACGTGAAACCTGGCCAGATGGTAGGCCTCAATTTGGGGACAACCTATCAGAGTATGACCCCAATTGGCCCATAGGTGGCGCTACAGCAACCAAAAGTACTAAATCGCTCATAACTCGTAGACCGCTTGTCCCAGGATCAAGTGTCTTATATCGTTGGAATCCTTGGCTCAAGGCGGACGAAATGGCTATCTCCGATTTGGATGTAGGCAGGGAAAATTGTCTGCTATGTCGGATTTTGTCCAAAACCTACTTTTGCGAACTAGTCCCTGGTTTTTGGCCCGATCGGAACCAAACCAGTCTAGGACAATTCTCTGGACTCTCTAGATCAATAATTATCGAAAAAAAGTTGAACTTTTGCATTTGGGTGGCTGTAACAGGGTCATTTAGAAAAGGGGCGTGGCAAAATACACTAAAAAGCCTATAAATCCCAAATGAAAACTCGGAACTTCACAAAAATTGATGAGCATATGTGTCAGAACATGGTGAGGAAGCATGCAGAGTTTCATGGAGATCGGACCATAGGTGGCGCTATAACTGGCAAAAAGCCTTCATTCTTATTAGGGGTTCAAGCATGAAATGCTGAAACCCTATTGTAATTGTAAGGATTCGTAAAACGCATCGTGCAGGACAAACCGTAAGGCCTAGAGACGTGAAACCTGGCCAGATGGTAGGCCTCAATTTGGGGACAACCTATCAGAGTATGACCCCAATTGGCCCATAGGTGGCGCTACAGCAACCAAAAGTACTAAATCGCTCATAACTCTTAGACCGTTTGTCCCAGGATCAAGTGTCTTATATCGTTGGAATCCTTGGCTCAAGGCGGACAAAATGGCTATCTCCGATTTGGATGTAGGCAGGGAAAATTTTCTGCTATGTCGAATTTTGTCCAAAACCTACTTTTTCAAACTAGTCCCTGGTTTTTGGCCCGATCGGAACCAAACCAGTCTAGGACAATTCTCTGGACTCTCTAGATCAATAATTATCAAAAAAAAAGTTGAACTTTTGCATTTGGGTGGCTGTAACAGGGTCATTTAGAAAAGGGGCGTGGCAAAATACACTAAAAAGCCTATAAATCCCAAATGAAAACTCGGAACTTCACAAAAATTGATGAGCATATGTGTCATAACATGGTGAAGAAGCATGCCGAGTTTCATGCAGGTCGGACCATAGGTGGCGCTATAAATGGCAAAAAGCCTTCATTCTTATTAGGGGTTATTAGGGCTTATTAAGACACTTGATCCTGGGACAAACGGTCTAAGAGTTATGAGCGATTTAGTACTTTTGGTTGCTGTAGCGCCACCTATGGGCCAATTGGGGTCATACTCTGATAGTTTGTCCCCAAATTGAGGCCTACCATCTGGCCAGGTTTCACGTCTCTAGGCCGTACGGTTTGTCCTGCACGATGCGTTTTACGAATCCTTACAATTACAATAGGGTTTCAGCATTTCATGCTTGAACCCCTAATAAGAATGGAAGCTTTTTGCCATTTATAGCGCCACCGTGCTATGTGAAGTTCTGATGGTCCGATCTGCATGAAACTCGGCATGCTTCTTCACCATGTTATGACACATATGCTCATCAATTTTTGTGAAGTTCCGAGTTTTCATTTGGGATTTATAGGCTTTTTAGTGTATTTTGCCACGCCCCTTTTCTAAATGACCCTGTTACAGCCACCCAAATGCAAAAGTTCAACTTTTTTTCGATAATTATTGATCTAGAGAGTCCAGAGAATTGTCCTAGACTGGTTTGGTTCCGATCGGGCCAAAAACCAGGGACTAGTTCGCAAAAGTAGGTTTTGGACAAAATCCGACATAGCAGACAATTTTCCCTGCCTACATCCAAATCGGAGATAGCCATTTTGTCCGCCTTGAGCCAAGGATTCCAACGATATAAGACACTTGATCCTGGGACAAACGGTCTAAGAGTTATGAGCGATTTAGTACTTTTGGTTGCTGTAGCGCCACCTATGGGCCAATTGGGGTCATACTCTGATAGGTTGTCCCCAAATTGAGGCCTACCATCTGGCCAGGTTTCACGTCTCTAGGCCTTACGGTTTGTCCTGCACGATGCGTTTTACGAATCCTTACAATTACAATAGGGTTTCAGCATTTCATGCTTGAACCCCTAATAAGAATGGAAGCTTTTTGCCATTTATAGCGCCACCTATAGTCCGATCTGCATGAAACTCGGCATGCTTCTTCACCATGTTATGACACATATGCTCATCAATTTTTGTGAAGTTCCGAGTTTTCATTTGGGATTTATAGGCTTTTTAGTGTATTTTGCCACGCCCCTTTTCTAAATGACCCTGTTACAGCCACCCAAATGCAAAAGTTCAACTTTTTTTTTGATAATTATTGATCTAGAGAGTCCAGAGAATTGTCCTAGACTGGTTTGGTTCCGATCGGGCCAAATACCAGGGACTAGTTCGCAAAAGTAGGTTTTGGACAAAATCCGACATAGCAGAACATTTTCCCTGCCTACATCCAAATCGGAGATAGCCATTTCGTCCGGCTTGAGCCAAGGATTCCAACGATATAAGACACTTGATCCTGGGACAAGCGGTCTAAGAGTTATGAGCGATTTATTACTTTTGGTTGCTGTAGCGCCACCTATGGGCCAATTGGGGTCATACTCTGATAGGTTGTCCCCAAATTGAGGCCTACCATCTGGCCAGGTTTCACGTCTCTAGGCCTTACGGTTTGTCCTGCACGATGCGTTTTACGAATCCTTACAATTACAATAGGGTTTCAGCATTTCATGCTTGAACCCCTAATAAGAATGGAAGCTTTTTGCCATTTATAGCGCCACCTATGGTCCGATCTGCATGAAACTCGGCATGCTTCTTCACCATGTTATGACACATATGCTCATCAATTTTTGTGAAGTTCCGAGTTTTCATTTGGGATTTATAGGCTTTTTAGTGTATTTTGCCACGCCCCTTTTCTAAATGACCCTGTTACAGCCACCCAAATGCAAAAGTTAAACTTTTTTTTTGATAATTATTGATCTAGAGAGTCCAGAGAATTGTCCTAGACTGGTTTGGTTCCGATCGGGCCAAAAACCAGGGACTAGTTCGCAAAAGTAGGTTTTGGACAAAATCCGACATAGCAGACAATTTTCCCTGCCTACATCCAAATCGGAGATAGCCATTTTGTCCGCCTTGAGCCAAGGATTCCAACGATATAAGACACTTGATCCTGGGACAAACGGTCTAAGAGTTATGAGCGATTTAGTACTTTTGGTTGCTGTAGCGCCACCTATGGGCCAATTGGGGTCATACTCTGATAGGTTGTCCCCAAATTGAGGCCTACCATCTGGCCAGGTTTCACGTCTCTAGGCCTTACGGTTTGTCCTGCACGATGCGTTTTACGAATCCTTACAATTACAATAGGGTTTCAGCATTTCATGCTTGAACCCCTAATAAGAATGAAGGCTTTTTGCCAGTTATAGCGCCACCTATGGTCCGATCTCCATGAAACTCTGCATGCTTCCTCACCATGTTCTGACACATATGCTCATCAATTTTTGTGAAGTTCTGAGTTTTCATTTGGGATTTATAGGCTTTTAAGTGTATTTTGCCACGCCCCTTTTCTAAATGACCCTGTTACAGCCACCCAAATGCAAAAGTTCAACTTTTTTTTGATAATTATTGATCTTGAGAGTCCAGAGAATTGTCCTAGACTGGTTTGGTTCCAATCGGGCCAAAAACCAGGGACTAGTTCGCAAAAGTAGGTTTTGGACAAAATTCGACATAGCAGACAATTTTCCCTGCCTACATCCAAATCGGAGATAGCCATTTTGTCCGCCTTGAGCCAAGGATTCCAACGATATAAGACACTTGATCCTGGGACAAACGGTCTAAGAGTTATGAGCGATTTAGTACTTTTGGTTGCTGTAGCGCCACCTATGGGCCAATTGGGGTCATACTCTGATAGGTTGTCCCCAAATTGAGGCCTACCATCTGGCCAGGTTTCACGTCTCTAGGCCTTACGGTTTGTCCTGCACGATGCGTTTTACGAATCCTTACAATTACAATAGGGTTTCAGCATTTCATGCTTGAACCCCTAATAAGAATGAAGGCTTTTTGCCAGTTATAGCGCCACCTATGGTCCGATCTCCATGAAACTCTGCATGCTTCCTCACCATGTTCTGACACATATGCTCATCAATTTTTGTGAAGTTCTGAGTTTTCATTTGGGATTTATAGGCTTTTTAGTGTATTTTACCACGCCCCTTTTCTAAATGACCCTGTTACAGCCACCCAAATGCAAAAGTTCAACTTTTTTCCGATAATTATTGATCTAGAGAGTCCAGAGAATTGTCCTAGACTGGTTTGGTTCCGATCGGGCCAAAAACCAGGGACTAGTTCGCAAAAGTAGGTTTTGGACAAAATCCGACATAGCAGACAATTTTCCCTGCCTACATCCAAATCGGAGATAGCCATTTTGTCCGCCTTGAGCCAAGGATTCCAACGATATAAGACACTTGATCCTGGGACAAACGGTCTAAGAGTTATGAGCGATTTAGTACTTTTGGTTGCTGTAGCGCCACCTATGGGCCAATTGGGGTCATACTCTGATAGGTTGTCCCCAAATTGAGGCCTACCATCTGGCCAGGTTTCACGTCTCTAGGCCTTACGGTTTATCCTGCACGATGCGTTTTACGAATCCTTACAATTACAATAGGGTTTCAGCATTTCATGCTTGAACCCCTAATAAGAATGAAGGCTTTTTGCCAGTTATAGCGCCACCTATGGTCCGATCTCCATGAAACTCTGCATGCTTCCTCACCATGTTCTGACACATATGCTCATCAATTTTTGTGAAGTTCTGAGTTTTCATTTGGGATTTATAGGCTTTTTAGTGTATTTTGCCACACCCCTTTTCTAAATGACCCTGTTACAGCCACCCAAATGCAAAAGTTCAACTTTTTTTCGATAATTATTGATCTAGAGAGTCCAGAGAATTGTCCTAGACTGGTTTGGTTCCGATCGGGCCAAAAACCAGGGACTAGTTTGCAAAAGTAGGTTTTGGACAAAATCCGACATAGCAGACAATTTTCCCTGCCTACATCCAAATCGGAGATAGCCATTTTGTCCGCCTTGAGCCAAGGATTCCAACGATATAAGACACTTGATCCTGGGACAAACGGTCTAAGAGTTATGAGCGATTTAGTACTTTTGGTTGCTGTAGCGCCACCTATGGGCCAATTGGGGTCATACTCTGATAGGTTGTCCCCAAATTGAGGCCTACCATCTGGCCAGGTTTCACGTCTCTAGGCCTTACGGTTTGTCCTGCACGATGCGTTTTACGAATCCTTACAATTACAATAGGGTTTCAGCATTTCATGCTTGAACCCCTAATAAGAATGAAGGCTTTTTGCCAGTTATAGCGCCACCTATGGTCCGATCTCCATGAAACTCTGCATGCTTCCTCACCATGTTCTGACACATATGCTCATCAATTTTTGTGAAGTTCTGAGTTTTCATTTGGGATTTATAGGCTTTTTTGTGTATTTTGCCACGCCCCTTTTCTAAATGACCCTGTTACAGCCACCCAAATGCAAAAGTTCAACTTCTTTTCGATAATTATTGATCTAGAGAGTCCAGAGAATTGTCCTAGACTGGTTTGGTTCCGATCGGGCCAAAAACCAGGGACTAGTTCGCAAAAGTAGGTTTTGGACAAAATCCGACATAGCAGACAATTTTCCCAGCCTACATCCAAATCGGAGATAGCCATTTTTTCCGCCTTGAGCCAAGAATTCCAACGATATAAGACACTTGATCCTGGGACAAACGGTCTAAGAGTTATGAGCGATTTAGTACTTTTGGTTGCTGTAGCGCCACCTATGGGCCAATTGGGGTCATACTCTGATAGGTTGTCCCCAAATTGAGGCCTGCCATCTGGCCAGGTTTCACGTCTCTAGGCCTTACGGTTTGTCCTGCACGATGCGTTTTACGAATCCTTACAATTACAATAGGGTTTCAGCATTTCATGCTTGAACCCCTAATAAGAATGGAAGCTTTTTGCCATTTATAGCGCCACCTATGGTCCGATCTGCATGAAACTCGGCATGCTTCTTCACCATGTTATGACACATATGCTCATCAATTTTTGTGAAGTTCCGAGTTTTCATTTGGGATTTATAGGCTTTTTAGTGTATTTTGCCACGCCCCTTTTCTAAATGACCCTGTTACAGCCACCCAAATGCAAAAGTTCAACTTTTTTTTTGATAATTATTGATCTAGAGAGTCCAGAGAATTGTCCTAGACTGGTTTGGTTCCGATCGGGCCAAATACCAGGGACTAGTTCGCAAAAGTAGGTTTTGGACAAAATTCGACATAGCAGAACATTTTCCCTGCCTACATCCAAATCGGAGATAGCCATTTCGTCCGCCTTGAGCCAAGGATTTCAACGATATAAGACACTTGATCCTGGGACAAGCGGTCTAAGAGTTATGAGCGATTTAGTACTTTTGGTTGCTGTAGCGCCACCTATGGGCCAATTGGGGTCATACTCTGATAGGTTGTCCCCAAATTGAGGCCTACCATCTGGCCAGGTTTCACATCTCTAGGCCTTACGGTTTGTCCTGCACGATGCGTTTTACGAATCCTTACAATTACAATAGGGTTTCAGCATTTCATGCTTGAACCCCTAATAAGAATGGAAGCTTTTTGCCATTTATAGCGCCACCTATGGTCCGATCTGCATGAAACTCGGCATGCTTCTTCACCATGTTATGACACATATGCTCATCAATTTTTGTGAAGTTCCGAGTTTTCATTTGGGATTTATAGGCTTTTTAGTGTATTTTGCCACGCCCCTTTTCTAAATGACCCTGTTACAGCCACCCAAATGCAAAAGTTCAACTTTTTTTTGATAATTATTGATCTAGAGAGTCCAGAGAATTGTCCTAGACTGGTTTGGTTCCGATCGGGCCAAAAACCAGGGACTAGTTCGCAAAAGTAGGTTTTGGACAAAATTCGACATAGCAGAAAATTTTCCCTGCCTACATCCAAATCGGAGATAGCCATTTCGTTCGCCTTGAGCCAAGGATTCCAACGATATAAGACACTTGATCCTGGGACAAGCGGTCTAAGAGTTATGAGCGATTTAGTACTTTTGGTTGCTGTAGCGCCACCTATGGGCCAATTGGGGTCATACTCTGATAGGTGGTCCCCAAATTGAGGCCTACCATCTGGCCAGGTTTCACGTCTCTAGGCCTTACGGTTTGGCCTGCACGATGCGTTTTACGAATCCTTACAATTACAATAGGCCCTATTCCTAAGCCTTCATTCTTATTAGGGGTTCAAGCATGAAATGCTGAAACCCTATTGTAATTGTAAGGATTCGTAAAACGCATCGACCCCAATTGGCCCATAGGTGGCGCTACAGCAACCAAAAGTACTAAATCGCTCATAACTCTTAGACCGTTTGTCCCAGGATCAAGTGTCTTATGTCGTTGGAATCCTTGGCTCAAGGCGGACAAAATGGCTATCTCCGATTTGGATGTAGGCAGGGAAAATTGTCTGCTATGTCGGATTTTGTCCAAAACCTACTTTTGCGAACTAGTCCCTGGTTTTTGGCCCGATCGGAACCAAACCAGTCTAGGACAATTCTCTGGACTCTCTAGATCAATAATTATCGAAAAAAAGTAGAACTTTTGCATTTGGGTGGCTGTAACAGGGTCATTTAGAAAAGGGGCGTGGCAAAATACACTAAAAAGCCTATAAATCCCAAATGAAAACTCAGAACTTCACAAAAATTGATGAGCATATGTGTCAGAACATGGTGAGGAAGCATGCAGAGTTTCATGGAGATCGGACCATAGGTGGCGCTATAACTGGCAAAAAGCCTTCATTCTTATTAGGGGTTCAAGCATGAAATGCTGAAACCCTATTGTAATTGTAAGGATTCGTAAAACGCATCGTGCAGGACAAACCGTAAGGCCTAGAGACGTGAAACCTGGCCAGATGGTAGGCCTCAATTTGGGGACAACCTATCAGAGTATGACCCCAATTGGCCCATAGGTGGCGCTACAGCAACCAAAAGTACTAAATCGCTCATAACTCTTAGACCGTTTGTCCCAGGATCAAGTGTCTTATGTCGTTGGAATCCTTGGCTCAAGGCGGACAAAATGGCTATCTCCGATTTGGATGTAGGCAGGGAAAATTGTCTGCTATGTCGGATTTTGTCCAAAACCTACTTTTGCGAAGTAGTCCCTGGTTTTTGGCCCGATCGGAACCAAACCAGTCTAGGACAATTCTCTGGACTCTCTAGATCAATAATTATCGAAAAAAAGTTGAACTTTTGCATTTGGGTGGCTGTAACAGGGTCATTTAGAAAAGGGGCGTGGCAAAATACACTAAAAAGCCTATAAATCCCAAATGAAAACTCAGAACTTCACAAAAATTGATGAGCATATGTGTCAGAACATGGTGAGGAAGCATGCAGAGCTTCATGGAGATCGGACCATAGGTGGCGCTATAACTGGCAAAAAGCCTTCATTCTTATTAGGGGTTCAAGCATGAAATGCTGAAACCCTATTGTAATTGTAAGGATTCGTAAAACGCATCGTGCAGGACAAACCGTAAGGCCTAGAGACGTGAAACCTGGCCAGATGGTAGGCCTCAATTTGGGGACAACCTATCAGAGTATGACCCCAATTGGCCCATAGGTGGCGCTACAGCAACCAAAAGTACTAAATCGCTCATAACTCTTAGACCGTTTGTCCCAGGATCAAGTGTCTTATGTCGTTGGAATCCTTGGCTCAAGGCGGAAAAAATGGCTATCTCCAATTTGGATGTAGGCAGGGAAAATTGTCTGCTATGTCGGATTTTGTCCAAAACCTACTTTTGCGAACTAGTCCCTGGTTTTTGGCCCGATCGGAACCAAACTAGTCTAGGACAATTCTCTGGACTCTCTAGATCAATAATTATCGAAAAAAAGTTGAACTTTTGCATTTGGGTGGCTGTAACAGGGTCATTTAGAAAAGGGGCGTGGCAAAATACACTAAAAAGCCTATAAATCCCAAATGAAAACTCAGAACTTCACAAAAATTGATGAGCATATGTGCAGGGAAAATTGTCTGCTATGTCGGATTTTGTCCAAAACCTACTTTTGCGAACTAGTCCCTGGTTTTTGGCCCGATCGGAACCAAACCAGTCTAGGACAATTCTCTGGACTCTCTAGATCAGGGGTGGGGAACGTCCGGCCCCCGGGCCGTAACCGGCCCGCAAAACAGTTTGATGCGGCCCGCGAGTCAATTCCTCCCCCAAAAAAATAAATACAAAAAAATAAAAAAAATTCAGAAACAAAAATCGCAGCAATTACTTTTCGTATGATAGAAAACACAAAATAGGCAAAGTGGCAAGCAGCACGAGTCCACGAGCCGTGAGAGCAGGGCGAGGCCAGTAGCGTGAGTGTTAATGAGTCACCTGCGCGCCACACCGGTTTCAAGTTTCTCACGGATGAGCTTCGGGGGCTCGCGCGCCGTACCGGTTTCAAGTTTCTCACTGATCAGCTTCGGGGCGCATAAAAGGATCGGAACGAAGACAGCGGAGGACCAGACATGGACTTTGTGTGTGTGTGCAGACTAAATCACACGACTGTGTGTGTGTGTGCGTGTGTGTGGTAGTCGTCCACGAGGGGCTGCTGCTTTTACTTTCGTTTTGTCATTTGCGTATTAAAGTGGAATGAGTGGCCGACTAAAAGTGGCCGACAGCAAGTGGAATGAGTGGCCGACAGCAAGTAGAATGTGTGGCCGACTAAAAAATATATATTTTAACTACAAGCAACCCAATTTGTCTAGATCTGTATTATTTCCTTTGTATAATGAGCTTAAATATTGCTGCGCAGTCATGTGAATTAGTCTGCTTGATTAACATTATTACAATGTATTCCTATTTAACTCTGATATGTAGCCTATATATATATATATATAAGGTCCTCGAATGTGTTTGAATATTTCACCAGCATCAGCCTTTTCACAGTTTGTATCACTCCGCTTGTCTGTGTTTGCGCAACTTGCATCATTAAGCCAGTAGGTGGCGACAAGTGACTGTCTTTATGAGTGAACAATTGAAATTTAATTGAACTGATTTAATAGTGCCAAAACATTGATTAACTCAGAAAGAAACAAGTTGCTGAAACCAATCTTTAATGCTGAAAAGTTTACATCTATGCAAAATAATCCTTGAAAGATTTCTCATTTAAGGCCATTCCTGTTTGGAATATGTGATTGTGTATTGTCAACAATAAGCAGAAACATTTTGCATTTCCATTTTGTAGTGTGGATCATTCATTTCAACATTTATCCTCATTCTCATGTTTAAGAATCTGTTATCTTGACAAATAATTTATGCTACTGCCGACTGACATGCTTTTAAAGCTATTGTCATCAAAAAATGTTGGCCTTCAAACACCTTAAAATGCACATATGTAGGTCCGAGAAATCAAAATTTTCTCTGGGGAGCATGCCCCCGAACCCCCCGGACTACCTCACATTTGAATGTGTGTGTCTGTGTGGTAATGTGGGCTGGTGTGGCTACAGTGCCAGGACTGAATTTTTTAACCAGTCTGCCCCCCTGCATATAGGCCTAAAATTTACATTATTCTCTGTATCGAATCATGTTATCTTGTTACCCAGCCCCTGATGTTTCGGGCTCAGCCCCTGATGTTTTTAAAACCTAGAAACGCCCCTGCTCATTACAATGGCCCTTAAAGAATGTTAAAAAATAGTAAATGGCCCTTTATAGGAAAAAGGTTCCCCACCCCTGCTCTAGATCAATACTTATCAAAAAAAAGTTGAACTTTTGCATTTGGATGGCTGTAATAGGGTCATTTCAGAAAAGGGGCGTGCAGCCAAACCAAACCAGTGCAGAATTGTTCACTGGAGTCTGAAGATCAATAATTATCAAAACAAAGTTGAAATTTCGATTCATGGTCGCTAGGGGGCGCAAAAAGAATGTTGTGGGAGGAGCCTATTTTACTAAAATGGCTATAACTCGAGAAGTAAATGAGGTATCTTCACCAAACGTAGTACCCATGTGTATGAGTTCAATCTGGGGTCACAGTAAAAAAAACGCGAATATTGAACTCTAGGTGGCGCTATAACATGAAAAAAACATGAAAAGGGCTATAACCACCTGACCGTTAGTCCGATTGACTTGAAATTTGGCATGCAGTCTCTTGGTCCAAGGTGCCATATATATCTATGAGGACATTGGTGTATCTCAAAAAATATGGCCGCCATCGGCCAATGAAGTTGAGCACCTATTAGACAAGGTTAACGGAGGCCGATCGGAACGAAACTCGATGGGCATGTTCGACTCATGGCCCTAGAGGTCTGGAAGAATTTTGGAAGAAATCAGCCACTAGTTGGCAGTAACGAGTTTTATGGCTCTGTAATCACGTGGTGTTACACTTATTGTCACAAAATGCATATCATTTGATAGATCTGCTCATGCTGAACAACTTTGCCTCAAGAACCACTGCTGTCAATCAAACCGTTCATTAAATATTTACGAATATGTTAAAAACCTACTTTTGCGAACTAGTCCTAGGTTTTTCGCCCGATCGGACCAAACCAGTCTAGGACAATTCTATGGACTCTCTAGATCAATAATTATCAAAAAAAAGTTGAACTTTTGCATTTTACGCATGGCTATAATAGGGTCATATAGAAAATGGGTGTGGTAAAATGCACTCAAAAGCCTATAAATCCTAAACGAAAACTCAGAACTTAACAAAAATTGATGAGCATATGTGACATAACATCATAAAGAAGCATGGACATTTTTATGGAGATCAGACCATAGGTGGCACTATAACTGTTAAAAAGCTTTAAAATCATATATTTCCTATGGTAAACTGCCTGTATTGCTGTAAATTATCTTTTCCATCTATGATCATATAATTTTCATATCATAATGTTAAAAACTAGTGCAATACAATTCTCTGGACTCACTAGATCAATAATTGTCAGAAAAAGTTGAACTACTTCATTTGGATAGCTATAATAGGGTCACTTCAATATGTAGCCTTAAAATGAATACCATATTAAGCCAATAAGTGGTATTTTACTGCCCCCTGCTGTCATTTCATCATACTACTCCCTAATATTGTTATATAATTCATATTTAGACTTTATAAAATCATTATTTTAACATTTAACATGAAAACGAAAGTAAAACGGCATTTAGGCCACGCCCCCCAGTACAAATTCACTCATAACTCGAAAATGGAAAGTCGTTGCGCGCTCAAATTTTGATGGCAAGGACCTCTCCGGGCTCTTGATCGAAACGTGTAATCGCGGGCCTCGGGAGCGCGCCCCCCGCCGATCGGTAGTCCGCGGGACCCCCAACTTTGAACGACCGTAACTCCCGACCCAGACCACCCTGAACCTTGTGTGAGAGCTCGTTGGAAAGGGCCCGTCCTTGGCTAGCTTCGATTCAAATGTGGTGTAATTTGCCCTAGGCATTCCAGAGATAAAAGCCCCAAAAGATATGCCTTTGAACAGTCATAACTCCCGGGCCCAATCGCCCAAAAACACCGCGATGGTCTCATTCAACAGGGCTCCTCAAGCACTATCTATGCTCTGAGTTTCTGGTTCCCGAGATATAAGTGAAAAACCAAATTCCCATTCAGTCATTCATTCAGTCACTTCAACTGTAAGATGGAAGCTGAAATACCACTGTCCACTAGAGGGAGCAGCAGTATTACATATGATCTTTTCATTAGTTTTCAGTATTGGGAAACAAACAAATGGTTTAAAAAGCAATCTTTTTTTCTTTTTCTTTTTTTTTCTTTTTTATATTATTAGATCACAAAGGAATTCCTATAGAGCAATAAATATATTTTCTCAATAACATATCCCAAAACATTAAAAACATATTTGTGTGTGTGTGTGTGTGTGTGTGTGTGTAAGCATGCATTATTGAGTTAACATGGAAAAACTGTTTTTCTTTAGTGCAGAAAACTGGTGAAAATCATGAAGTTTAAAGTGTTAAGTGTTCTTCTACTGCCCTCTGCTGGCCATTCTACTTATTAATGAAGTATTTTCACATGTGCTTTTCACATGTGCTCACATTCATATTTAGACTCTAAAAATCACTTATATAACAATAACTATTATAACACAATCAGATTTTGTCCGTGTTTATCACTTCATTTGCACTGACACTTCACATAATTGCTAGTAATGTGGTAAATCATGGTAAATCACACTAGAAACATGGTAAATCATAGTAAATAATACTAGAATGTGGTGTATCAATGTAAATCATGCTAGAATCCTGGCAAATCATTCTAGAACATGGTATATCATGGCAAATCATGCTACAACATGGTAAACTATGCTAGAACAGGGTAAATCATGGTAAACTATGATAAATCATGGTAAACTATGATAAATCATGATAAACTATGGTAAACCATGCTAGAATCACAGTAAACAATGGTACATCATACTAGAATGTAGTAAATCATGGTAAATCATGCTAGAACATGGTAAACTATGTTAGAACAGTGTAAATCATGGTGAACTATGATAAATCATGGTAAACTATGATAAATCATGATAAACTATGGTAAACCATGCTAGAATCACAGTAAACAATGGTAAATAATACTAGAATGCGGTATATCATGGCAAATCATTCTAGAACATGGTAAACTATGCTAGAACAGGGTAAATCATGGTAAACTATGATAAATCATGATAGACTATGGTAAACCATGCTAGAAACACAGTAAACAATGGTAAATCATACTAGAATGTAGTATATCATGGTAAATCATGGTAAACTATGGTAAATCATGCTAGAATCATAGTAAATAATACTAGAATGTAGTAAATTGTTGTGGGAGGAGCCTATTTTACTCAAATGGCTATAACTCAAGAAGTAAATGAGATATCTTCACCAAACTCAGTACACATGTGTATGGGTTCAATTTGAGGTCACAGTAAACAATTTTATGGAGATCGGACCATACACTGCATGAAAATTGGGATTTCCGACCCCGTAAACGGCCGTAAATCTCCCTAATTTTCGGCAGTTAACGACAATTTACAGCCTGTGAACGTCGCGTTCGTCTGTGCCGAATATTGTCGGAAACGAACCATGACGTATGCAGAGCGCTCGCGCCGGAGGTGTGAATGGCTCTAATTACCATATGAATAGCAGCTCCCGCCAGAGAAAGGCTTGAATTTCCTCACTCACTATTCGTTGAACCCACGTGGTTTAAACAAGAAAAATCACTCGTGATTGGTTGGCAGATCTGTTACTATTGGTCACCCTCGCTCATTATAAATTCAAAAAATTATAATATTAATATAAATTATGATATATACATTATTTTTTTATATTCATAATATGCTATTCTGTGGTATATTCATGTCATTGTTAACCTATGGACTACACTATTATTACCATCAAGGACATGAATTTATAAAGGAAAGGAAAATTTGCCAGGGACATGCTGTTTATTCAAAGAAAGAGCTTTATTAGCACAAACACAAAACAATATACACCTATGTACAATGCATAGATCATCTGCACACACAACAAATTGGAAGCTCTATGTCTGTTTTCATCTTCGGAGCTGTAGGTGACTAGCGGCGTTCTCTCTGAATTCGATCCACTTTGAAAACGTCTGTGGTGCGTTGCCCTGTATTTAGGAGTCGCCTCTAATCTCGACTGCAGCGTAGCACAGAGCTCTGTGAGCTCCTGGCTGGTGGTTGAACTTCATCGGACATCAGATCTATGGTGGCGCACTTCCAAATGCCCACGTCATCCTCACCTAGCACACCGTCTCGCTTCTAGCAGCTGTAAAAACAACCAATACAGACAATCAGTACTGTGATGCACTGTGTATGGACACAAAACATCTATTAATGCACGTGAAAAATAGTCACATTGACTAAAAATCTTACCCTCTTTCTTCTCGCTCGACTCCGAGCTGAACTCTTCACAGCTTCGGCCTGCAATGCCAGATCTGGTTGTTTGTACCTGAAGCTCCTGCGTACTATCTCGTAGTACGTCTTACAGGCAGCTGGAAAACAATTAAATGAGAGTGATATGAATAAAAACAACGCAAGTCACAGTAAAATGAAACAAGGAGAAAATAGTAAAAGTTACTTACAATGTCGTCATGATCAGCGTCATGAAAATCTGGACTTGCAGACATAGCTCTGAGTAAATGTGAGGTTACGCCCTCGTTATGAGGCGAGGTTACTCTATGGAAACAAAATGTATGATTAAGATCGTAAACTATAACGGATCTATTTTCTTATACAAGAGAATGAAAGCATATTCTTTGAATCTTACCTTTAAAATGTTTGTAAGTTTTTATGAAAGTAAAAAAATAAAAGAATGTAAGATTCTTTTATTTTTATTTTTTTACCTTGCTCCAGTTCGTAGCGCCCACAATTTGTCTCAGAGTTGAGAAGATGGCATACTGCTTCCTGTAAATTACAGGATTATTTACAATTATTAAACAAATAATAGCCATCAATCCCATGACCTCTTGCTTTATGATGAAATCATGAAAAACAGAATATTCTTACATTTCACAAGGCCTGACAAAATACAAAAGCGACCGATGAGATGAATACTTACTGGGTGTCAACAGGTCTTTGCTCAGAGGTGCGCTAGCATCTTAAGGGCGAAAAAAACAAAGAATATTCAAAAATGTACAATTATTGAAATCAAACAAAAAGGTAAGAATTACCACACTATAAACTGTTACCAAACTTGATTCTCAAGCAGTAAGTAAAGACAGACCTGCAAACTCCTCAGACTAAAAAAGGTGACGGGGGGGGGGGGGGGGGGACTAAAAAGACTAACTTTTTTTTTTATACATGCCATGGGATTAATCAATGCATGCTGATGAATGATGTATCATAATAATAATTAATCTGCATACCCTAGTTTTGCACTGATGTAACAAGACTGACAGTGACACAATAAGACCTCATGTTAGCATCTTTTTACTCTTAAAAAAAAATATATTAAAAAACATGTATGTTCTTTAATGTTTGATTATAATTTTACTGTCTTCACATAGGGATGGGATTTGATACGATTTTATCAATAATAATGCCACTGACGATTCTGATTATCGATCCAATTCTTTAACGATTCTCTTATCGATTCTTGATAGCACTGTGTGGAAAAATGTTTAAAATGCTTTAAAAAAAAAAGTGGTTTTATTTATTTTAAAGTTTAAGCTTGAGTTAGCAAACTGTACTTTTTATATAATGTATGTAAGAAATAGAACCTTATTGTAAAGTGTTACTGATTAGTTATACACCGATTCAGACGTCTCCTGAGTTCACTGTTGGAAAGATCAGTTGTTTTAACGATTCATTAAAATGAATCGGTTCAAAGGAGACATTATTAGTTCGCGAATTGGACGTGTCGTGCGCGTTTTGTGATTATCCCAGCAGTTAGAACATGGACATCCAAGATTTGTGTCAAGTTGTCAACATAGAAAACATTTCATCACTGTATAGTTTTATTTCGTTTAATTAAAGTGTTGTTTTATGTCAGCTGAATGTCCGGAACGCTTTTCAGAGAAGATAAGGAAACTTATTTAACACAATTCACACCCAGCAGTAGGCTATAATTCAGGGGAAAAAAAATCTCCGAATGCTCCACACGAAACTTTGGTCTTCCGACCTTTTACCACCGTGTCGATTTATTTTGATTAATATGTGCGAGGGAGAGAGAGCAACACAGCGCCTAGTTTGGAGACGGTGAAGTCGTTTACACAGAGAGTGCGCGCGCGCGACCGGCTCTCTCTCTCTCTGGTCGTTCTTTTAGTTAAAACATGCGCCCTGTCACAAACGCAGCCGTTCATCTACATTACTCACCGATCAAATAAGACTTTGGCGGGACAAAAATTCACTTTGGCGGGCGCTAAAACAAGTTCAATGCAGGAAAATTCATGCGTGAGTTTCCATTAGACTCGCACGGTAGCCAGGCAAATGGCGAGCTCAGCTGTTGTTGACGCTGTGTGTGTCATGGTGTGTGTGCTTCAAGATTATGACGCAAGTGCTAAGATTCCGATTGGCCAAGAGAAAAAGTGCTAAGATTCCGATTGGCCCAGAGAAATGTAAATTATAAGATTTATCCAATAATGTTTCGCAATTCTAGCCTGCATGGCAGTTTACTGTGAGAAACAATACAGAAAATACAGGAATATATAATTGTTTGGATTTTTTGTGTAACCTTTAGACATTAATGAAGATGATTTAATATTTTGTCTAAATCATGCAGAAAACCATCTATCTTTGGATAAAAGCGTCTGACAAATGGATAAATGTCAAATAATATATATTGCCACTGTACACTGTAAGTCCAGATGTTCCTTCATGAACAACAGCCTTTTAAAGTGGATTTTAATGTGGTTATTCAATTTGTCCCATTTTGTCTGTTTAATAATACTGCTATCACAAAAAGGGCAGTGAAAATTTCTGCAACATGTTGTGCATTGCTCCAAAAGTGGTAGCGCTATTCAAACTCCACTGGCTACCTGTCACATTCAGGATTGATTCAAAATTTTTACTATTTGTGTATAAAGCTCTTAACAAACCGGCCCCCCAATATCTGACCAATCTCCTCTGCCCGTACACTCCATCTCATACTTTGAGATCCAGTGATCACTGTCTTCTTATCGTGCCCAGATCCAGACTTAAAAAACGAGGCGACTGCAGGCCCAAAACTTTGGAACAGTCTACCCCTCTATATCAGACTAGCTCCCTCAATTTCCATCTTCAAAACATCCTTGAAAACGTATTTATTTTCTCTTGCTTTTAATACCCCTTGACTATGATACAACTATTGCCTTTATTTTTATTTTTATTTTTTTATTGTCCTGTTTCTGCCCTGCATTTGATCTATTGCCCTGTACAGCACTTTGGTCAGCCTTGGCTGTTTTTAATTGTGCGTTATAAATAAATATTGTATTGTATTGTATTTTTTTTTGAGTTAAGTTAATACCTTTTAGTCACCTGGGATAAAACTCCCCCTGCTACCCTCATTTGCATTTGTAAAGCTCACAGCAGTCTCATTTACATGTTAAAGCATTAGAGGGAGGGGGGTCACGGGGCAAGCAAGTCCCACGTCAATTTCCGACAATTTCCGACAGTTTGCAGTGTTGCCTGTAAATTGCCGTTTGCAGTCGTAAACCTGAACTTCCACGACAATCTACAGCGCCGGTAACTGTCGAAAATCCCACTTTTCATGCAGTGATAGGTGGCGCTATAACTGTTAAAAAGCTTTAAAACCATATATTTTCCATGGTAAACTGCCTGTATTGGCTGTAAATGGTCTTTTCCGTCTATTATGTCAGTGGTTACATGCTTGCTTAATAAATCTTAATAACTTTTGATGCTTTTGTGCTTAAATGCCTTAAAGGCCTTAACTGCTTGAACCCCGATAAATGCTGCTTGCAGCTTTAATTATTATTATTATTATTATTATTATTGGAGATGATTGATTTTATTTCTCTAACACCTATTCATCTTTTTTAAGACATTTGGGTAACACTTTATTTTGATGGTCCCCCTTTAGATAGTCTATTGATAGTCTGCTGACTATAACTTACTTCACAAGTACTCATCTACTTACTCTCATCAGGTTAGTATCTGTAGATTGTCTATTAAATGTTTGTAGCAATCATTACACTGTATGTAACATGTAAACTGCTATTAAACATTCTGTCAGTAAAGTGTTACCAATGTGTTATCAATTTAGGTTGTAGATGTTCAACAGCGTATTTGTAGATATGCAACAAATCCTCAAGAGGTTCTCAATAGTACTTTAAATAGTCAGCATGTAGATATTAACCAATGTATCAACAGACTTTCAGTTAACATGCAGTTGTCTATAAGTAGCAACACAACATCATTTCAAATGAACCTCAAGTATAAATCTGCTTAGTTATACTTGATCTTTTGCTTTCGCAAGGATTTTCAGAAGTGCTCTACTAACTGTTTGTTGCATATACATTTTAGGTTGTAGATGTTCAACAGCGTATTTGCAGACATGCAACAAATCCTCAACAGGTTCTTAGTACTTTAAAGTACAGCAAAGCAAGAGCTTTTAAGTAGTCAGCATGTAGCTATTAACCAATGTATCAACAGACTTTCAGTTAACATGCAGTTGTCTATAAGTAGCAACACAACATCATTTCAAATGAACCTTAAGTATATATCTGGTTAGTTACACTTGATCTTTTGCTTTCGCAAGGATTTTCAGAAGTGCTCTACTAACTGTTTGTTGCATATAAATAACCTTTCAGTAAACTGTCATTTTACTTTGAGGTAAATTCATATATTCATCTGTTGCCACATTTGGCCCATCAAAATGAAGTGAAAAACTAAGAAATGCTGTTGAATGACTCTTACAGGCCAGCATCACAGGTTAAAGTCAGTTGATTTTCAGCAGACAGTCAATAGATAGTAAGTACCGACACTGATGAGTATTTGGTTTAAGATTAAGAAAATAACAGTACCACAGTAAAATTACATATCTGCCAAATGGGAAATAAATACCAGAGTCATTAGTTTGTTCATTAAACTGCTTTTAATGAAATGCTGTAAAAAAAAAAAAAAAAAAAAAAAAAAAAAAACATGACATTTTTGTATTACCAAGTTAACATAAAACCTTTTTAGGGTTATAAACATGAATTTAAGCAACAACAAAAAAAGAAAGAAAAACATTTAGTCAGTGATAGAACTGACTGATATCATGCAAAAGCTTTCCGAGAATTCCCTGTCTGTGTCTCCTGCCTAACCAATAAGTCCATTCTATATATATTAGATGTTTTTTGAGAGCCTTCTCTGACCGGTTTGCACGCAACCTCCACACTTCCGTCTTGAAGTTTGCCCATGCTCTTTCAATGGTTTGTGTGTGTACCCCTGTCAATGGATTGACAAAATTAATGCTATGGTTCACTGTGTGGTGTTGGTATCCTCTCTCTGAAAGTGTTGAGTATGCACGCCACTCATCACTATGAATGATGCTGCCTCTTTTCACATGCTTCTCTATTATTGGTAAAAGGGTCGTCTTGTTCCTTTTGTCCACCAACCGCAACACTGGTTTTCGGGAAGGCAAAATCTCAACCATTCCGAATACCCAGCTTTTCCTTCTCCATGCACCTCCATAACGCCCTCTGGCATACTGAAAAAAGAATTAAAGAAATTAATGTCAGACACTCCTGTTTTCTAAAAGTCAAAAGCACTAGCCTCAAAATAACTATTTTCAGGTCAGCTGATAGTCCTACTACTAATCCAAAATGCAATTTACAGTATCTTACGTTTAATGCTTTAGATTACAGCCCAGAAAGTACTACGTAAGATACTGTAAATTACATTTTGGATTAGTAGTAGGCATATCAGATGACCTGAAAATGTATAGTTTAATTACTATCTGTAATAATAGTGTACCTATAAAGTACATACATGTAAGTATAAGGAAACAATATGTAAAGTTTGGGGAATAAAGGGGTAACAACATGGAGAATGAAAAAATTATTATACTGTAAGTATTATAGAACTAAGGGGTACTTTTTCTACTATTATATTTGGAAGCAATTTAGCGAGAATATACAATGCATACTTTTTTTAAAATAATAGTGTACCAATACATAAAGGCTATTTAAAAATTACAGGGTACATGTCTGTGCATTTATACTTTTTTTGTTGTTGTTTTTGTTGTTGATAAAAAGCGCAGATGTAAAAGTGCAAAAGTGCAGATGTTTTAGATTTGGCTTACATGTTTCAAGGGAAGTAAAACTAAAACTATTGCATTTTTTTTTAATACTGGGGAAATACTCTTGTTCCATGTAGTTACAGGGTAAGTGGTGCTTGTTAACCTCTTGTTCCATGTACAGTAGTTACAGACTAAGTACAATAAAAATACATACACAGTCTAATATAACTGATTCAGAAACCTTTGTTTGAAAAACAACATTTCAAAACAGACTTGTAACACTTCTTATTCATCTAAAACATTTTTTTAAAATAACATTTTTATTTCAAATACAGAGAGAAGCACGTTTTGCCCTTTGTTTATTTTTCTTGCTTGGCGTCTTCCTCCTCTTGTTCCTCTTCCCCTTTTTCAATCTTTCCACTGATGAATCTTAAGAAGGAATTCCATGTATTTTGCTATTCTGTATTAAATATTAAAAGAAAATGCAGTACACCCAGAAATGTTTTACATAATTTACTTTTCGCTTCCTACAAACTGTCACCAGTGTGTGCATGAGAGTCTAGTTCACGTTTGACGGAAATGTAAGCACGTTGTGAAACACATTGTGAAGCTTGTGAAACTCACACGAAAACTGGCGTCTCTTTCCTCCTGTCTTGTTTGTTTCTCATTGTTATTATCTGTTATTGTTTGTATTTTGTTGTGAGCAATATTAAAAAAAAAAAAAACTGATGGCATCCGACTTCCGACGTGCTCACGTCACGTCAAGCGTGATCTCAACTCTCATGCACGCGCATATTTATTGCAATATGTGCTGTTTGATGCTCCAACTTTTTGGAACACATGAGCTTGCATTATATGTATTCCCAGAGATAATTAATTTTTCTAAAAACCTTTATTTGTGTTAATCTGAAGAAGGAAAGTCGTATACATCTCGGATGGCATGAGGGTAAAATATGAGTAAATTGTGGGGATGTATTTCTGGGTGTAGGCTACTGCATTTTAAATGAATAAGAAGTGTTGTGAATCTGTTTTGAATTAAGTTGTTTTTCAAATAAAGGTTTCCCAGTCAGTGATATTAGATTGTGCATGTATTTTTATTGTTCTTGCCCTGTAACTTCATGGAAAAAGAGGGTAACAAGCACCACTTTAATTTAAAGCCCACAATGTCACACTTACCCTGTAACTACATGGAACAAGAGTATTTCCCCAGTATTTAAAAGTAAATTGTAATACTTTTGCTAAAAAAAAACTTAAAAAAAAACTATAATTGCACAGATATGTACCCTGTAATTTTTTAAATGTATTGGTACACTATTATTACAAAAAGATACGCAGTGTATGTTCTTGATAAATTTCTCCCAAACATAGGGTTGTTGTATCATAATAGTAGAGTAAGTACCCCTTAGTTCTAAAATACTTACAGTATAATTAATTCTCGTGGTTGTGACCACTTTATTACATTTTGTTCCCTTATACTTACATGTAAGTACTTATAGGTACGCTATAATTACCAAAAGTTAAACTAAATTGGTTTTAATTACACAGTACTTTGCACGCTGTAATCTAAAGTGTAACCGAACAATGTAACAATATTGTGTCTTGTCTACACTGTAAAAAAATCATAATTTTACAGAAAATAACTGATTTTTTTGATGATCATTTTCTTTCATTTTAAATTCAGCTCTTATTTTAGGTATTGTGACATTAATGACAAATTCCAGTAATTCAAATTTTTTTGAAAAAAAAAACTAATTTAAATAAACCGAAAAAACACTGTTATTTCACAAGTATTTCCTGAATTATTATGATCAAATACCTTCATTGCAAAAAGAAAATCGTAAAAACAGGGTCAAATGACTGGCAGCTGCAGCTGCCAAACAAAAAACATAAAATTAAAGTAACATATGCTAATTTAAATAAAGTGCAAAAAACTTGTCACAAATTTGATGTCACCATGATTGAGATCAGTGTTTGCCTTAGCAAGGCTCATGACCCTTGAGTTTTAAACATTTGTTTTCACTGCTGTTTAAACTGTTTTTGAATCACATTTGTTATGGTAATAAATGCAGGTGAAAATCTCATCAGATGTTAGTCACTTATTGAAGATGTTATAATCATCATGTGGTGATCTGATTCACTGATATAAGTTTGAGTCAAATCTCTGAATATATTATCTGAGGTTACATAATATATAGAGAGACTTTAGTTTTATACAAAGTGTATGATCCATGTCATAACTTTTCACATGACCCTTGTAATATTGTGGCATCAGTATTATAACAATCTGATATTCTGAAATTAAATATATATATATATATATATATATATATATATATATATATATATATATATATATATATTATAGAGAAAATGTTTTGAGGTTTTTATTTTTAGGAGTATAGAGACATCAAGAATCAGCGTATGTCAACAAATCAACAAAGCCTTTTTGTGACTTTAGTAGTTTGTATTGTGACTAGTTCAGAGTTTATCAGATTTTTTTTTCTCATTGTCACCATTGTTGCGATTTATACGCTGATTCTTGATGTCTGAGTGAGTCTATATGATCCTGTCAGAACATTTTCTGTATAATGACTTCATAAAATCTGAGTATCACAGCACTGCAGGATTATCTGCACCAGTATTGGCATGCAAAATTAACAACTATTATTTAATGACTTAATCAGATATTAGACTTCAGGTTGTATCAGTAAATCAGGCCTTTACATGTTGACTATCATCACTGAAAGTGACCAACATCATCTGATCTGAGTTTCTCTTGGATTCATTGCCTTAACATATTAAATATGTATATATGTACAAACTTTATTATTTTCAACAAAACATCAACTCTGTTAATTCTCAATAAGAATGTTAGTATGAAATAAATAAAGTCTGGATTGTAATAAGTGAAGATGCTGAGATCCTGAGATCTGGTAGTGTTTAATGTTCTGTTGGGATGTAAAGTGTTTCTGTATCATCTGTTTTGTGTGTCACCATTGTGTTGAAGAGTAGAGCCTGAGCTTCAGTTCAGGATGAGCAGAGAAACACTGAGGTTAGTCTATGTGTTACTTTATTTAACAGACAGTAACTGTGTAGTTTCTGATGCAGTGATGTATAGTCACAGTAAATCATGCATGTAGTTCACTGCAAGAGATTCACTTTTTATAGTGAATGTTTTTTTTTTTTTGTAAAAATTCAGGAAATATATGTGAAAAAACTGTTTCTGTTAAAAAGTTTCATGAATATTTCTGTAAAAGTCTTTTGCACTTATTTAAATGAGGAAATTTGACATTAATTTTACGGTTTTTGTATGGCAGCATTGCTAACAGTCATTTGACAGTGATTGCTGACAGTCTTTTTTTATTGTAATAATTTAGGAAAATAACAGTGTTTTTCTGTAAAACATTTAAGGAAAGTTTCTATAAAATGCTTAAATTAGGATATTTTACTTTATTTTTACGGTTTTTGTTTGGGAGCCGTAGCTGACTGTCATTGACCGTTTTAATAAGATTTTATTTTTTACAGTGTACACTTCCACATGTGAAGAGAATAAATGTTTTTTTAGGTCAAGGCTTACTTTTCGTCTGTGGCGAAACTTGCTTTCGTCAATGTGTACACATATATTGAGCCCACCAACTTTTTGTCCTCTTTTTTTCCTGAGCCTCCGCATACTTCTCACACATACACTTCGCAATTTCATGGACATCTTGGACAGAGTCGCACTACTATTTGAGATGTTATCTAGCATCATATCCACCTGTCGCATATGGAGACCCTGTGAAAATCTAGACATAATGCCATGCAATATTATTGTAAAAGGACAGAATCAAAAATGTAACGTGCAGACTGTTATGGATGAAAAGGCACTAGAGATCACAGACAATATAAACTTACCTGTGTATATACTTCATCCAACTAAAAAGGCTTGCATGGGAATGGGAAAAAATGGACTTGGTCCTAATGCTTTTTCTGTGTCGTCCACATGACTTCTTGCACTGCCTGCAAATAAGAAGTATTCATCATATAAAAAACATTCTTAAACACGGTAGCATTTAAAAAAAAAAAAAAAAAACTTTTAAGCCAGTTATTTTTTAATCATTTTTGCTGTAGTGTGTCAGTGGGAAATATCAGTTTACATTTCCTAACATTAATTTTGTCATTAATTTCAATAATCATATTTATAAATTAATAATCCAGTGAGATTTGTGTATGCACAAGGAATCTGACAACAGCCGGTATGATCTGATCTCACCATCATCGAGTCCGTCTGTGATTACATGAAGAAACAGAAAAAACTAAGACAGACTAAATCCAGAAGAACTGTGGGAACGTCTCCGAGACATTTTAAGAAACCTTACAAAAAATATATAATAAATATATGTATGTGTGTGATACCAAGATAATCTCATTTCATTTATTTTGACTTAAGTTTGAGAAGCCCTGTGGTGCTCGATAACTACCTTGTCATTGTCACCATTATGTTCTGTTAGTGTCATCATCATGGACTTTTAGTTTAAATGACCAATGAAAGTGAATTCTGTATAAATTAACCAGAAACATTATCCCACCTTTTCTGGAATTGTCATATTGTTAAATTCTGGATCAATGTCTGTCAATTTGTATGTAGAAAAATAAAAGTATTTTAATCTTCCCCTTAGGGGTGAATGGAGGTAATGCACACTCACTTCAATTTTCTAAAAAGTAGATTATACATGTCAAATATAAAATAACCAGTGAATGTCCATTTATTTAATGAATTTGAGTATCATTACTGAAGGTTAAAGGTAAAAATTTGCATTTTATTGGATGATTTCTGGTAGTTACGGACTATAAGAGGGTGACACTTTGTAAAAGTAGCAAAGAAAAAATATTAGCTAAAGTGTAATGCAGTATACAATTTGTACAGTATATAATTTTGTGCATTAATGCTTATGTGAACGGAAACTTTATTTTTTTCCGTTATTATCTTCAATAAACATATTTCTCAGCTGGTTTACATGCCTGATATTTCTATAAATAAGTACATAATCAGATACTTACCAGATGTAACCATCTTTACAAGAAGAGGTCACCATTTTCATGCGTTTCTTGCATCGCCTGCATTTCATTCTACCATGGAGTAATCTTTTTCTTTGCATCCACTTTATTAATTTCAGACGTGACTTGTGCGTTTCACTCACATAAACTTTCTCAATGAGTGCTCTTAATAAAGTGCTCATCTATACAGTTGATTAAATGTCCATCTATTCTTTTTACTTATGTTACCTTCTAAGTTTGATTTCTTCCCTCCAACCCGAACTTCATAACCTGAATTGTATCAAATTCAGATGTTTTAAAAATATATATTGAGCTCTGATGGCGCGATTTCGAACAGACAAATCCGGAAATGGGCGGGGCTTGACGGCCCAGTTGTTTTGGGAATAAATATAATTTTAAATAAAATAATAAACTTTATGGTGTTTGTTTTTATACTATTTAATTATTTAATTGTAATAAGGTTTATTTGTGTTATTATTTAGTATTTTTTCCTGTCCCGACTGCACCTACGGCGATGTCACAAGGTAACTGGTACATTTCTCAGCGCTGTCGTCACACAGTCATTTCCGATTACTCAAACAATTTTGATTTAATCATGTTTTAAAGATTACTGGGGCAGATTTTCATTTGTATGTCTGATAAATGAAAATAAAATTGTGAGTGTTTATAAAAGATTATAAATTTTAGTGTTATATAAAACAGACTCGAATAGATTATTCGACTCTCTTTGCAGCCAAACGCCCTCTTGAGGAACACTACTTAAAATGTTTTACCGCCCAATGGATCTTCCTTAACGGCAGAAAAGCCATTTGAATTGAACTCCCGCACGGTGTGATCGAACGCTGTAACGCTCCAGACGTCTTAACAACTGTGGAAAAAAGGTATTTTATTTAGTTTTTGACTTACAATGTCATTTAGTGTAAAGTGATCGGCTTTATTTGTTTCTATAAAACAGAACATATTTGTGTTATATGTTGTAATCACTTGAAGTAAACTAGTTTTTATGCCTAAAAGCATAAATCTTTTTTTTTTCTTTTTTTTTTTTTTCATACAAGTATATCAGAAATATAACAATGATAAAGTGTTAAAAATAAACTTTGTCATTTAGTCATTAGTCAGGAAGACTGGGGCCTGTTGCACAAACTGCTTAGTTATTAAAAGTTAGTCATCTATTTTTTTTTTTTAAGACTTGTTATAACTATTTTAAGTCAATGCATAAAAATTTGGGTCAAATCTAAGACCGAAGTAAGAGCCCTTGGCTGACTGCTAGTTGGTCAGACTAGTTCTTACCATAAAGACTGTTTATGCAATTGGCCTGGTCTTACCCTGAACATTGGTACATTGATTGGATGCATGCTACTGTATGTGACATGATTTATTAATGTATTTATTTTTTGATTATTAGATGTCACATTACAACACCCGTAAAAAACGTAACGTAGAAAGTCTAGAGGATGAATGTGAAGGTAAGTCATTTGTCAAACAGTAATCATTTTATCAAATAGCAGTTCTTACACTTGCTACCCTGGTTTCTTTAGTTTTATTTGTGCCCTTCAATGTATAGGAAATCTGTTTTCTCTTAATATATTTATATACTCCTCCGTTATAGTGCTGTTAACTCTGTAAACTACATAAATGTGTTATCACTGTGTTTTTGTTGTTGTTTTAGCTCCAGTGAATACAATGAAGCCAATAAAACAAGAAATACTGATGTGGCAGAACAAGGTGGAAGTATTACAAAATAAAGTGAATGAGTTGGAAGCCCTGAACAGTGAGCTTCGGCAGCAAGTAGTGGAGCTTTCAGCACAGCAAAGTAACGGCTCAACATTCATTGTATAATCTTTACACTAATATATACATTGGATTGTATAGATTATATATTTTAGATGTGTGGTTTCCATATTTGTATTCTTAAAATTTATTTTGAGCACTGTTTCAGATAGTGCACCTGAATTTCCTTTTATGTATCATACAATGGAAAAGGAACTCGAAAATGCATATTGCATTTGTATTGATTTTGATGCAATATTTGTTATATTTCCTCCTTCAGATGATCTAATTCCTAAAACATCAGTGGCACATGAAGACACTGGCGGTGTTGACCTATCTAGTGATGGGAACACATCAACTGATGTAGAATCATCAGTCACAGAAGAATCTTGTGATGGCTCCTCTTCAAGTTCAAGTTCAGAAGGGACTCGTCAAAAAAGAAAAGCAAAGAAAAGCAAAAACAAGAAAAACAAGCAGCAATTATCGGGGCCAAGCGCAAGCAGATGACAGGATATGCCAACATGGCTGAAGGTGTCAGACCAACTGCAACAATGAGCAATTAAATACATTTAAAGAGGATTTTAGGTCAAATGGCTGAAAAATCACATAAATTGTCATTCAAAATATGATTTAAATGATTATCACTTTCGACCAATAGGTGGCGCAGTTACAAAACTGATATGATGTGGTCAGAGTGAAGTGACAATGACACATACAAAGTTTGGTGTCAATATGTCAAGGCATTGCAGAGATAAAGCCTGAATAGTGCTTTTAGCATCATGCCTCAACTTTGCTGCTACGCTATACGAAAACGGTTTCGTCTATCGACACGAAATCCATAACTTTTAGTCGGCACGGTTTGGAGATGATACGATTCGATTTTGGTGAAAATCGGACAAACGGTCTAGGAGGAGTTCGAAAAAGTAGGTTTTGACTGAAAATCAAGATGGCGGACAGGAACTTCGGCCAAATAAGGAAAACTTGGTATCTATGTTCTCGGCTTGACCCAAGGAATCTATTAAGACCAGTGGCATTTCAAAAGCCAGATTTATTCAAAAGTTATTAGCCTTTTTGGAAATTTTGTCATAACATTTGATCACTAGGTGGCGCTGTCTCGAAATATTTTGGGTACCTTCAGGGGATGGTGCTGATGGCACATTCTGAGTTTCGTAATATTACACCAATGCATTTGTTTACTATAGCATTTTAATTCACAAAACTGTATTGAAGTCAATGGGAAATTCATGTTTTGTTCTGTTATATCGCCACCAAGAGACTCAGTCCCACCATTTTTTTTATGTGTCCTCAGAGTGAGCCCATGCATATTTGTGTCAATTTTGGTGAAAATATCTCAATTCGCTTCGGAGTTATAGACATTTATATGAAAAAACACGAAAAAAATGACTGACACATGACTTTGATTGGAATTTACTACCCCTAAACATCAATATTTTCACATTTGGGCATTGGCATTTAGCTATCGACCTATGTTTCCAAACTTCTGACGGTGGTTTCGTCTCGATCGGACAAGCGGTTTCAAAGATATAGCCAAATGTTTTTTAAGCGCTAAATCACAACGCTACACAAACCATAAGGCGAAACCTAACATGTTTGGTATCGTTGGACTCGGCAACGATTCAGGAGTCTAAAGAGATGAGTCTCGTGAAAATAAGTTGACCACACCCAAAGTTATAAGCATTTGGAAGCATTTGGGGAAAAAAATTCACCACTAGATGGCACTGTTTCGAAACTTCTCAGACTCCTTCAGGACATCGTGCTGATGACCCATACCGAGTTTCGTAACGATACGTTCATGCATGCCTAAAATACAGCATTTTAGCACATAATTCAAAATGGCCGACAGCCAAAATGGCTGATCTGGGAAAATTGGATATCAGTCGACTCAGCATGACGTCCTGAATCTAACGAGACCACGTTTATGATTTTTGGGCAATCCATTCAGAAGTTATAAGCAAAAACAGCCATTTTTCATATCTCCGGACCAGTAGGTGGCACTATGACGAAACGCAGCATGTAGCCTCAGGTCATGCTTGTGATGATATGGACCAAGTTTGGTCTGAATATGATAAAGTGTTGAGGAGATACAAGCTTGTGTCTGTTTTCGTTAGCGCTACGTAAAATTTGTTTGCGCGGTATTCGAGAACAGTTTGACGAATCAACACGAATTCCATAACTTTTTGTCGGCATGGTCTGGAGATGATCTGGTTCAATTTTCGTGAAAATCGGAGTAACGGTCTAGGAGGAGTTTGAAAAAGTATGTTTTTCGGAAAATTCAAAATGGTGGAAAAATTTCCATGACGGAAAATGACGTCATAGGGTGCAGTCGAATCGTCCTGAGCCAAGGAATAAGAGGAAAAAAGAATTTTGTTTCTAGCCCTTGTGGTTCAAAAGTTATTAGCATAAACATGAGTGCAACTTTGGACAGCTGGTGGCGCTAGAGGGAATGAATTGGAGACTCCAAATTTGCTATGCTGATAGGTCAGACTCTCCTCTATCAGTGTGCCAAATTTGATAACTTTCCCGCAAGCGGTTCTATGGGCTGCCATAGACTCCCAGTCGGAAAAATGAAGAATAATAATAATAATAGGAACGGGAACAGATACAATAGGTGCCTACGCACCTTCGGTGCTTGGCCCCTAACAAAAGCAAGAAACATAAGAAGAACAAGAGGAAGGACAAGAATGAATATGACAAGATAAAACGAGGTAAACACAGCTCACACAAAGTTTTTATAGAGATAGTTGTTTCACTTACTGGAAGCTGATTTCCATGCAATTAAAATTAAGGGGGGGTGGAGCTTCCAAGCTTCAAAAAGGATGCAGGAGTGATGTGATACATTCCAGGACTTGAGTCATTTACATTAGTCGTGATATATTTGTGTGCGAAAAGACAGTAATTTAAATAATTTAGTAAACCATCAAATAATTTTGTTCCAAATATGTTCAGAGTGAATAAACTCTCTAGGTTACACAGTATTACACTGACAAGTACTGTAATAACCATTTTAAACAAACAAAATAGCATATGACAATACACATATATATTATATTCATATACATTATATATATATATATATATATATATATATATATATATATATTACCCGTGTCCCACCTCAATAGCAGCAAAAGTGTTTAACAATGCAACATAAACACAGTAAGTACATTGTACCTAACAATTAATATTTTTGAAGTACTTAGTTAAAGGGATACTCCACTTTTTTTGGAAATAGGCTCATTTTACAACTCCCCCAGAGTTAAGGAGTTGAGTTTTACCGTTTTCTAATCCATTCATCCGCACTCCGGGTCTGGCGGTACCACTTTTAGCATAGCTTAGCATAGATCATTGAATCGGACAGGACCATTAGCATCTCTCTCAAAAAAATGACCAAAGAGTTTCGATATTTTTCCTATTTAAAACTTGACACTTCTGTAGTTACATCGTGTACTAAGACCGACGGCAAATGTAAAGTTGCGATTTTCTAGGCTGATATGGCTAGGAACTATACTCTTATCCTGCGTAATAATCAAGAAACTTTGCTGCCGTACCATGAGTGCAGCAGGCGTAATGATATGACGCAGCGCCTGAAAATAGGTGTAATAGGTTAGACAAACTTAGTCCCGGTCACGTTGGAAGTTACTGAGCTGGGGACTATTTTCAGGCGCTGCGTCATATCATTACGCCTGCTGGACTCATGCAAAGTTTCTTGATTATTACGCAGGAATGAGAGTATAGTTCCTAGCCATATCAGCCTAGAAAATTGCAACTTTTCATTTTCCGTCGGTCTTAGAACATGATGTAACTACAGAAGAGTCAAGTTTTAAATAGGAAAAATTCCGAAACTCTTTGGTCATTTTTTTGAGAGAGATGCTAATGGTCATGTCCGATTCAATGATCTATGCTAAGCTATGCTAAAAGTGGTACTGCCAGACCCGGAGTTCGGATGAATGGATTCGAAAACGGTAAAACTCAACTGTTTAACTCTGGGGGAGTTGTAAAATGAGCCTATTTCCAAAAAAAGTGGAGGATCCATTTAAAGACACCTAATATAAAGTGGGACCGATATTAATAATTCCTCAAAATTTTCAGTGCCGAGTGAAAAACCTTGTGAGTCTTTAATCTAGTTGCTAGTCCAGATTGGATGAAGGCTACTGATTCAGATTGGATGAAGGCTACTGGTTCAGATTGGATGAAGGCTACTGGTTCAGATTGGATGAAGGCTACTGGTTCAGATTGGATGAAGGCTACTGGTTCAGATTGGATGAAGGCTACTGATTCAGATTGGATGAAGGCTACTGGTTCAGATTGGATGAAGTCTACTGGTTCAGATTGGATGAAGGCTACTGGTTCAGATTGGATGAAGGCTACTGGTTCAGATTGGATGAAGGCTACTGGTTCAGATTGGATGAAGGCTACTGGTTCAGATTGGATGAAGGCTACTGATTCAGATTGGATGAAGGCTACTGGTTCAGATTGGATGAAGTCTACTGGTTCAGATTGGATGAAGGCTACTGATTCAGATTGGATGAAGGCTACTGGTTCAGATTGGATGAAGGCTACTGGTTCAGATTGGATGAAGGCTACTGGTTGTCCTGTCAGAACAACGTCATACTCCAAAACAGTTTCTTTAATGAGCAAATTAGACTAAGTTCTTGGGTCATAAAAATATTAAAACAAACTAATTAAACAATGGCAGTATAAAATATCCAGGAGACAAGTACTCAATCAAATATTTATCAAGTCATGAAGAAAACCTATCAGCTTTACCTCTCAGAACAATATTCAAACATCTTTCTATACATGGAGGAGTTTTAATCAGGTCTCAACAGCTGAGTACTTTTTTCTTAGCTTAGTCCCCCTAAAAATATGTTTACAAATGGATAATATACTTTTTAACTTTATCTGGAAAAATAAACCAAACAAACTTAAGAAAAATATCCATGTCAAATTATTTGAAGGTGGTGTTGTTGCAAATAAACAATAATCAATTCTGAATAAGAGACAAATATACTATATATGTCTTTGATGAGGTTTATTTTCTTGCAATAAAAGGCCAGCAGTCGTACAGTCACAGTGTCTGCAGAGTGTGACAGTGAGGGGAGGGCATCCTTTCTCCTTTATAGTCTTGACTCCCAGAATGTTATCTTTCTAGGTCAATGATGGAGCATTCTAGGGTATGTTTACACGACAACGATATGCTTAAAGTGGATACTTTTTTTTTTTTTTTTTTTTTTTTTGCATACAGACAACACCATTGTCAAGCGATCTCCATTCACACAGGTCTGCGAAAACGATTAAAAACGCTGTATTCTGCTGCCAGGCCATTAGATGGCAATGAAACACTATAGACAGAACACGTAATACACATGTACATGACGTCATCGTTTTCAGAGATTCACATTTTTGTTGTTTACAAACAACAAACTGTTTCCGTTTTCAAAAACTTGCACTTTGAAACCCGTTTCCAAAAGTTTGTGTTTTCAGACACCCAAAACACTGTTGTCGTGTAAACTTAGACTTCTTAGACTTGTTCCTCATATTTTATCCTTGAGTGGAGGCTAACGTACCAGAACTTTTTACCATTCCATATTAGAATAACTATTGTGTGTGCTCTTTTACTGTCATATGATGGTCACACACATATTAAATATGAAATTTCTTTCACAGTGGGTTAAATGGGTTAAACTCTTTTCAACAATTTTTTTTTTTAGGGGGGATCTCTCTTATTGAGGTATTCACTTTTGTTTGTTTTGATTGTTTTTCAGCCAACAATGTTCGTGATGTTATACATCGATACAAAAGGCTTTTGAAGCTAACGCGACGTGGAGCAACCATGACCAAAGCCTTCAGAAAAGAAGGTGTCTCTCGGAATGCAGTGGCTCAGCTCGCCCCTATCGCGGAGCTGTACTTTGCGGACAGGGTCCAGTTCAACAGCATAAGCTTCACCCCAGGGAAGCTAGCCGAGTTCGCGGAGAAGTGCAGAGAACACATTGTGGGGGACGTAAAAAAAAAAGTGCTAGCAATGAAAATAAAGGGTTCACTTTTGCCTTTTTGCCTAAATAAATAATGTTAGAGAAAATTTGGTTTGCTACTGTATGTTCACAAAGAGGATGTTTATATTTCCTTGTTAAATGTTATTTGCAGTGATCCTACCTACAGTGACCTGTAGGTAACATTTTTTTGTTACAAAAGCTTTTTTTTGTCATTCTAGGCTAAGCAGTTTACTGAAAACAGAATCTTTTTTGAATCCATGTTTGGTCCTCTCTCGTTACTTTTTTTTTTTTTACAGCATTTCATTAAAAGCAGTTTAATGAACAAACTAATGACTCTGGTATTTATTTCCCATTTGGCAGATATGTAATTTTACTGTGGTACTGTTATTTTCTTAATCTTAAACCAAATACTCATCAGTGTCGGTACTTACTATCTATTGACTGTCTGCTGAAAATCAACTGACTTTAACCTGTGATGCTGGCCTGTAAGAGTCATTCAAAAGCATTTCTTAGTTTTTCACTTCATTTTGATGGGCCAAATGTGGCAACAGATGAATATATGAATTTACCTCAAAGTAAAATGACAGTTTACTGAAAGGTTATTTATATGCAACAAACAGTTAGTAGAGCACTTCTGAAAATCCTTGCGAAAGCAAAAGATCAAGTGTAACTAACCAGATATATACTTAAGGTTCATTTGAAATGATGTTGTGTTGCTACTTATAGACAACTGCATGTTAACTGAAAGTCTGTTGATACATTGGTTAATAGCTACATGCTGACTACTTAAAAGCTCTTGCTTTGCTGTACTTTAAAGTACTAAGAACCTGTTGAGGATTTGTTGCATGTCTGCAAATACGCTGTTGAACATCTACAACCTAAAATGTATATGCAACAAACAGTTAGTAGAGCACTTCTGAAAATCCTTGCGAAAGCAAAAGATCAAGTATAACTAAGCAGATTTATACTTGAGGTTCATTTGAAATGATGTTGTGTTGCTACTTATAGACAACTGCATGTTAACTGAAAGTCTGTTGATACATTGGTTAATATCTACATGCTGACTATTTAAAGTACTATTGAGAACCTCTTGAGGATTTGTTGCATATCTACAAATACGCTGTTGAACATCTACAACCTAAATTGATAACACATTGGTAACACTTTACTGACAGAATGTTTAATAGCAGTTTACATGTTACATACAGTGTAATGATTGCTACAAACATTTAATAGACAATCTACAGATACTAACCTGATGAGAGTAAGTAGATGAGTACTTGTGAAGTAAGTTATAGTCAGCAGACTATCAATAGACTATCTAAAGGGGGACCATCAAAATAAAGTGTTACCGACATTTGAAATTGAAATAAGACATGCTAGCGAGCACTATAGACTTATATTTACAACAAATATACAGTATGTGCATAAAGCAGATTGTACAGTAATTTCTGAATTAAGTGCAGGAGCAGGTGAGGAACGCGTCTATTCACTAGCCATGCTCCACAGCGCCCCCAAATCACATTTCTATTTTTAAAGAAAACACTTAGCAGATTATTGCTGACATAAAAAAAAGTTTAAAAAAAAGTTATAGACGTTTATTGTAATGAAAAATGCACAAATCTACTATTTTTGAGTATTTAAAGTATTTACATAACAAGTGGCAAAACCTTTACCAAGTTTCGTACCATTCGGTCAGAAATAAGTCTTATGGGTTTGGAACAACATTTTGTAATTGATGACAGTATTTCCATGTTTGGGTAGATCCTTTAAGAGAACTGCAGAAACTTAATTGTAAAACATACAAGAATGGTAAGAAGTCGTAAAAACATTTCCTTAAAACCCCCAAATTTACACTTTCCTTTACAAACACTTTATACAAGTAATATATTGTAAAAAATAAACTGAAAGAAAATAACATTTGATATTGAAAAACCCACCTACAACATACACACTCATATTTGGATATTAGAATTTACTACCTTGTGAAAAAATCGAACTCTATCATATTAGCATGGCTCTATTGCACCCTTGCTTGACCTGACACATGTTCTGCCCTATGAGTTCATTGGCTAAATTAACAATCAATCATCCATTTTAATTATGCCTATAAAGGTGCATACGTTGTATCAAGTCAGTTGCATTGGACCACAATTGAGCTCAATCCTTGCGATGTCTGTCTTCCTTTACACACTCTTGCTTATCTTTCAATGTCATGCAAAGGCAGAAAAGCCCCTTTGCCGAATGATGGGAGACCCAAAGTACCCGCTGTTATCCAAGGATGGAGACATAACTATTGGAGCACTTTTTTCAGTCCACGGTATAGAGTCATTACCTTCATTTGAGTTTACACAAAAACCTCTGCTTCTATCATGCTCAAGGTTTGCTACTTTGGAAACTATTTTATATAATCCTTACAGCAAATACGTAATATCAATAATATAATATAACATGTGGAATGTTAATGTATTTCAGGTGTGAACTACAAGTTCAATTTAAAAAGATTAAAAAATGTTTTGGTCTGTGTTTAACAAACTGGTTTAATGTTTTTACAGTGTGAGTCTAAGAGATTTTCGAATGGCTCAGACCATGATCTTTGCCATTGAGGAGATTAACCAAAGTCAAAGTTTGCTACCAAATGTTTCTATTGGCTACCAAATTTATGATACCTGTGGTTCAAGACTGTCTTCAATGAGTGCAACTATGGCATTGATGAATGGTCAAGAATTTACAACAGAAAACAGATGCAATGGACAGTCTCCTATACATGCTATCATAGGAGAAACAGAGTCTTCTGCTACTGTGATTCTGTCCAGTACCACAGGACCTTTTAAAATTCCAGTGGTAAGGTGCAATAACATCAGAAGTTGGACATAATCACCATACTAATGCCTTTTTAACTGTTTGCTTTTTTCCTCAGATAAGTCCTTCAGCCTCATGTGAATGTCTCAGTAATAGGAAAGAATACCCTTCCTTCTTCAGGACTATTGCTAGTGATTACCACCAGAGCAGAGCACTAGCTTACATAGTAAAACATTTTGGCTGGTCTTGGGTGGGAGCTGTGAACAGTGACAATGACTATGGAAACAATGGAATGTCAATATTTTTGAATACAGCCCAGGAGGAGGGAATTTGTGTGGAGTACTCTGTGAAATTCTATCGAACAGAGCCAGAAAAACTACAAAAAGTGGTAGACACAATTAAAAAAGGCACTGCAAAAGTGATTGTTGCATTTCTTACCAGTTCTGAAATGTATAATCTACTTGAGCAGCTAAGTATTCAGAACATTACAGACCTCCAAATGATTGGAGTTGAAGGATGGATAACTGCAAAGAGTCTGATCATTCCAAACAGTTTTCGTGTGCTGGGAGGGTCACTTGGGTTTGGAGTAAGAAAAATAGATATTGGAGGTTTAGCAGATTATGTTATAAAAGCATTCTGGGAAACAACTTTTCCATGCCCACAGACTGAGGGGAATTTTTCTCAATATGCATTAAGTTGTAACAAATATCAGGATCTACTTGCACTGAAAAACTACAATGAAGATGTGCCTGAACAAAGATATTCAAGCAATGTCTACAAAGCAGTTTATGCTGTGGCTCATTCACTTCACAGTCTACTCAAGTGCAAAGAACAAGCAGGTTGTGAGAAAAAACCAATACAACCACACCAGGTAAAATAAGTAAAACATAAGCAGCAGGGTAATGAAAAGTAAGATGATAGCCCTATATCTGTTTTAAAATGTCTTAAAATGCCTTTTTCTCAATAGGTTGTTGAGGCTCTGAAAAATGTAAATTTCACTGTAAAGATGGGAGATCGTTTGTGGTTTGACAGCACCGGTGCCGCAGTAGCGCAATATGAAGTTGTGAACTGGCAGAAAGATTCAAATGAATCAGTCCAATTTAAACCAGTGGGATACTATGATGTCTCACTTCCTCCTCATCAGCGCTTTGTGCTTAACACTAAAAACATAATCTGGGCTGGAGGACAGCTAGAGGTAAAGGTTAACAACATGTTTGGCCTAAAGAGTTTCTTGAAACTGGAAGAACAAATTGGTAAAATACTTGTACTGTCCTATACAAATGACATAAAGGTAAGAAGAATAAATTTAAAAATAAACAATCTGCACCTGTTTTATTCACAAGATAGAAAATGTGGTTCCTATATGGTCAAAAGCAACAGCAGAGTGCAATGCAGAGCCAGTATTAAACAAAAAGACATTACTGTGGTGGTAATGGTGATTACTTTTTGTAAAAGCATTTTCAAATGATTTTGTTCCGATTTCTTTGCACCATTTAAAGATTGAAATATGCAACAGTAGAGTAATTATAGCAAATTATAGAAATTATAACGTTCATCATTCAGTATAAATTACTAAGAGTAATGTATTTTTCTATGTAGAAGCCAAGGTCTGTGTGCAGTGAGAGCTGTCCTCCAGGCACTAGGAAGGCTGCACAGAAAGGAAGACCTGTCTGCTGTTATGACTGTATTCCATGTGCAGAAGGAGAAATCAGTAATGAGACAGGTAATCTTTATCACATTTCACAATTTTAAAGTAAACCGTTCCTTTTTGTGTTTCCCCTCCTGGATTGAAGTTTCTGGATGCAATTTCTTAGCAAAGGAGTTAATTTAAATGTTGTTTTTAACTACAAATATCATTACTTTCTTTTCAGATTCAAATAACTGCAAGCAGTGTCCAGAGGAATACTGGTCAAATGCTCAGAAAAATAAATGTGTATTAAAGGTTGTAGAGTTTCTGTCATTCAGTGAAGTTATGGGTATAGTCCTAGTATTTTTCTCACTGTTTGGAGTAGGATTAACTGTGCTTATGGCAATTCTTTTTTACAGTAAGAAGGACACCCCCATAGTAAAAGCCAACAACTCAGAGCTGAGCTTCCTGCTGCTCTTCTCATTGATTCTTTGTTTCCTCTGTTCACTTACTTTCATTGGTCGGCCCACTGAGTGGTCCTGTATGTTGCGTCACACAGCATTTGGGATCACTTTTGTCCTTTGTATATCCTGTGTTCTGGGGAAAACAATAGTGGTGTTAATGGCCTTCAAGGCTACACTTCCAGGAAATAATGTCATGAAATGGTTTGGGCCTCCTCAACAAAGACTCAGTGTTCTTGCTTTTACACTTATACAAGTTCTTATCTGTGTGCTTTGGCTAACAAAATCACCCCCATTTCCCTACAAAAATTTGAAATATTACCATGAAAAGATCGTTCTTGAGTGCAGTCTGGGTTCTAATATAGGTTTTTGGGCTGTTCTAGGTTATATTGGCCTGCTGGCTGTCTTGTGCTTCATTCTGGCTTTTCTGGCTCGCAAACTGCCTGATAACTTCAATGAAGCTAAATTCATCACATTCAGTATGCTTATATTCTGTGCTGTATGGATCACATTTATCCCATCTTATGTCAGTCCTCCTGGGAAATTTACTGTAGCTGTGGAGATATTTGCCATTTTAGCTTCAAGCTTTGGTTTACTTTTCTGCATATTTGCACCTAAATGTTATATAATTTTGTGTAAGCCTGAACAAAATACAAAGCAACATCTGATGGGAAAAGTTTCCATATAGATTGTATTCAAAAAGAAACTGACATATATTAACCTTGCATATTTTGATGTTAATTCTGTAACATAAATAATGTTAAAGCATGTACAAACAAACAGATTAACAATCAACCCTGAAACTTTTACATCACATATTTATATAAGTTATTCAATAACAAAAAGCCAAGTCAATGTAATGTCATATGTATTTGAGCGTATTTTAGGTAAAATGTTGTTCAACCACATTTGCAAAGACACTAAAACGTACAACATTAATGTATTACCTGCATCTAAAAGGTTTTTCATTTATGTATGAGCTTTACATAACTTTATTATGCATCCTTATTTAATCTCTGTATTTTTAATTAATGTAATTAATCAGTTGATTCTATTGTATTTGATCAATGAGATTGTTTTCATTCATATTTATTAAATGCAGTTCGTTCATTTAATTAATTAGAAATTATATTTCATTCTGTTCTGTATGTCATCTCATGTCAGATCATTTCAAAAGATTACATAATTATGAACATGACTACACTATAAAATCGTAAAATTAATATAAGTTCAATAATCATGTAACCATTACATCATGTAATTTTTATTTTGTTTGCTGTGGAAAATAAAAATACACCACAAACGCAGCATAAAAATCATTATAAAAGTCAAACATTTTCCAAACCATGGTCCAAATCTTAAGAATACATATGATTGTGTTAGGTGAGGAATGGAACCAAATTCAACTATCTTCATCTCCATCCTTAATAACGATTTTAATCCAGCACTTTTACAGATTCAAAATGTACTGCCTCAAGATGCATCATGACAAAAGTTTTACATCAGTGATATGAAATGCTCATTGGCTCTTGTGTGCTTTGTCATGGATTGCATCATGTCATGTTTTTGGGTGATGTGTGCATTTGAATGAGATATGTGCACCTTCATGGAGTAGATTAGGATAAGAATTTCAGCTATTAACTACTTAAAGGGGTCATATAATGGTACATGCACTTTTACAAGCTGATTGTACTGAAATGTGTGTTGGCAGTGCCTGTACACAACCATCATAAAATGATAAAAATCCATCCAGTGTTTTTTTTTTTTTATCTTCTTATATGTTTCCTCCCATCTCAAATCAAGCTGTTCGATTTTGTGACGTCACAAAATCGACGCCCCTCCCACGATGGTTGATTGACAGGAGCGTTTCAACACAGACCCTCCCTCGCGCCCTCGTGAGCGAGCTGTCAATCATAGCCTCATATTGTAGGAAGTGTTCGGGAGTGACAAACGCAGAGATCTCAGATGCCCTTGAAGTTAGGGGGACTTGCCAATAACCCTTTAACAGGTCTAATTTTGTGACATATCCGGCAGAGCCTACCCTGTCCACACAGTCTTCCAGTCTAGGTAGAGGGAAGGAGTCAGGTTTCGTTAAGGAGTTAACCTTACGATAGTCTGTACAAAAACGATAGGAGCCGTCGGATTTGGGCACTAACAAACAGGGCGAACTCCATGGACTTTGACTATGCACTGCTATTCCATGCTGCAGCATGTACTCCACCTCAGATCTCATTATGTCACGCTTTTTGGGGTTTACTCTATAAGGATGTTGCTTAACTGGATGAGATTCACACACATCAATGTCATGTTTTAACATGGTTGTTCTACCAGGCACGTCAGAAAAGATTGAAGGATAGTCCTGAACCATACGAATAATCTGCTCACTCTGTTCTTTTGTCAAGTGTATAAGAAAGCTCTGCAGGTCACACAATATGGCAGAGTTTTGAAGCCGTTTAGCTACAACTTGTACATCCTTTCCAACCGGCTCATCCTCTGGAATCACACCAGCAGTAGCAACAGCAACAGATGAAACAAGGGAAGAAACACACTGCTCGCCACGCACAATAAACTGCTTCAACATATTTATATGGCATACACGGGTCTTTCGCCTGCGATCAGGTGTGTGAATGACATAATTGGTGTCACTGAGCTTTTCTTTGACTTCATAAGGACCTGAAAATTTAGCTTGGAACACAGAACCCGGATCAGGCAAGAGAACAAGAACACTATCACCCGGTTGAAAACTACGACTCATGCTTCTCTTATCGTAGCGGGTCTTCATTTTTGACTGAGCTGTAACCAAGTGTTCTCTAGCAAGTTCACAGGCCTTATGCAATCGCTCACGAACAGTGCTGACATAGTCAAGTACAGTCACAGGAGAGGAGGCTTTAGCTAATAATTGCTCACTTAGCAACTTCAAAGGACCACGCACAGTGTGCCCAAAAACAAGGTCAGCGGGACTAAAACCAATACTCTCTTGCTCTGCTTCTCGGACAGCAAACAGAAGATATGGAAGACCCTCAGCCCAATCCTTCCCATTGGCTAAGCAATAGGAGCGCAACATTGATTTAAGGGTTTGATGAAATCTTTCAAGTGCGCCCTGCGACTCAGGGTGGTATGCACTTGAGAGCTGATGTTTAATCCCTAATTCAGCAAGGGTCTGAGTGAATGCCTTTAATGTGAAGTTAGACCCTTGATCAGTTAGCACAACACGAGGCAGTCCAAAGATAGTGCAGAACTTCACCAACTCTTTAATTACCACTTGAGCTCTAATCGAACGTAAAGGTATCGCTTCTGGGAAACGTGTAGCAGTACACAGGATTGTCAAAATATATTCGTGTCCTGACTTGGACTTAGGTACAGGACCCACACAGTCAACAAGGAGTCGCTCAAAAGGTTCTCTCATAACCGGTATCGGCTGCAAAGGGGCAACTGGTATATTTGTATTGGGCTTCCCAGCCAATTGGCATACAGGACACGATCTAAAAAAGTTAGACACATCTGATTTTAATCCAGGCCAATAAAAGTACCGGGAAACTCTGCGAAAAGTTTTTGTGACACCCAAATGTCCTGACAGCACATGTTCATGACCCAGTTTCAACACCTGCTCTCGGTAATCAGCTGGCAATACAATTTGAATCGATTCTTGTGAATCCTCGTGAGCTTCATGCCTCCACTTACGCATGAGCACTGTATCTTCAAAGAAATAAGCTACCTTAGCATTAGACACTTGGCTCAGGGGGACAGCAGCTTCAATGCATTTCACCAATGAAAGGTCTAATTTCTGTGCAACAGCCAATTGTTCCCTACCAACTTTTAAAGGAATTATAACTGCGTTCTCGGTATTAGGGCAAATTTCGGGCTCTACTGCCTTATCTTCCACAAATTCATCATGCGCCACCAAAAACGATTCAGAGAGATCCACCATGTCTCTGAATTTAGCCGACTGGGCACGTGTCACGACGCACGCAGGGAAAGCTGCAGGGAATTGACGGGCTAGATCAGGTTGCTCACACAATTTAGGGGTATGGACCACAATTGGACGGGGAAAAACTTCGCCCCCAGCAAGGTAATTTCCGAGAATAACGCCCACACCTTCGACAGGTAACTGAGAACGTACACCAAGTTTTACAGTACCCGTTACAAGGTCTGATTTCAAGTAGACATTGTGAAGAGGAACATTTATACACTGCATTCCAATTCCACGTATAAGCACGTCTGTACCAGAATAAGTCTCAGTAGACCGGGGCAATAATTCTTCTAAGATAAATGACTGAACTGACCCAGTGTCTCGCAACATGGTGACAGGTTTACACTCAGAGTCAACTGAGACAGACACTGAACCAGTCAGTAGGAAAGGCTGAAAGGACAGAGCGGTCGTGTGGCTTTCCTCGCATACGGGGTGTACGAGTGCAACACTTTTAGATTTGGAAGCGGAGTTCTTTTGCTTCCACGCTTTACAGTCAGAAATTAAATGACTGCTGTCGAGACAGTAAAAACAAACTCGTTTATCATTTGAAGCATTCTTACGGGCGCGCACTTGACTGAGTCTCACCTTTGCCAATGCGTGAGAAAACACGTGTCGCTTCCCTATCAAATACTTCGCAAGTGGAAGGGGACACACTAACACGACGTGCGGGGGAAAACACAGTCCGATGTGTCAACACAAACTCATCGGCTAAAACCGCGGCATCGGAAAGGACATTCTGCTCATTTAAATGGACAACAACATTCTCTGGAATACAACTTTTGAAGTCCTCCAGCAAGAGCAGCTCTTGAAGCTGATCAAGAGTCATGATCCCACTGGAAAGACACAATTTCTCGAAAAGGGTTTTCTTCTCCCTTGCGAACTCAACATACGTCTGTTTGGCTGTTTTCAAATGTGACCTAAATTTTTGACGGTATGCCTCAGGCACTAACTCGAATGCTCGCAGAACGGCAGATTTTACTGTATCATAATCAAGGGATTGATCTATTGGTAAGGCAGAGCAAACCTCTTGCGCTTTACCAGAAAGACTGCACTGCAATAGCAGAGCCCACACGTCTTTCGGCCACCGCAATTTCGTAGCGATCCGTTCAAAAGCAACAAAATACGAATCCACTTCCGCTTCTCTAAACGGTGGTACAAGTTTAAGGTACTTGCCAACGTCAAAATCTGCCTCAGGAGTCGCATTATCCGTAACTTGAGGTACAAAAGCAGCAGGTGAAGCGACGGACGAACAAGCAGAGGAGAGTCTAGAGCGAGGCATAGGAACTGGTTTTTGATTCAACTCCTGAGCACGCAAATCTAACTGACGCATCTTAATGTCCCTTTCTGCTTGTGCCTCTATTGTACGAAGCCTGATCTTTTGCTCTTCACAGTCCTGCCTTTTTATCTCCAGATCTAACTCCTTAAATTTTACAGCTAACATAGCTTCACTCAGAGAGTCAGTCGCAAGCCCAGAAAAACATCACCTGACACAGCCTCTGCTGTGTTCCCAGGTTGTTCCTCAGTACTGACAACAGAGTAATCTGGTAAAACTCCATCATCAACCAGCTTTCCCCGCAAGTGATCTTTAATTACTTGTTTGGTACTCTGCCTTGGAACCTCAACATTAAAGAAGTCTGCAATCAACAGCAAATCTGCCCTTCTACAGCTTTCAAAAACTTCTATGGTAGGAGAAAGAGTAAATGACATCAAATCAAATTCCATAATTCTCACTACCACAGGAGCCTTTCCTCCTCACCAAAAAGAAAACAGCCAAACAGAAGAGAAAAAGTCAGCAGATACTTACAATTACAACGCGGTACATGAAAGGACGAGCCCCCACTTTGTTACTGCTATGCCTAGTACCTCTAGACTAAAGATAAAAAGGCTAGCACGTAACACCCCTTTAAGTTTTACTCTGAACCTGACACAAAACTAGTGTGTGCCGTGAGAAAGCACTAAGAGTGCAACACATCATTTGAACTACTTTGCAATTTTTGGAATAAGAATAATACAATCACGTGGTTATAACAGGGGCTGTGAATGCTCTGCATACCCAAGCTATTTATGGACTCGCAAATTAACCCTTGTGCAACCTTATGGACATTTTTGTCTTTTTTAGTTTAGTTTTATTTATCATTTTGCCTGTGTTAATGCCAGCTGCATACATTTTGGCACAGGTGTGTATTTTTATTGGAATTTTACTGTTTCACCCCCATTTCCTTTAATCTATTTTGCACTTGGTACACAAAATAGTCCCTCTCAGGACCTTTTGGACAAAAATTACGATGACATCAAATAGTGTGATCAAATGTACAGGTAATACAAAAACTAATTTATTACCTCATTCGTGAACATGATTCATGAATTCCATACATCTCCGGATGGTGAAAACGACATCGCCCATCGTTTAACTCTCCTTCATAGCGTTATCAAACTTTGTCTTTGTTATTGTTTTGAAAATGCGACCTCTGGTGGCGAAAACGTACATATTGTACCTTTAACAACATTAACTTACAATAGTGAAATACGACCTCGCTTTTTGATCACTTCTTCCCTCAGGGAGATTGCATGTCTTCTTGCATGGCTCCTCGCATACAGCCTTCTGAGACAAAACATGTCTAACAAAAAGATTTTTAAATCAATTCATTGTTCTATTTACATGAGTGAGCAGGATGATTTTAAAACTGTTTTGAAGCAAAAATTACATGTTTCAATATCCAGTTTTTAAAAGTCTGTGTTAAAACACAAATGACTCTTTACAATCATAGTAACGTAGACAACAAGCTACAATTTTCCGCAAAACAAGCTTTATAATATAAATTGATCTCTATGAGCAGGTGGCTGAGATACAAGTCCAAAGGGATCGTCTGCAAAGTGCAAAATAGCCCCACAAAACGTGTCTGCAAAAATAGTAGTGTCTGTAGTGTCACCAAATTCAGTTTACACATCAATGGTCTCCCACTGGTCATACTATAACACTTAGTTTGGCAAGTAATAGCACATAACAAATAAGTAGGCCTATTCTTTACACAAATGATATTGGTACACAGCTAACATTACAAGCTTTTGCAAGATAATTGCTTAGTAAATTTGATGGCATTACACTGTATAACAGTGTGAAGTTATTGAATTTTTTGTCTAATAATGGTGAAGTTATTGATTTTGTTTCATAATAAATAATAATACAATTATGCTTTTTTATTAAACTAAGTGTTGTAGTATGACCAGAAGGAGAGCAGTGATGTGTGAACTGAATTTGGTGACAGTACAGTGTCATAGTGAAGTTACTGAATATTTTTCATAATATAAAATGTGCAAAAGGGTTTTGGTTTATGCAAATATCTTTGCGAGGGAATGCAAAAGTAAAAAAAAAAAAAAATTCTCCCAGTCCCATTCCACATTTTTTCCATCACCACGTCCCTTTAGGGGCTCCGTACAAACAACACCAGATAGGACGTACAACGTTAAAGAGCTTGCTGAAGAACAGAAGCTGATGCTGTTGTGTGTCGGCTTTGTAATGGATCATTACACTGACGCTAATTCAGATCACCTTCATTCAAAGAATAAGCAAAGTATATAACCAAGTTTTAAAGAAATTAATTTTTATAATTATCTTCATTATATTATCTGAAGGAAAATCATAAAAGATGATGAAAAAAAGGGTGTAGTCTGTTAAAGGAGACGAGTTGGAGGTTAATCGTTTTTCGTTTGAGATTCAAACCTTGGGAGTACATTAGGAAGATCATTGGAATCTTTAGATGTGTTAGCTCTGCGCAAGGAAGAGTTGTGGCAATCGAAACAGATCGGCCTACTGAAGTTCAACAAGACGCCGAACGGGTTTTGGGGATTTTATTTCTACTCCCTTTTTACTCATCTGCTGGCATAATTATTCTTGAATAAAATCCCTCTTTGAATCTTGACAATAGGAGAGATCAAACAGCACTATATGTCAATGCTTCCTTCAGTCTCTCATCCATTCACAACGTAGACCTTGCCCAAAAGAACTCATCGAGATAAAACATTCAATTGAATTATTTAGTTTGGAGAAACTTTGTTTTGGTTGAGTATTTTTATTTTATTTTTGTTTTTTCCTCTTTATAAAAACTGATCGTGAGTTTGTTTAATTATATGCATGATCGATCTGAAATAATAACTCTTATATTTGCAACTTTTTTTAACATTGTTGGAACATTATTCCCTAATGTTCTTATAACATTTTCATTGAGTAGTTTCATTAAAGTTCCCAGAATGTTCTCCTAAAAGGTGGGATAACATTCTCTAAGAACACGCTAAAAATGTTTAATGATAACATTGTTGGAACATTATTCCTAATGTTCTTATAACATTTTTAGCTGGTAGTATTATTTAAGTTCCCAGAATGTTCTCCTAAAAGGTAGGATAACATTCTCTAAGAACACTCTAAAAATGTTTTGTGATGACCTTCTATAAAGGTTTAATCATAACATTTTTAGAACATTATCCCTTTACATTCTTATAAAGTTTTTGGCAGGAAGTTTTATTTTTATTCTTAGAATGTTCTTCTAAAAGTTAGGATAACATTCTCTAAAAATACTCTTAAAAATACTACTTAACATTCTTATAAAGTTTTTAGTGGGAAGTTTTATTTTTGTTCCCAAAATGTTCTCTTAAACATAAAAAATGCTTAGCTATAACATTGTTAAAACATACAATTTTATTAATCTCAAAAATAAAACATAAAAATCTAACAGGTTTATTAATGGCATCCACATAAATTATTAGAAGTTCTGCGTACAGTAGATGCCCAACATGAAGAACTCAGTAAAGTCCAATGCGCAATCACACGTCTTGAGTGCTGTTTGCTCAGAGCGCTCATAATCAGTCTTTGCTTGTCTTGGTTCTTGCAGAAAAATAATAGAGTCATCTGCATTAATAGGTGTTCTACTGTTCTTCTCTTCTTGTTTTTCAGCTGCTCTCCCAGTTAGCAGAATTGAGCTCTATTCTCAGTGTGCATGGTAGAGTTTTTCCTCATAGCCTATAAAAGAAGATCATGCAACAGTGTAAACAGAAAGAATACAAATACATATTACATATTAAGATTAGCCAGCCTAATTATTAATCAGAAATTATGTAAAGATTAATTTATTTAAAAGTATAAATATAATACCTTATGAGTATCTATTTTGTTTCTGTAATTTAAAACATATACTTAATCCATTATATACATGTTAATAACACAACTAGAGGCTAAATTATGTGAACAAACTACAAACTTGGCTTGAGAAGTGTGAACCTCGAACTCAGGTCGCCTTGAGCACAGCTGCAGCATGTCACAGCACTGCCCACGATGCTTTTGCTCTGACGTAACAGCTCATTTTCATCAGTTATATTGTCTATGGATTGTTACATTTCTTACAGATTTCTGCTTGTTTTAAATCAGAAATACAGATAAAGTAGCACTGCATTTGAATGCATTGGCGATAGAACAATTTCTAGAGTGATTTAATCATACCTGTGTATCGTCTCTTTGCTATTAGCTAAGGTGTAAGTTTTAGTTACTTCAAAAGCAGAAAGAAATGCTATAACTTCTGTTTCTACGCAGTTTCTTATTGAGAAATCACAGGACAGTGTTGACACTAACTTTCTGTGCTCCAGTAGGTTTCTGTGTGCGCACAATCTGCACGTTAAATGTGAGCTACTGTCTGTGCATATGAAAGCTTGTTTCCGCCATGTAATAAAAAAATTAAAAAAGGTAATTGCGACTCACAATTCAAACTTTTTTTTCTCAGAAGTGCGAGATATAAACTCGCAATTGGCTGTTTGAAAGTCAGAATCACAGGATAAATTAGTAAAACCTGAGAAAAAAAAGCAATTCTGGCTTTCTTTTCTCAGAATTGTGAGATATAAAGTTACAATTGCAAGTTATCAAGTCCAATAGGCCCTTATCTCATTTCCTGGTTTTGGAACGTTCAAAATCGCCAAGCAGTGCACTCGCACTTCTGGTGGTTACTTAGTTACACCTTTAGATGAAAAGTAGGTCAGTAAACTTAAATAAAATCGCGATATAGACCAGTGTCTGTCAATATTAAACCGCATAAAGGCCATTTAAATAGGAATCATGCATGTTCTGCGTGTCTCTGTGAATGAATGGCACAGACGCGCTGTTTCATTTACCACACACACACTGAGGCACGCATGACGCTCGCGATGTTTTCAGCCTATATGAGGACATTAATGCACTTCATCAATACAGCCGCTCTGAGAGTCACTTCAGCAGCATTTTAGCTTCATTTGAGAAAAACTATCATCATATCATATAACACAGAGAGACTCAAAGGTCTACACGGCAATCCGTCAAAATAAAAGTTTGGTTTAACCTAACCTAAAAAGAAAGTTTTGCTTAAATCATTACATTTTAAATAATTGGTTATAGCAATTTAATTAAACAATTAAAATGGAATCAAGAAAACAAAAAAAAATTAACTTTTGGGAGATGCGAGAGCGAAGTAGTCCAGTGATAATTAACAGGCAGCCATGGTTAATTCAATTTGCAAAACTTGCAATTTGACCTTTAGTTACTGTTGCTATGTCCAACAAGCCATGGCGCTCTCACGCCACACATCATGTTGTCACGCAATGAAAGATACATTCCGGATCAAAGAAAAAACGCTGAAACGTCTAAACGCCGAGACAAGACAGAGCAGGTTACTTTTGATATGAAACAAAGTCTCAACGTTTAATTTGTGTAATTTTTGTAAAAAAAGAATTTTTTGTAAAATAGAAATGTAAAAAATAAATACCTGTCAATCAAACTCCCTCGAAGGGTGAATTCTGAGGGGAGTAAAAAAGCCAGCTCACAATTCTGATATTTTCTTGCAATTGTGTGTTCCTGCCTCACAATTCTGAGAAAAAAACTAAACAAAAAAAACTGTAATTTTACTGATGGAAACAGACAGTAAAAAAGTGAACTTCAAAGATTTCTTATTCTGTAGCTCCCTGTGGGATTTTTTTTTATAAGTCCATAAAAATGCATCCATCCATGATAAAAGCACTCCACACGGCTCTGGCAGGTTAATAAAGGCGGAAGGTGAAGCGAAGTGATGCGTTCGTGTAAGAAACATATACATATTTTAGGGCTGGGAATCGATTAAAAAAAAGCAACTAATTACTTGCACAATTTGCTGTAATTAATTGCAATTAATTGCATTTCCCCCAAGCTTGTAATCATCAATATTTAAAGGTGCTGTAAGTGATGCGACGCGTTTTTTAGGCCAAAACATTTTTTGTCACATACAGCAAACATCTCCTCACTATCCACTAGCTGCCTGTCCCCTGAACACACTGTAAAAAAACGCGGCCTCTCTAGACACCACAGGCTCCACAAACGGCAACAAAAACAAACTGGGCTCACCCGCACCAAGAAACACAACAAACAGTGTTCCAGCCAATCACTGGCAAGAAGTATTGGAGGGTGGGCTTTGGGGGGTTAGTGCGCGTGCACATGAAGGGGGTGTGGAGGAGAGAGAACAGAGAAGCATGAAGAGGGAAGTTTGAATTATGGCCGACACACGACCAAAGAGACGACGTTCCGATGAACAAATTGCAAAGAAGAGGGACAAGGATAAGGAACGCACGAAGTCCCGAATTTACGTCGGAAAAACCTTCGAAAGGTGGCGAGAACTCCGCCGGCAGAAGGGCTTCCAATCCAACATAGTTGCTCTGTTTTTGCAGAACAGGTAAATCCATTTTTCTTTCTAAACTGACGTTCATGTTCGTTAAACCAACACAAGGATGTAATTAGCTAGATCTATGCAGTCAGCGTTAACTTTGGTGAATACAACATGTATGTTTCTAGCAGCGATCAATCTCTATTGTAAATGATCAAGCAAATTCACAGTAGGGCGACAATTTGTGTGAATGATTGTTTTCATCCACTGTTTGTTATGAATTTGAATGTTCATTTATAGGCTATTGACAACTTTGACTAAATTTGTTTACGCCGCCGCCGTTGTTTATGCTCACTGGGAAACGCGAACGTTATCATGCTATTATTGCATCCTTGTATGGGAGCTATTTATAACCTCAGGCGGCGAGACGATTTTAAGATAATGTTTCTCTTTTTCTACATTCTGTTCTGCAATATATAAAAGCATTTATCTAACTTGGCGACATTAACGTTACTCATTGAATGAAGTATCAGTAAAATTTAACTTTGTTTGTAGTGACTATTTGGACTTTCCTTTATGTCGGAAGGGAGGGGAGGAGGGAGGAGACGGGATGAGGAGGAGGGAGGGTCTAGCTAGCCTCCGTTTTGTTTGACAACAATTCGAATGTCAACAAGAAGTAACGTCTCCCGGGATCGCTTAGAGCACCTTTAAACTTAGAATAACCTAATTAAACAACACAGGAAAAAAGGAACAGAAATAATGTAGAAAAAATTTATTAAAATAATATTAAACATCGACATATCAATATATAATTATTTTTCAATAATCAATCAACATAATCAATTTAAAATTATATATATTTTTTTTTTTTTACTAATTATCAAAATAAAACATAGTCCTACAAAGCTATTATTACAAGAGCATGTGATCAGAGCAGGTAATTTTACCATTGTTGCCAGCATGACTATACCAGCTCAGTAGGGCTATTTCACAGAAGTCTACTACTGAGAAATTTCACGTTATTTGACTTTGCTTTTCCAGTGCATAATCGGTACATGATTGGAGCGTTTGGGCCGTTAACAACAGAGCAGAACGCGCAGCGCAAACACGGAGCAGAACATTGAGCAAAGAGCTCAATGTTTGCTCAATGTTGTGTGTGTGTCAGTGCGCCGACACACGCACACACACACACACACACGGAATGGAGAGCGCGGCGCAGAAAAGACCCGCTCATGAAAGCTGCGCGAGAATGAAACCTGATCGCCGAACACGGAGGGGCGGGACGACATATTTTTCCGCAACAGGAAGTCATTAAAACGAGGCAAAAAAAGTGCTGCCTTAATTGCGTTATTTTTTTTAACGCGTTAAGCATCTCAAATTAATCGCAAAGATTAACGCGTTAATTTCCCCAGCCTTACCATATAACTTTATCAACTTAAATAACTAGCTTCCGGCAGACAGCCATATGCAATTCAAATTATGCCCAAAGAGTAACTCTTGTCAATGTACGACGTAGGAGTAGCGTAAGCTTTGACGGCTCTCGCGGTTCAAACAAATAGGGCTAGGCAATAAATTCAAGCTCCTCCCACATTTCTCTTTATATGATTCTCTTTAATGATAATTTTTGTAAAAATCTCTGTGGAAAGAAAGTCAGATATACATCTGGGATGGCACGAGGGAGAAACATTTTTTATTTTGGAGTGCATTGTGCCTTTAAAATGGACTATAAACTGCAGTGGATACTTACTAGTGATGGACTTGTTTCTCTGTTGGTGCCTGTGTTGCTCCGTAAACATTGTTCCAATGCTTGATCTTAAGAAAATTTAAAAAGTGTGTTAATGTGTGTTAACAGACTATTGATCTGGGTGACATAGGACCATTCTTTATGTGTTACTTAAGTGTTATATAAATCTGGAGAACCCTTACTAACATTAAAGGGATAGTTCACCCAGAAATGAAAATTCTGTCATCATTTACTCACCCTCAAGTTGTTTCAAACCTGTAAGAATTTCTTTTTTCTGCTGAACACAAAAGAAGATATTTTGAAAAATGTCTGTAACCAAACAGTTGATGGACCCCATTGACTTCCATAGTAGGAAAAAAAAAAAATACTATGGAAGTCAATGGGGTCCATCAACTGTTTGGTTACAGACATTTTTCAAAATATCTTCTTTTGTGTTCAGCAGAAAAAAGAAATTCTTACAGGTTTGAAACAACTTGAGGGTGAGTAAATGATGACAGAATTTTCATTTTTGGGTGAACTATCCCTTTAACCTTTTGCTACACTAACTAAATGGTAATAAATTATTGTAATCAATCCACCATAAAAACATGGTTTCTACACTTTTACTATAATAAAAACCATGGTTAATTTAGCAAAGGACCCTGGGAACATGTCCTAAAAAGAACAGCTCATACAAAAAAGTTCTCTCGTTATTTACTCCATGTTGTTCCAAAACTGTATGAATTTATTTTGTAACCTTATATCTTGAGAAATGCCTTCACTGTTTTGTTTTTTTCCATAAAATGGGTTCCAATGTTATGGGTTCCAGTGTTGTTTTATTCCCAACATTCTTGTGTTTCGCAGAAGTAAGTCATACAGGTTTGAAAATAATTTCATTTTGAAAGGACATTTATGTTTGGGTCAGCTAGGCCCGTAAACTCATATCAAGAAGACAGGTAAAATATTGTCTGGAGGGTTTGGACCAGTGTGCCTTTGAGCAGAGTTTACATGTTCTGCCTCTATTTCACGTGTATTTTATTTTTTTACAGTCTATGGTATTTTACTATGACAATACTCACCAACTTAAGATCGTGTGGCTGGATAATAGGGGAGAGCGGGGCACAACCTAACACTTTTTGACTTTCTCAGTTTGTGTAAATCTACTTATGGTTCAGAGTATTTATTTTTTCCCACATTAATTTCCCACATGTCTAGTACAATTATGTGGTTTTGTTTTATTAATACAGTATATACTTTTTTCTTGATATACCCCGAAAGAATGGAAGTGAAATGTGACAACATGCCCCATAGGTGGGGTACAATGTAACATAACATATGACAGCTTAAAATGTTATCTGATCTAATAAAAAATATATACAAAACAAACTAAAATATTTTCTAAATAAAATACAATTAAAAAACTTTTTCATATAAAATAATGGCAATTTTTAATAATTAAATATAAACAAATTTTTGAGTTTTGACTACGAACACATGAAAACACAGCTATACAACATAGTTCAAAACAAATAAATAATTAGTAATTTCTGAACATTGACTCTCAGTCTTTATTCACCTTTTCCTCACGTTTTCCCAATACAATTAATAAAAGTATAGAATATAATAGCATATTTCTAATAGGGGCACATTGTAACGCAGTGTTACAACATGCCCCCGCCTGCACAACTGGGATTTAAACCCTGCTAGTGTCTTCTGCTAGTTAGCGAAGCATTAAAGAACTATCTCAACTGTTAAATAACATCTTGGAGATTAAAATAATATCAGATTTGTCTTATTTTAAATAAACACAAAAAATAGAGATGAAAAATTAACTTAAGTAAGAAATTTACTTTTGCTATGGTTTAATAAATGTCTATGGATATCTTCCAAAAAAAATATATAATTTTGGCGGAATGTTTTTTTCTATATAGTGTTGATATGGCAACTAGTAAATACACAAAGTTTCGTCATCCAAGCATGTGCGGAAGTATTTAAAACAAGCGTGTTACAACTAGCCCCGCGTTAGAGTAGGGGGAGGCTGCAGACCTGGAGCCGGTAGATCTACGCCCCAGGCAGTTCTCTTACGAGAGGTCTCTCGTACTTGCGTAAGATATCTTACGCTAGGGGAAAACCTCTTTTCCTCGAGATATTGAAGCCAAAAATTATCCTTAATTTTGCAATAATGTAAAACGCATTGCAGCAGCATGCAGACATGGGCGAGACAGCTCGCGCGCCCATTGGCTGCTCTGCGGCAACTGCACCAGCCTATCGATAGAGGCTCCTCATGACGTCAGAACCAATGAGGGCGCTTCGCGCCCATTACGTCATGTCCCGCCGAAATCGGGTGGGGCCAGGGCTATAAATACGGCCCAGAGAGGCTGGTTTGGTCAGTTTTTCATCTCTTCAGCGGGCTCACGCATCGCTGGATCCTGAGAGGAAGCCGCGCCGTCTGATTGCAAGCACCCAGCGGGATTACTCTGCATCTGAAGCTGCCGGTCGACAACTCGCCGCCTTCAGTCGCCGTTCCTGCTGACGCTTTCCGGCGTACATATCCTTTTCTCTGTTACTGTGTTTTGTGTATGTGTGTGTGTTCGCCGCCGCGACACACACTCTCATTGCACTAAAAGAGCCGGGCGTCTTTTTCAAGACGCCCCTTTCCCCCCCAACCCGCAAAGCTCGCCGGTGCGCCCGCTTGCCTTGCCTGCTTGGAGGATGATACCTGCTCTCCCTCTATTCGAGCCGCGCAAACCGCGCCGTTCACAGGGGATGTCAGGAGCGGACGGTCACGGGGCTAGCTTTCTCTCTCCCTCTGTTCGAGCCGCGCAAAATGCGCCGTTCACAGGGGAGGCTGGAAGCGGACGGTCGGGGTTAGTTTTTCTTTACGTACAAGACAGCTACCCTGCCTCTGCGCCCCATTCACGCGTCAATCACCAGCGGGCAAGCAAACGCCGAAGAAAACATGTTGACGCTATTATATGCTCGTGCATCTGAAAGCCTTTGTGTTCCCCCCTGTGGCTCAGTGGCGGAATCTTTGGTTTTTCACACGAGAGACCGGGGTTCGAATCTCGGTCTAACGGCAGATTAATTATGCCTCCAATGCTTCGCTCTGTTAGTTCCCTGAAAGGCGACTGCAGATGTGCATTTTGCAGCCAACGAGCGCGTTGTACAACCCGCTCGCCTGCACCCAAACACCGTTTCTATGGTTCCCGCGCGTCACTGGCGAAAGGAGAAAAGAGTGATAATGTCCCGCTGCGGCCGGGCCGAATTCTATTTCTAACACATTTCTCATTCCCCTCTGAAGTTCAGGCGACTGGAAATGTCATACTGCAGTGAGCGAGTCTGTTGTAATGCACGCACGCCTGCAAACAAACGCCAGCATGTTGACGCTCTCTGTTTCTATGGCAACTTCTCGCTCGTTCAGTTCCAGTAAATGCGACTGTTCCAGTGTATTCTGCAGTAAACAAGTCGGCGACACTGCCCGCTTGCCTGCACACAAACGCCGCTTTACGGCTACCCAGATAAATCCCATAGAGTGTATTTTCTGGTGTTCCGGTCACGGCCGATGGTGTTATGAGTGTAAACAAAATGCCCGCTGCCCAGTGCTCATTCCTACACAGAAACACAGGTTTCTCTGATAATACTCGCGCTATATAAATACCTTTGTGTCTTCCCCTGTGGCCCAGTGGCAGATTCTCAGGTTTTCACGCGATAGACCCGTGTTCGATCCCAGGTCTGCTGGTAAAAAAAAAAAAATTAAAAAAAAAAAAAAAAAAAAAATTGCCGTCAATGCTCGCTCTGTCAGTTCCCTGAAAAGGCGACTGCAGATGTGTATTTTTGCAGCCAACGAGCGCGTTGTACAACCCGCTCGCCTGCACCCAAGCACCGTTTCTATGGTTTCCGTGCGTCACTACCTCCATTCTCACACATTTCTCTGGAAATGTCAATATTGCAGTGCACGAGCCTTTTGTAATACACGCACACCTGCAAACAAACGCCAGCATGTTGACGTTCTCTGTTTCTATGGCAACTTCTCGCTCGTTCAGTTCCAGTAAATGTGACTGTTCCAGTGTATTCTGCAGTAAACAAGTCGGCGACACAGCCCGCTTGCCTGCACACAAACGCCGCTTTACGGCTACCCAGATAAATCCCATAGAGTGTATTTTCTGGTGTTCCGGCCACTGCCGATGGTGTTATGAGTGTAGGCAAAATGCCCACTGCCCAGTGCTCATTCCTACACAGAGAAACAGCCCGTCACACAGGGCTCGCGCACATGATATCGACCCAGATCGATTGCGCATTAAATGTGGTAAATGTGCCCACTGCCCAGTGTCCACAAACACTACGTTCTGCACGTCTCAAGGTTTCTGTAAAACGAAACCAACATGCATCCGCTCTGCTCAGGCAGACAATGCTCTCAGTGTTGTAAATGTGCCCGCTATCCCACGCCCACATTCACACATAGACATGACAGGTCTTACGGGACTCGCCCAGCCCTCCCCCTCTCGGTTGACCACCGCAGAGGAGTCGAGCGCGGGCAATCTGCCCGCTGTTATCAGCGCGCCCCCTGCCTCAAATGTCATAAGCGCGACGCTTATGTTGCAGCACACTGAAGCCCCTCTGTCGCTGAGCGACCAGAGCGCGCTTCGCACTCAACCCCTAGCCATTCGTGCAAACGCATGGGCAAGGCTACCCGGGGTTTCGAAGTGGGTGCTAGACATTATAGAAAGAGGCTATTCGCTACAGTTCGGTCGACGCCCGCAACGCAAGCGGCGCGAATCGATACTACGGTGAAAAAGGAAGTAGCACACCTACTTCGGGCCGAAATAGCGAAGTTACTGAGCAAAGGGGCTTTAGAACCCCTATCACAAGCTCAGAGCGAAGGGGGCATGTACAGCAGATATTTTCTGGTACCCAAAAAGACGGAGGTCTCAGACCCATTTTAGATCTAAGACGACTAAACAAAGCACTTCTGAAACGACGGTTCAGAATGCTCACGACCAAGAAAATCCTCTCGCAAATTTGCCAAGGGGACTGGTTCATGTCGATAGATCTGAAAGACGCTTATTTTCAAATACAAATAGCGTCACGTCACAGGCGATTTTTGAGATTCGCCTTCGAGGGCCAGGCATATCAGTACACAGTCCTGCCATTTGGCCTATCCCTGGCACCTCGCGTATTCACGATGTGCATGGATGCAGCGCTCGCACCCCTCAGGCTCCGAGGCATACGAGTACTGAATTATTTGGACGATTGGCTGGTTCTAGCTCGATCACAGTCGGAGCTCATAGAACACAGGACCATATTACTCGATCACCTCGAGAATTTAGGTCTCACAGTCAATTGGGCAAAGAGTTCACTGTCTCCCAGTCAGAAAATATCTTTTCTGGCACAGATCTGGACTCGCTGTCTATGACAGCACAGCTGTCGCCGCAGCGCAGACTAAGTATTCAGCGCATGACAGAGATTTTTCGCCACGGCGCTTTAGTCCCGCTCAAAAAGTTCAAAGGATGCTGGGCCTCATGGCTTCAGCATCCTCAGTGCTTCAGCTGGGTCTGCTTCGCATGCGCCCGCTGCAGTATTGGTTGAAAGCGCGCGCCGCGCAGAGCTTGGACCTCCGGTCTCGCGCGCCTCAAGGTCGATCAGAAATGCGTCGCAGCTCTGAAACCTTGGACAGTGACCGACTGGTACCGGTCAGGTGTAAGCCTGGGGACTTCCTCGAGTGTGAAGGTGGTGTCTACGGACGCCTCAACCTCGGGATGGGGAGCGCTGCTCGAGGGCGGACCGTTATTCGACTAGTGGTCGGAACGGGAAAAGCTTCTGCATATAAACTGCCTGGAAATTATGGCAGTCGACAACGCGCTGAGGCGCTTTTGTCCCCAGATAAAAATACACCATGTCTTGGTCCGTTCGGACAACATGTCAGTGGTGGCTTATATAAATCACCAAGGAGGTATCAGATCCAGAATCCTTCACAGGCTGACGGAACGCCTCCTGGTCTGGGCTCAGCACAATCTGCGCTCGCTCAGGGCAGCGCATGTGCCCGGCCATCTGAATGTGGGACCAGACAGACTGTCCAGAAACAATCTGCCGACAGGAGAATGGTCTTTACATCCACAGACAGTCAAAATGCTATGGAGGACATTTGGCAGAGCGGAAATAGACCTATTTGCGTCTCAAGAGAACGCTCATTGTCAGGAATTCTTCTCCAAGAGCAGGGATGCGCTGGCCCCGCTGCCCGCTCTATGCGTTTCCCCCTGTCACGCTCCTACCCCAGGTGTTAGAGCGAATCAGGGAGAGCGGATGCCCAGTGCTACTCGTCGCCCCATTTTGGACAAACCAAGTCTGGTTTCCAGTCCTGATGCAGCTGACGAGTACCGCCCCGTGGCCGATACCGGTGAGGAGGGATCTCCTCTCGCAGGCGAACGGCTCGATCTGGCATCCTCGCCCGGAGCTTTGGTCCCTACATGTGTGGGCCATCAACGGGTACCCGTTAACCTCCCAGCGGGAGTGTTAAACACGATCACGCAGGCTAGAGCTCCATCTACGAGGCGGCTCTATTCCTCAAAATGGTCTGTGTTCACTAGCTGGTGTTCAGCGAGTGGCACTTCACCCTCACGCTGTGGGGTGCCGGAGGTTCTCTCCTTTTTACAAGAGCTTCTGGATAAGGGCAGAACCCCATCCACGCTCCAAGTTTATGTGGCGGCCATAGCAGCGTTCGCTGAACCACCGCTTGGCCAGTCATTAGGAAGGAACGATCTGGTCATTCGCTTCCTTAGAGGAGCTAAGAGGCTGAACCCTCCCAGACCACCCTCAGTTCCCGTTTGGGACCTCTCCACGGTTCTGGAAGCCATGAAAGGTGCCCCATTCGAGCCAATACAGTCAATAGACCTGAAACCCTTGTCTTTCAAAACAGTGTTTCTTCTGGCTCTCGCTTCAGTGAAGCGCATAGGGGATTTGCAAGCGCTCTCAGTGAGCACGACGTGTATGGAGTTTGGGCCGAATGACTCGAGAGTCATACTCAAACCAAAGCACGGATATGTTCCTAAATCCCTCAACACACCGTTTAGGGCACAGGTTATCTCCCTGTCGGCCCTGCCGGTATCTGAGAAGGAAGGGGACGCAGGCTTCCTTTGCCCGGTCAGGGCGTTAAGAGCCTATGTGTCTCGCTCATCTGTTTTCAGACAGACGGAGCAGCTCTTTGTTTTGTTCAGCGGACGTTCTAAGGGACTAGCTGCGTCAAAACAGAGTCTATCCAGATGGATAGTTGATGCTATAGCGCTAGCTTACACATGCAAGGGCCTGCAATGCCCGATAGGTGTCAAAGCGCACTCCACAAGAGGCATGGCCTCGTCGTGGGCTTGGTCCAGTGGGATTGCCTTGCAAGATATCTGTATGGTGGCAGGCTGGGCCTCCCCGTCTACATTTATAAGGTTTTTATAACCTCGAGGTTCCCGCTTTGCAAGCTAGGTTGCTCTCGGTTTAATTTTTCAGTATTGCCCGCCCGATGCTATCGGCTCGGGATGCTGAAACTGCTAGAGCGTCGATCACTGATCGCCTATATACTTCTGTGGGCAGTACGTAAGTCCCCCATATTTACCAGTCCAGGCTGAGTTCGCCCTGGCTGTGTGGAACACTTGATATAACATGCTCTTATCAGAGCTCAATATTACAGGAATGATGCTATTCTAGCCCCTCTTCCTGGATTCTCTGTGAGTCCCTTGTGATTAGGCACTGTATGAGCCCCGGGCACCTGCCCTTGGGACTTTAGTGTTATGTCTCAAGCACGCACGGCGTTTTACATTGTGTTCCCCTAGCGTAAGATATCTTACGCAAGTACGAGAGACCTCTCGTAAGAGAACGTACTCGGTTACTAACGTAACCTCGGTTCTCTCTAGAAGAGGGAACGAGTACTTGCGTATCTTGCCGTGCATGCGTCATGTTCTGATTCGCTTCAGCGATGAAAAACTGACCAAACCAGCCTCTCTGGGCCGTATTTATAGCCCTGGCCCCACCCGATTTCGGCGGGACATGACGTAATGGGCGCGAAGCGCCCTCATTGGTTCTGACGTCATGAGGAGCCTCTATCGATAGGCTGGTGCAGTTGCCGCAGAGCAGCCAATGGGCGCGCGAGCTGTCTCGCCCATGTCTGCATGCTGCTGCAATGCGTTTTACATTATTGCAAAATTAAGGATAATTTTTGGCTTCAATATCTCGAGGAAAAGAGGTTTTCCCCTAGCGTAAGATATCTTACGCAAGTACTCGTTCCCTCTTCTAGAGAGAACCGAGGTTACGTTAGTAACCGAGTACGTTTTACGCCCCCGGCAGTTTTATGCCCCTGCTGTTCCTGATGCGTCCAGTAGGGGGAGCCTGTACAGCGACACGAATTGAGGTATATTAAATAATCTGCTAAATTTATTGTTGTTTAGCAACATAGACTGTAAAAAAAAATGCAGTGATGCAACATTTATTATTTATAAACGATTAGCTTGATAGAGCTAGGTAGATATCAATTCCCCTTTGAAACATCACTTATCAGGCTTATGCTACTCTGAATAATACCTGAACTTCGTATTTTGAGCACTTCCTGCGTTGTTGTTGCTTTTGCCTCTTTATGATGACTCGCTGAATTTAGTCCTAATTTGTAAGTCGCTTTGGATAAGGGCGTCTGCTAAATGACTAAATGTAAATGTAAATGCAATTCATTTCTATATATCAATGGATGGCCTATAATTTATTTCGAGAGACAAAAAGTTCTGGACGGTCAGGTTGATGTTCTGTCTGGCTTAAACTTAGCTAAGTAACCACGTGTAAGTTTAGCTGCCCCTAGTCTTCTCTACTCACTTTCAAAATTAATTTTCTTTTGACTTTTCTTTTGTTGTCTGTCTTTATCTTGCGTGAGATGGCCTCTTCTGGAAAGAGTCTTTTTACTCCTTTCTGGTTTGAGTTTCTTATAAATGAGATTATCTAAGTTCTAACTATCTAATTTATATCTAAATATACATTTTTCTTAAAATAGCTTACTGATCTGGACTAAAATGTAGGCTGTGTGCACTTAATGTGGGATTTATCATACTCTGTCTTTACCAAGTTCTCTTTAACTTTCATGCATGTGTGTTTGCTTTAGCTACTTAAGGAAATGAAAATCTCCCTCTCTCTCTCTCTCTCTAAACTTAAACTTGTATAATCTATAAACACCCATCTCTTTTTTAACTGCATTCCAAACCAATAGCTTCTCTAGTAAATAAATGACTTACAGAGACAATGTTTTTAATGTCATTTTCAATTTTCTCTGCACAGCCCATCATCAGTGGCCAAAAGAAATCAAAGTGTCTTGACACTTTTTTCCAAAAGTGTTCCACTAACAAGTGCCTGTGCCATTGTACTTTGAAGATCAGGAGCAAATTGATGCAATCCACTCACCTGATATAAATTCTGGGCAGCACAGCCACACACACTGTGAGTGTGACAATATCAAATTCACCATGGATGTCCTTTTTACATTTTTTTTTTATATTTAATTTTATTTATTTATTATGAAATACCCACAGATATAAAACTCAAATTAAAAAGGTAGTTTGTGTTCTCGTAACACTTTCTTTTGTCTGTGACTCTTATAGAGGGTCTACAGTGATTCTGCAGGGTTTCCAATAAGTCTTATAGTTTATCTCAGTTGCTTTGGTGCATTTCTCAGATCACAACTGAAATCACATCATCTTGTCACTTGTGCACATCATAAAAGCAATTTCTCATTATTTTATACAAATTGCAAATGCTTCGGTACATTCATGCAATTGATAATGTACAACTGTCTGCTGTTTCCTACATTATCAACTCTTTATGTCATGTTGATCAAAATATAGACCTATTATACTATTTCTCTGTTGAATTGTCATACACAAAACATCTAGGCATTAGTTCCTTGCATAAGTCGTTAAATGCAAAACGGTTGACTAGTTGTCATAATCTGTCAAGCATGTTTTCAATACATTTCTATTACACTTTTTTTTGTCCAGTAAATGTCCTGAATTGATGAATTGCGGAGGTGTATTTAGAATTTCACTGATGAAGGAAATAATGAATTGATAAATTAGGAAGCAGCATGGCAATTCATAATCAATTGCATGAATTTACCAAAAGCATTGGCAATTTGTTCAAAAGTAGTTATGAGAATTTCAGTAGTGATCTGAGAAACGTACCAAAGCAACTGTGATAAAAAATTAAGGATTCAGGAATTTTATACAAAATGTAACAGTGGGTCCTGCTGCTTGTGAATTTGACAAGATCAAATTCACCATGGATGTCCTTTTTACATTTTTTTAATGTTTCATTTTTTTTTTTTTATCAGTGAGCAGAAGAACTTTGACAGGAGGATAGAAAAACAGTTAAAGAAGAGTGGCAAGCCATAGGGGAGTCATCTACAGGAGTCATCATAATTCATAAATGGTGTTGATAAATAATGTTTTTGTGAACAACAATATTGTCTCTTTCTTCTAAATGGCCCTTGGAATTTTAGAAAAGGGATAAATTGCGTTTGTCTTCATAAAATGCTATGTAGGACACTGCTTTGTAGCTGTATGATGACCAATAGTGAATAGTACAGCAGATATTTAATCGAGGATCCATATGATTACACAGTGCTATATGTCTAATGGGCTAAATATGGTTAATATCTAAATGTAACTTTATATAAATTCACAACAACATATTTCACTCAGTCTCCTGTATATAAAAACATACTATTCTATATTCAATATTCAATTAACTATTCTACAGTAGGTCATATATAAATATTCTACAGTAGGTCATATATCATTACTTGTCATCTGATCCAACTGTGTGCATTATTAATTTTTAAATTCACAAAAATAGTCTTCTGTAGGCTGAATAAAACAAACAGTCATCTGTAGGCTGAGTGAAGCCCAACTGAATATCTACAGATATTTTTATCCATAGTGCAGATCTACACTGTAACGTTTGAAGGGTTAAAATTTAAGAATCTATTTCAAATATGCTTCCTTACATAACATCACGGTAAAGAATATTGTATTTAGTGTTTAAGGGTAAGATAATGATTCTGCTCAGCAAAGTTGCCTTTCCTGTTTTCTCCTCATTGTCTTTAATGGCTCTTTGAGTTGAGCTTTCGGACCCAAATGGCTCTTGGAGCCTTATGCTGATTGAATTAGGATTGGCCAGACCCTCACAGTCTAGGGTGTTACCTTAACCTGTATACTCATTTACATGCTTTGTTTGAATTTGTCTCCACCTTCAAAAGTCCCTCCTCCTAAAATGCCTATAAAATACCATGTACCGTTACATACTTTAGATTATGTTGGACGAAACCGCAGCCGCGCTCAAATAAAGAAACTCTTCTGTTTGAACGTGATCCCAACTGTCTCCTGGTCTCTGCTTCGATAAAAGAAAACTTTACAACACGTTTATATTTAAATTAACAAAAACCACAAAATTGGGCAAAGTCTATGAACGGGACGGTTATTAATGTGTAAGTTTTGAGCGCCGATTTAATGGTGTTATTTAGCAGTAGGCTATATCCTCCTACTGGACGCATCAGGAACAGCAGGGGCGTAAAACTGCCTGGGGCGTAAAACTGCCATGGGGCGTAGATCTACTGGCTCCAAGTCTGCAGCCTCCCCATATAGCCGCGTTAGGTTGTGCCCCGCGCTCCCCTATTTATTCCCAAAATTCCTGGATAATGAGGGAAACAGACATACAGCAATATTATTAGCTATTTGTATTTACTTACTAAAAGAGACATTTGCAAAAGCTTGCAAAATTTTACTCACCAGCTCAAAAACATATTATGATGACACATCATTTTGACGGACCGGTAGGCCGATATCCCGCGATCAACAATATTCAAAAGCCTAACGTTTGCATGTGGTTCGAGTTCCTCTCTGTATAAAGACACAATGTTCTCAGTTCACTCATTGTAAAGCTCCTATACTGAGTTTTATTTAATTTTTTATCAAAAACTAAGTTAGCTGACAATATTTACACATAGCCTGAAACATTGACATATCGATATTGCTCGCATTTAACATTAGATTCTCAATTTAACACACTATATTTTGATGTAGCAGAATGTATTTTTATATAAAATAAAGTTATTTACCTTCCGCAGATTGCAATATGTCCGTTACACGTACGTTGTTAAAATTCGTTGTCCATTTAACGTTACATCCCGCAACTCGCTCAAAATAAAAATGTAACAGCACGATGCAAAATAATCCATGTTTTAAACAATGTAAAATCCACAGAACCGAAGGAGGCGTACTGAAGATCCCGAGCAGCACACACACACACACACACACACACACACACACACACACACACACACACACACACACACACACACACACAGACACACACACACACACACACACACACACACACACACACCAACAGACGAATATTCAAACTTGACCAGTAAAAGGCCAGATTCATTGGCCAGATTCCTGGATGACAGTCTGAATAACCAATCATGCTCAAAACATCTCGAAGAGACAGCCAATAATGTGGTAACATTGCAATTACAGGGAAAGATGACATGTTTTAAAAGAAAGAATATGAAAAAAATTTACATGTGCTATTTATTTAGTTGTATTTGTAAGCTGGTTGTTATATTTAATCAATTGGTTAAATGGTGTCTTCATTGCAGTGCATGATAAAAAAATTTTTTTTACTTACAATAACATATAAATAATAATAATAAATAACATAAATAATATATACCATATATAACAACATATATTTACATTTACATTTATGCATTTGGCAGATATATTTACCACTGCTCTGCCAAACAGCAATTTAAAAGAGCAAACATATTATATATTAAACAGAGCAAACATTGCATATGTAGGCTATTCATGTACAATTCTGTATACCTACCTACATGAAAAACTAATGGATTGGTGTCATGGTGACATTAGAGTTACATTCATGTGACCCATAATGATCCTTTTGCACTCTAACAAATTATTGACCTTTCCTTTAGAAACACTCTTATGCCTAATAATGTCAACTTGCTTTTCACCCTGTGTGGCACAGTTACACAACCTGTTGGTTTAGGGTTAATCCTCTGTCCAACACAACACTTTGCTAACATTGGCATAATTCTATACAAGTTGCAACATATACCCCGGGTTTCACAGGCAAGGTTTAAGCCTGTAGTCCCAGACTAAAATGCACGTTTGAGCTGTTTTACCTGAAAGCAACTTGCACTGACATATCTTAAAATATGTCAGTGCCATTGTTTTGTCTCAAGATGCACACCAGTAAGGTTTTTTTTTTTTTTTTTTTTTTTTTAGGCACATTTTTAAAAGCTAATTAAATGCACTAAGGCCTAATCCTGGCTTAATCTAAACTCTGTGAAACCGGGTCTGGGTTAGAAATTAAGGGTTAAGGTTAACCCTAACTCTAACCCTAACCCTTGTCTACAGACTTTTATTTAACAGCATGGATACTCCAAGGTGTTGACTGCAGTGGTTAGGCCTTTAGCGTTGATACAGGATGAATAACTTCTCACTGTGACAGTCTGTAATGTATTTTAGCAAAGACTGTTTGTATGGATTGTCCCTAATTAAGCTAGAGCTATTGGTGCATTCAAGTCATGTAATAAAGATCATATTTACAAGTTGAACGCCACCACAATGATGAGAATATGAGTAGGAAGCTCAGGATTTTCTTTAACCCCGATCTTGAAGAGTTAGGGGTGAGTGAGAAACATTGTGGGATACCACTATACTTAGGTATTCAGCAGTGACAATGAAGTAAGCTAATGCTTGCACAAAATATGATAGCATTATAATATAACAATATAATATGTGATGATAAAGTTTACAGTGGCTTCATTAATTTAAAACATAAAAAAAAATGTAAAACCTCATGAATACAAACTTCCCAGGAGGACTTAAACGCACCATGTTCCATCGTGAACCCTGTTGGCCTGCTTACTGACCAGCAAGCTCAATTTAACAATAATTGTGTAGTTTGATTGCTAAATGTTACATTTAAAATGTTCTAGTTTTGTTAACACGTCACATTACAAGAACGTTTTATAAAAAACACTCATCATCTCAGGTCTCAGTGATATCCTCAAAACATTTTACGAACGTTGATTTGAGAATGTTCCTCCTCTGTTATTATGGAACATTGTGCCAATGTTTTACTGAGAACATTATATAATCTGTTATCTCAACAACATCCTCAAAACATCCTCAAAATGTTACATTTGAAATGTTCTAGTTTTGTTAACACATCACATTACAAGAACATTTTATAAAGAACATTTAACATCTCATCTCTCAATGATATCCTCAAAACATTTTCCTAATGTGACAGAGAGAATGTTCTTCTTTTGTTATCATGAAACATTGGGACAATGTTATATTGAGATCATTGTACAAACTTTAATTTTAACAACATTCCCAAAATATGCTCAAAATGTTACAAGTAGAATGTTCTTCTTTTGTTATCATGAAACATTGGGACAATGTTATATTGAGATCATTGTACAAACTTTAACTTTAACAACATTCCCAAAATATGCTCAAAATGTTGCAAGTAAAATGTTCTTCTTTTGTTATCATGAAACATTGGGACAATGTTATATTGAGATCATTGTACAAACTTTAACTTTAACAACATTCCCAAAATATGCTCAAAAATGTTGCAAGTAAAATGTTCTTCTTTTGTTATCATGAAACATTGGGACAATGTTATATTGAGATCATTGTACAAACTTTAACTTTAACAACATTCCCAAAATATGCTCAAAATGTTGCAAGTAAAATGTTCTTCTTTTGTTATCATGAAACATTGGGACAATGTTATATTGAGATCATTGTACAAACTTTAACTTTAACAACATTCCCAAAATATGCTCAACATGTTGCAAGTAAAATGTTCTTCTTTTGTTTTCATGAAACATTGGGACAATGTTATATTGAGATCATTGTACAAACTTTAACTTTAACAACATTCCCAAAATATGCTCAAAATGTTGCAAGTAAAATGTTCTTCTTTTGTTATCATGAAACATTGGGACAATGTTATATTGAGATCATTGTACAAACTTTTACTTTAACAACATTCCCAAAATATGCTCCAAATGTTGCAAGTAGAATGTTCTTCTTTTGTTTTCATGAAACATTGGGACAATGTTATATTGAGATCATTGTACAAACTTTAATTTTAACAACATTCCCAAAATATGCTCAAAATGTTGCAAATAAAATGTTCTTCTTTTGTTATCATGAAACATTGGGACAATGTTATATTGAGATCATTGTACAAACTTTAACTTTAACAACATTCCCAAAATATGCTCAAAATGTTGCAAGTAAAATGTTCTTCTTTTGTTTTCATGAAACATTGGGACAATGTTATATTGAGATCATTGTACAAACTTTATCTTAAACAACATTCCCAAAATATTCTCAAAATGTTGCAAGTAAAATGTTTTTCTTTTGTTTTCATGAAACATTGGGACAATGTTATATTGAGATCATTGTACAAACTTTATCTTAAACAACATTCCCAAAATATGCTCAAAATGTTGCAAGTAAAATGTTCTTCTTTTGTTATCATGAAACATTGGGACAATGTTATATTGAGATCATTGTACAAACTTTAACTTTAACAACATTCCCAAAATATGCTCAAAATGTTGCAAGTAAAATGTTCTTCTTTTGTTATCATGAAACATTGGGACAATGTTATATTGAGATCATTGTACAAACTTTAACTTTAACAACATTCCCAAAATATGCTCAAAATGTTGCAAGTAAAATGTTCTAATTGTGTTAACTCGTCACATTAGAAAAACGTCTCGGTTACGGATGTAACCCTCGTTCCCTGAGTGGGAACGGAGACGTTACGTCGGATGACGACGATTGGGGTTTCGCTTAGAAGCCTATCACCTTCGAGTATATAAAACGAGCCAATGGCAATGAAATGCCATGGGTCTGCGGAATTTGCATAGCGTAACTCCGCCCGCCGCAGGGGGTATATAAGGAAGTACGCTGGCACAATGCAGATATGTCTTCGCTGAGGAGCCGAGACTAGCCCCAGGCGTTTTTCAGCGGTACAGCGGAAGTGGCAGGAAGACGTAACGTCTCCGTTCCCACTCAGGGAACGAGGGTTACATCCGTAACCGAGACGTTCCCTTTCGTGGTCACTCCGAGTTACGTCGGATGACGACGATTGGGGTTCCAGTCTAATCACGCCACCTCGGCTGTCTACCAGTGCCCTGCGTAAGTCTGAGCTCCCTGTTGTGAGACTAGCACGAACGAAGGAGTCCTACTTAACACAGGGATACCAAGGTACACTGGGAAGCATATCTCCAGAGAGAAATATGCAATTATGCCCAGCCATTGATGGGGGGGACTTAGAATACACATATGACCCAAAGGGCTGCATATGGAAAATCACTGGGGTGTCCAGCCGCAGGTGGAATTTTAAACCCCAGGGGTGGCAAGGTGGCTTGCCAAGGGAAAGACACACGCTCACAAGGAGACTTACAGTGGAATACACATGTGGGGGTCGCCCAGAGGGGGAACCATGCACATGGAGGCACCTAGTCAAGCGCAAAAGCTGCGTTATGGCAGATTGGCATAACTCAGGCGTTGACGTAACCACTGCTGGAGGAAACTCAGCGCTTATCAGACTCACCTGAGAGAAATATCGCACGTATCCCGTCCGTGGAGAGGAATGGCGAGCAAGCGAAGACACCTGAGCAGAATCTAGCACCGGCTGGTTGAAGCGAGTACATGAGAAGAAACTGGCTCTACTCGGAGATTATAGAATCTCGCGAATGTGTTGGGTGTCGCCCAGCCTGCAGCTCTACAAATGTCTGTTAGCGAGGCGCCATGCGCTAGAGCCCAAGAGGAAGCCACACTACGTGTGGAGTGGGCTTTCACACCAAGGGGGCACGGACGACCTTGCTGCTGGTATGCCAAAGCAATGGTATCCACTATCCAGTGGGATAACCTTTGCTTTGAGAGAGCCTTTCCCTTCAGCTTCCCACCATGACAGACAAAGAGCTGGTCTGAGGTTCTGAAACACCGCGTTCTGTCTACGTAAGCACGGAGGGCGCGTACTGGACAGAGCAGTGCCAAGGCTGGGTCTGCCTCCTCCAAGGGCAGCGCTTGCAGGTTCACTACCTGGTCTCGAAAGGGTGTGGTAGGAACCTTGGGCACGTATCCAAGCCGGGGTCTCAGGATCACGTGAGAGTTAGCCGGCCCGAATTCCAGGCACGCTTCGTCAACCGAAAATGCCTGCAGGTCCCCTACCCTCTTGATGGAGGCCAATGCAACCAGGAGCGCTGTCTTCATTGACAGGAACTTAAGCTCCACTGACTGTAAAGGCTCAAATGGAGCACTCTGCAGGGCAGTTAGAACCACTGAGAGGTCCCAAGAGGGTACGAAGGGAGGACGAGGAGGATTTAGTCTCCTCGCTCCCCTCAGGAACCTGACGATCAGGTCGTGCTTTCCCAGAGACTTACCATCAACTGCTTCGTGATGTGCGGCAATGGCGGCAACATACACTTTCAGGGTGGAGGGAGACAGCCTTCGCTCCAACCCTTCTTGCAGGAAGGAAAGCACGACACTGATCGGGCATTTCGTGGGTTCTTGATGTTTAGAAGAACACCAGTTGACGAAGAGGTTCCACTTCAACGCATAGGCATGTCTCGTGGACGATGCTCTAGCGGAAGTGATGGTAGCCACCACCGCAGGTGGTAGGGTACTCAAACCTGCCTCGTCCCGTCCAGGAGCCACACGTGGAGGTTCCAAAGATCGGGACGAGGGTGCCATAAGGCGCCCCGTCCCTGAGAAAGGAGGTCCTTCCTCAGAGGAATTGGCCAGGGAGGTGCTGTCGCGAGGAGTACTAGTTCGGAGAACCAGGTCCGGTTGGGCCAATACGGGGCAACCAAAATGACCTGCTCCTCGTCCTCCCTGATCTTGCGCAAGGTCTGCGCAAGAAGGCTCACTGGGGGAAACGCATACTTGCGTAGGCCCCACGGCCAGCTGTGCGCCAGTGCATCCGTGCCGAGCGTGCCCTCGGTCAGGGAGTAAAACAGGTCGCAATGGGACGAGTCGTGGGAGGCAAACAGGTCTACCTGTGCGTCGCCGAACTGACCCCAAATCAGCTGGGCCGTCTGGGGATGGAGTCGCCATTCTCCAGCGAGAGGCCGAACTCGAGACAGCTCGTCGGCCGCCTGGTTCAGGTGTCCCGGGATATAAATGGCTCGAAGCGACCTCAGATGCTTCTGACTCCATATGAGGAGGTGGCGAGCGAGTTGCGACATACGGCGGGAGCGTAGACCACCCTGGTGGTTGATGTACGCTACTGTTGCGGTATTGTCTGATCGGACTAGTACGTGCTGGCCCCTGAGCAGCGCATGGAAGCGGTGCAGGGCGAGACGTACAGCCAGCAACTCGAGGCAATTGACATGCCAAAGGCGCTGGGGTCCTGTCCAGAAGCCCGCGGCAGCATGACCATTGCACATGGCGCCCCAGCCCGTGTTGGAGGCATCTGTTGACACAACAACATGCCGGGAAACTCGTTCTAAGGGCACTCCGGCCCGTAGAAAATTGAGGTTCGCCCACGGGGTGAAGGTCTGACGGCAGGCTGGAGTCACTGGGACTCGGAGCGTGCCGTGTTGCCATGCCCACCTCGGGACTCGATCGCGAAGCCAAAGCTGAAGCGGTCTCATATGAAGCAATCCCAGCGGCGTTACTGCGGCTGCGGATGCCATATGCCCCAGGAGCCTCTGAAAAAGTTTCAGTGGAACCGCACTCTTGTCCTCGAACTGACGAAGACAAGTCAGCAGTGACTGCGCGCGCTCGCTCGTAAGCTGCGCGCACATGGCGACCGAGTCGATCTCCATACCGAGAAAAGAGATCCTCTGCACGGGGCAGAGTTTGCTCTTCTCCCAGTTGACCCGAAGGCCCAGACGGACTAGGTGCCGGAGCACTAGGTCCCTGTGTTCGCAAACCTGGTCTCGAGAGTGAGCTAGGATAAGCCAGTCGTCGAGATAGTTCAGGATGCGAACCCCGTGTTCCCGAAGGGGAACAAGGGCTGCCTCGACGACCTTCGTAAAGACGCGAGGAGACAGGGCTAGCCCGAAAGGGAGAACCGCGTACTGGTATGCCTGCCCCTCGAAAGCAAACCGTAGAAACGGTCTGTGTCGAGGTAAAATGGAGACATGGAAGTAGGCGTCCTTCAGGTCGATCGCTGCAAACCAATCCTGCGGCCGCACACACTGGAGGATGTGTTTGGCCGTTAGCATCTTGAACGGCAGCCTGTGAAGGGAGCGGTTCAAGACGCGCAGGTCGAGGATTGGCCGTAACCCACCGGACTTCTTGGGTACAATGAAGTAAGGGCTGTAGAAGCCGGACCTCATTTCGGCTGGAGGGACAATCTCGATCGCACCCTTCGCCAGCAGGGTGACGACCTCCGCTCTCATGACAGGGGCATTGCCACCGACCATAGTGAAGCGGACTCCGCTGAAGCGGGGAGGAGATCGCGCGAACTGAATCGCGTAGCCGAGCCTGATGGTTCTCGCGACCCAGCGGGACAGTCTGGGAAGCTCTAGCCAGGCCTCCAGAAAGTGCACCAGCGGGGTCATACGAACCACAGACGTACCGTCGGTGGGGCAGCGAGGCGGAATGACCGGCACCGGCGAGGGTGGCATCGCGGCCCTGTGCGGGGGCACGGTCATTAACCGCGTCCTGCCAGAGGAGGCCAGGGGAGGGCGCGCGTCCCACGGGGGCGTGCTCTGGCAGGGGTCTGGCGACAGAGGGGGATGAGAGGAGCGTGGCCCGTGGGCGGCGCGTGCTGTCATCCCAGACCTCTGGGACAGAGGAGGGCGGCAGTGGCGGGACCCGAGGGTGGCGCGCACTGCGGCCCTCTGGGTCTGTAGGCTCAGGATTGGGGATTTCGATTCTTTCTTTAACCACATTAGGGTGCTGCCCGTCGTGAGACGAGCAGCGGGGAGTGGAGAACAAAAGATTCTCCCCCGGCCCTCCACCGGGGGAAGGAGTGGCCCTGCTACCACCTCCTGTAGAGAAAAGAAAGCCAATCCTGAGCTGCCCGTCTCAGGAGCGCCGCTTAGCCTGGCGTTTAGCGGGCTGCGGGGCTGGAGAGGGCTGTGGCGCCTTCCTACGGCTTCCTCCACGACGCGGCCCAGATGAAGGCTGCTGCTGGGGCCGTGCGGGAGGGGCGGGAGCCGCGGGAGGGCGCCCTCGGCGGCGAGCAGGCTGAGGATTCTGTACCGACGGCTGAGCAGCAGAGCGTCGGGGCAGAATGTGCTTAATCGCCTCAGTCTGCTTCTGAGCAGTCGAGAACTGTTGGGCAAAGTCCTCGACTGCACCGCCGAAAAGGCCGGCCTGGGATATGGGAGCGTCAAGCAGACGAGTCCGCTCGGGCTCACGCATATCAGCCAGGTTCAGCCAGAGATGTCTCTCCTGGACCACAGCTGTGGACATCACCAAACCCAGGGAGCGCGCGGTCACCTTCGTCGCCCGGAGAGCGAGGTCGGTGGCGGCGCGCAGCTCATCAAAGAGCCCTGGGTCTGTCCTACCCTCGTGCATGTCACGAAGCATCTTGGCCTGGTAGACCTGTAAGATGGCCATGGCATGCAAAGAGGCAGCTGCCTGTCCCGCCGCTCTGTAAGATTTCGCCACCATGGTAGACGAGAATCTACAGGCTTTGGACGGGTGCTTAGGATCACCACGTGATGAAGCGCTTGTCGGACACAGCTGCATCGCGACAGAACGTTCAACCGTGGGAATCCCAGTGTACCCACAAGCATCAGCTCTATCGAGGGGAGGAAAGGCGGAGAAAGCCGTCGAACGATCACGGGAAGACATGGGAGCCTTCCAGGACCGCGTGACTTCCTCATGCACTTCCGGGAAGAATGGTATTGGGGTTGGGCGGCGACGGGTGTCAGCGGCCGCTCCCAAAAACCAATCATCCAGCCGCGAGCGCACTGGATCAGGTGGCGGGGACCACTCAATACCAATGGCCGCGGCTGCCCGGGAAAGCATGGCGGTCAGCTCGGGATCAGACTCGGGCAATGCTGGCACGCCCGAGGGCGGCAACACAGCCGAATCCTCACTTCCCGAGGACTCGCGCCCACCTTGTGATGCAGCGATGGACATAGTATCTTCCTCTGGAGCTCCAAACGAGACGCGCTGGGGCTCCGAAGAGGGACCAGCGGTCTCAGTTTGAACACTCGCGGGTGCTGATGCTGGAGAGGGGTGTGTGGACCATGGACGTGTCGGCGGTATGTCCCACACAGTCACCCTCAGGTCACCCCGGCCACCAGCCGAAGTACTAGCCCTCTCGGGACCAGTAGATCGGGGTGTGGGTAGGGGGACTCTCGCTCTAGTGAGCTCATTGAGTCTCGACCGCAGCATAGAGATGGTCATGTTCCCGCAATGAGAACATGAGTCATCCACGAACGCTGCTTTAGCGTGATCAACGCCCAAACACGTTAAGCAGCGATCGTGCCCATCAGAGAAAAATATCTCGCCACCGCAACCAGAAGTGCACGGGCGAGGCATCTTTAAAAAGACGTGCCACGTGCAATGCTCTTTTTGTGAGAGGAAAAACTCCGCGGATGCTGAAGCGAACAGGGAGAAACACACTATCTGTCAGATCACTGACAAGATCAGCAGGGTAGTGAGCACTCGCTGAAAACGCCGTCACACCAACACCGGAGAGTTCGCTCGTCTCGAAGGTAAGAGAAGACTAACTCAGAATATTTGGCTTGCAGGAGTGGAGAAGTTCTCGGCTCCGAAGCGAAAACATATCTGCATTGTGCCAGCGTACTTCCTTATATACCCCCTGCGGCGGGCGGAGTTACGCTATGCAAATTCCGCAGACCCATGGCATTTCATTGCCATTGGCTCGTTTTATATACTCGAAGGTGATAGGCTTCTAAGCGAAACCCCAATCGTCGTCATCCGACGTAACTCGGAGTGACCACGAAAGGGAACGTTTTATAAAGAACATTCAACATCTCATCTCTCAATGATATCCTCAAAATATTTTCCTAATGTGACAGAGAGAATGTTCTTCTTTTGTTATCATGAAACATTGGGACAATGTTTTATTGAGATCATTGTACAACTTGTTACCTCAGAAACATTCCCACAACATCCTTTGAATGTTGCAGTTAAAATGTTATATCTTAGTTTACATTTAACGTTATAGGAACATTTTTTAAAATGAGAAAACATCCTTAAAATATTCGTTAAACATTACATTCAAATGTTTTCTTCAGAACATTAACCAAACTTGTAGGGAATGTTAGCCAAAGTTCTAAGAACGTTCCCTGCTAGCTGGGATGCCTCATGCAACAAATAAAAAGGAAAAGTTGGCTATACACTGCCCACCTGTAGGCCTATGTCTCCTCTGTCTGTGCAGACTCTTCTGTAGGCCTTTCTGTAGATGTGGAATCCTGCAACTTATATTGCAGCCATAAAGCATACAAGTATAAATTAAGTAAAGTTATTTATGCACTTGCAGGTAGGCTAGTTCCTCCATATGACAGTTATCTGAGAGGGTTTATTCACTGTCCAGTGCAATGGAAACAAATGGACATTACAAAGTCTTATACTTTCTTTCCTTTGGAAAGTTAGAAAATGTCCACTTACTGCACATATTTCAGCCACCACTTTCTTGGGAACAGAGACATGTGTTGGTGTATTATGTAAAAGTGCACAAAAGAGGAAAACACAATGTCATTACAATGAACTACACTCGGGAAAAATGTGATCAATAACTCATGGCAAAATATTTTTACATTAACATAAGTTTATCAGTTTTCACTTTCGCAAGTCAAAGCAATTCATCATTACTCAAGATTTAACAGTTGAAATGACTATACGGCCTTAATTTAATGCAGCAAAAATTATTTTACAGTGTAGGCTATAGCTACTAAGATCTTTTTTTTTTTCTTTTTTTTCTTGGTTGCTTTTATAAACAGACAACCATTTAGTGGCCAACATCACACGCATCACACACGACCAGCGTCGGCCAATAGTGAGCCTACGTTCTGACGTTCAACCTTTCGACTTTCGAAAGAGTCTTTTGTTCTTTTGTCACGTGACGTGACAGCGTATTGGACACAGAAAATAGTTAATAATTCCCAAACTTCCTTATAAACAAGCACATAGTAATTAGAATTTCTGTCATGATGGTTATTTTCCACAGCATTGAATGTGAGTAGTCTATATGGGGGTTATTGTGTCAGAAATGTGTGCTTCCGGAGTGTGTGTTTATGACTGCAATCTGCTTGTGTGACAAGGAGGCGAATGTTTTTTCAGGATGTGTTTTTATTATAGCCGGATAATGTCCACAGAACGATGAAATTATAAAACAGAGGAGCGCTGGAGACGGGGGTTCAGAGACGTGGCGTTTCATGGTGGCCTGAAGCGTCCATAATGTCTGTTGGAGAGAATGAAAACGGGGAATGAGTTCTCCGTGGTTAGTTCAGCTCAATCTTTTGATAAACAGAGACTTATGGCAGGCAAGCTTCTTAATTTCAATTATATATATATATATATATATATATATATATATATATATATATATATATATATTTTTTATTAAATACAGGTTAACTAGTTTACATAAAAGGTACTTATATATAAAATTAAAATAAAAGTAAATCAAAACCAAATAATTTACAAGCTTTTAACTTCATGAGGCACAATGGCAAGGCATCTAACACCAGAGAGGCCATCCTTGGTGAATCAGCGTCTGACTGGACATGTCATTCCAGTCCTTTTAAAGTCCATCAACTTTTTGACATCTTCCGAAATTCCCTCCTGGAAACTCCCTAAAACTTGTTCATTGGTAATCCCCTCCTGGAAACCTCCTAGGACTTGGTCATTAAAGCCTTTGCCTCTTCGTCCTCCTTCTGGACCTTTTCTTCAACGCATTCTGTGTCTCGTCTGCAACACGTAGACGGTATTGCTTGTATTTTTCTTCTTTCTTTGGCAAAGCTCTTTCTAATACATTTTCAATTTCTCTCTACTCTGCCATATGCTTAATAAATGCTTACAACATTCAGTGTGGTATGTTTTTCTTTATAAACCATTTTCTCAATAAATGATTTTACAAAAACAATTGCAGTGTTTTTCTTTATAAAACATTTTCTCAATAAATTATTTTACAACAACAACTTCTGGTGTCTTGCTTTATAAAAACACTTCCATTATATAAGGTTACCATTATGGTTGACTCCAGTAAATAATTGCTTCATACACAAAAAGGCATATTTATAATAGAAAAATGTGCATATTCCATAACAATATATATATATATATATATATATATATATATATATATATATATATATATAATATACACTGTAACAAATTTATTGTCAAATTAACAGCAACTTACTGGCAACAATTATCCAGTAAGTAAGCAAGTAAAATTTATTTATATAGCACTTTTCACAGATAGACATCACAAAGTGCTTCACAGTAAAATGTAATACAAGAACAATTTAAATACATTCCACAAGATACAAACAGCAAACACAACAAACAACCATAAAAAACCCTCGATTAATAAAAAGCCTGCTTGAAGAGCAAAGTCTTCAGTTGTTTTTTAAAAGAATCAACTGAGTTCGCGCAACGTAGAACAAGAGGCAAAGCATTCCACAGCCTGGGAGCGACTGCCTGGAATGACTGGTCCCCTCTAGTTTTAAAATGAGTGCGAGGAACAACTAATAGCATCTGGTCTAAAGACCTGAGACTCCGGGTAGGAGTGTGAAGCTGTATCAGGTCAGTGATGTAGATAGGGACTTGGCCATGCAAGGCTCTAAAGGTAAGAACCAGGATTTTAAAATGAATTCTATACTGGACTGGTAACCAGTGAAGTGATGCTAAAACAGGTGTGATGTGTTCTCTTTTCTTAACGTAGGTTAAAAGCCTTGCAGCAGAGTTCTGAACAGCCTGGAGACGATGAAGCTCCTTTTTACTCAAACACGTAAAAAGACTGTTACAGTAGTCTAAACGGGAGGAGATGAACGCATGAATAATCATCTCTAACTCACCTTTAGTCACAAATTATCTTAATTTTGAAATATTCCTCAGTTGAAAAAAGCAGTTTCTAACTAATTGTTTAGAATGAAGCTCCAAGGACATAGCTGACTCGAAGACAACACCTAAGCTCCTGAGGCTCGGTTGGACAGACGGGCCTAAGTCACCAATATATTGTATTATCTTTGGGATTTTACTTTCAGGGGCGATGATAAGTGTATCTGTTTTGTCAGAATTCAGAAGCAAAAAGTTCTCACATAACCACTGTTTAATACTAGTCAGACAGTTAATTAAAGACAATTTAAACAACTCAGTTTCCTTAAAGGAGCAATACAGTTGGATATCATCCGCATACAGGTGGTAAGATATGTCGCTAAACTGACTAATAACCTGACCGAGAGGAAATATATACAAGAGGAACAAGATAGGACCCAAGACAGAACCCTGAGGTACCCCACACGACAACTCTGCAGTTTCAGACATAATCTGATTAACATTAACACTAAAACTTCTACCAGACAGGTAGGATGAAAACCATTTTAAAACTGATCCCGACATACCAACCCAGATCACGAAGTCTATTAATCATAATATTATGATCAATTGTGTCAAAAGCTGATGAGAGGTCCAATAAGACCAGCACTGTATATTTTTTAGAGTCAGCTAACATCATAATATCGCTTGAAACCTTAAGTAACGCCGTTTCTGTGGAATGTTTTTTGCGAAAACCAGACTGAAATCTGTCAAATAACTCGTGTTTCTCTAGAAAAAGGGTGAGTTTTTCTGCTACAACTTTTTCTAGAATTTTTGACATGAAAGGAAACTTCGAAATTGGTCTATAGTTTTTCGGTTGTAGCGGATCCAGATTAGTTTTTTTAAGTACAGGCTTAACAACAGCATGTTTAAAAATAAAATAAAAATAAAAATACCGTAGTTGCTGTATTTCATTCAACAGTAAAATTACTGTAACACTAAATACAGTACTGTTAAGCATACTGTAAAATTAAATACATTATTTTACTGTAATTTTTTACTGTTGTTTCCTGCTAGGAGACCGCGTTTCGCCACCTTCTAGACCCGCACCGTTTCTTCCTGAGCTTCATGAAGAACTCGCGAAATCCTGGTGTGCCCCCTTCTCAGCCAGGGTGCGTACCTCTGCCTCAGCAGCATTCTCCGTGGTGGACGATGCTAAAAACAGAGGATACCATTCTCTTCCTCTGGTGGAAGAAGCGGTAGCTGCCCATCTTTGCCCGCCCTCTGCTGGACGGCGTGCAAAGACAGCGCTTCCGTCTAAAGCCTGCCGCACTACTTCAGCCATGCACAGCCGCGCTTACACCGCCGCTGGACAGGCTGCATCTGCGTTGCACACAATGGCTACATTGCAGATCTTCCAAGCCAACCTTCTCCGAAAGCTGGATGAGGACGGGCCGGAAGCTATCAGCGTGCCGGATTTAAGAAGCGCTACGGATCTTGCACTCCGCACCACTAAATCCGCTGCACAAGCCATAGGGCGGAACATGGCCTCTCTCACCGTTGATGAGAGACACTTATGGTTGACGCTCTCTGAGATGCCAGACTCGGAGCGCGCTGCGTTCCTCGACGCCCCCATCTCTCTTTGGATCTTCCGTCAAAGATTTCGCGGACAGATTCGCTGAGGTGCAGAAAACGTCGCAAGCCATGAAGCATTTCCTGCCGAAGCGCGCTAGCTCTGCAACAGGCCGCTCTAAACAGCCGTCTGCTCGAAGCTCGCAGCCTCCGCCCACCGCCGCCGCTTCACAGCTTCGACAGACCCGAGACTCGAGACCGCACTCTCGCTCTGCCGGCCGCCGCCCCCCACGTGGGCCCCGGCAGAAGGTTGAAATAAAGCCCGAGGCCTCAAAGTCTTCCTAGCCCACCTAGGAAAACGAGGGTGTTCAAGTCTTGCTGCGGCCAGACTTCCACCAAAACTTCTCGCTCGTTCAGTTCCAGAAAATGTGACTGTTCCAGTGTATTATGCAGTAAACAAGCCGGTACCACGGCCCGCTTGCCTGCACACAAACACCGTTTTTACGGCGACCCAGATGAATCTCTCAAAGAGTGTTTTTTCTGGTATTCCGGCCACGGCCGATGGTGTTATGAGTGTAGTAAAAATGCCCTCTGCCCAGTGCCCATTCCTACACACAGACACAGCCCGCCCCACAGGGCTCACGCACATAAAATCGACTCATGTCAGTTGTGCATTAAATGTAGTGAACGTGCCCACGACCCAGTGCCCACAAACACTACACACTGCATGTCTTTCGGTTTCTGTAAAAACGAAACCAACACGTTTTCAGCTCAGGCCGACGGTGTTTTCAGTGCAGTAAATGTGCCCGTGGTTATACGTCCACACTCACTCACAGACATGACAAGCCCCACGGGGTCCCCCCCGCTCGTTCTCCCTCAGCTATCCGCCCAAGGAGAGTCGAGCGCGGACAGGCTGCCCGCTGCGATCAGCGCGCCCCCCGCCTCAAACGCTGCAGATGCGGCGTCTATGTTACAGCATACCGAAGCTCTACGGCCGCCACTATATCGCGGCCAGTGCCCAGATCTCATTCAACCCCTAGCTATTCGTGCGAATGCATGGGCAAAGCTCCCCGGGGTATCAGAATGGGTGCTGAACATTATAGAAAGAGGCTATTCGCTACAGTTTGCTCGACGCAAATCGAAACCACGGTGGAAAAGGAAGTAGCACATCTACTTCGAGCCGAGATTGCGAAACTGTTGAGCAAAGGGGCCATAGAGCCTTTATCTCAAGCTCAGAGCGAAGGGGGTTTGTACAGCAGATATTTTCTGGTACCGAAGAAAGACGGGGGTCTCAGACCCATTCTAGATCTAAGACAGCTGAACAAAGCGCTTGCAAAGCGCCGGTTCAAAATGCTCACGACCAGGAAAATCCTCTCGCAATTTCGCCAAGGGGACTGGTTTGTGTCAATAGATCTGAAGGATGCGTATTTTCAAATACAAATAGCGTCACGTCACAGGCGATTTTTGAGATTCGCCTTCGAGGGCCAGGCATATCAATACACAGTCCTACCGTTTGGCCTGTCCCTAGCACCTCGTACATTCACGATGTGCATGGACGCGGCCCTCGCTCCCCTGAAACTTTGGGGAATGCGAGTTTTGAACTATTTGGACGATTGGCTGGTTCTAGCTCAGACTCGCTCAGAGCTCATAGAACACAGGACCATGTTACTCGTACATCTCGAGAACTTGGGTCTCAAAGTCAATTGGGCGAAAAGTTCACTGTCTCCCAGTCAGAGAATATCTTTTCTGGGCACAGAACTAGACTCGCTGTCTATGACAGCTCAGCTATCGCCACAGCGCACACTGACATTCAGCGCATGACGGAAACCTTCCGCTGCGGCGCTATAGTCCCGCTCAGAAAGTTTCAAAGGATGCTGGGTCTCATGGCCTCAGCATCATCAGTACTCCAGCTGGGTCTGCTTCGCATGCGCCCACTGCAGTTCTGGTTTAAAGCGCGAGTGCCGCGCCGAGCGTGGACCTCCGGTCTTTTTCGCCTCAAGGTCAATCAGAAATGCATCTCAGCCCTGAAACCTTGGAAAGCGATCGACTGGTACCAGTCAGGTGTAAGCCTGGGGACTTCCTCGAGTGTGAAGGTGGTGTCCACGGACGCCTCCACCTCGGGATGGGGAGTGCTGCTCGAGGGCAGACCGTTCTTTGGCCAGTGGTCAAAACGGGAAAAGCTTCTACACATAAACTGCTTGGAAATGATAGCAGTCGACAACGCGCTGAGGCGCTTTTGTCCCCAGATAGCAGGACACCACGTCTTGGTCCGTTCGGACAACATGTCGGTGGTGGCCTATATAAATCGCCAGGGAGGTATCAGGTCCCGAAACCTTTACAGGCTGACGGAACGCCTCCTGGTCTGGGCTCAGCGCAATTTGCGCTCGCTGGAGCAGCGCACGTGCCTGGCCACCTGAACGTGGGACCAGACAGACTGTCCAGGAACAATGTTCCAGCAGGAGAATGGTCCTTACACCCACAGACAGTCCAGCTGCTGTGGGAGACATTCGGCAGAGCGGAAGTAGACCTGTTTGCGTCTCAAGAAAACGCTCACTGTCCGAAGTTTTTCTCCAAGAGCATGGACGCGCTGGCCCACGTCTGGCCCCGCTGCCCGCTCTATGCTTTTCCCCCCGTCGCGCTCTAGGGATGGGACGGTATGAAAATTTTATATCACGATTATAGTGACCAAAATTATCGCGATTATCAATATTATCACGGTTTTGTTAAAACGAGATGAAAGTGTTCAAAAAGAGTTGATGATCACACTGAAGACATTTCAACAAGTTTTATATTTGAAAATCAACAAACAACAAATAAAACAAGCAGCTCTATGCACTTTTTAAAGCAAGATTCTATAATGTGGCATTTCCTTCCTTATAATGACGGTCGTCAATAGCAACGCATTATAACACCGCGCACATCCATTGTAACGGCCGCCTAGTGTTAAGTAGTGTTCATGATATGAATGTGGATGTGCCTTTAAGATAACTTCTAAGGCGTACGTTATTGTATGCATGCTGTTTTTATGTGAGCGCGCACGCACAGTGAGAGTGAGATTGCTCGCGCAAAGAGGAAGATGACCGCTCTACTGCTAACCGTTGTTTTATTATAATGTGTTTACTTCATCTTTGATTTGTAGCGTGTTTTAAAGTGTTTTCTTTTCCCTTTTAACATTCGCTCTTCGACATGTATGTGAAGAGTGTGCTTAACTGAGAGAAAACATCTATAAAAGTCTTGTGGAACTACCAGTTCATTTGCACTGTCTTGTATTCTTCATCTGGGCAGACTTCAAACTCTCTGACAGACGTTACACCATGTATCACAATGGACGCGCTCTCTCGTTTCATTCAAATACAACTTGCCGTCTTGCGTCTCCGTTTTTAATTGTATTGAAAATTAAATCAGAGTTGATTTGTTTACAGAGTTTGATAATATTGTTGTGATCATCTTGTCTGAACGATTGTTTTGTACGCTGAACATAATGGATTTATAAACAGGTAAGATTTAAAACATTAATCTCAATTCAATGTCCCCGTAATTATGTGGTAAAAAAAAAAAATCGGTGTTATAAGTGTATAATGAATATAAATTAGTGTCCCTTAAATGTCACTCTTAATAGTCTTGTTTGAACTTGTTCGTTCGTCTTTGGCTAAGCCACTTGCTGCAAACTTTTCTTTGCGGGAGCTTCACGTTTATTTCAAGTGATTGATATAAAATAGTTCAACTTAAAACAACATTTTATGCCCAATTATTTCCCAGACGTAGTTTGGTATTGAGGTCAAAGTTAACTTGCCTTGCGTTCGCTATACAACAGTCGGTGATGGTCACACAAGACGACTCGGCAGATTTGAAGTGTTTCTATTGCAGCGACTTTTTCTTGTGCATGTTCTGCTGACAGGGTGGCCATCCTCGATTAAGTTTCCATCAGGGCTTTTGTTAAAGCCAAAATATGACCACACCTCAGAATTGGTTCTCTTAAAAGGCTGAAAAATCTCCCGAGCACGGTCACTGCCTTCATTCCTTCTTGAATAAAAAAACAACAACAACATTGCGCGCTGCGCCTGCGTCAGACTGTTGCTGGCTGAACAGGATCTAAAATCGCGATAATCAAACACGGTTTTAATGATAATTAAATTTTAAACGATATTACTAACCGTCAGTACATTTTATCGTGGTTTATAGTGAAACCGGTAATCGTCCCATCCCTATCGCGCTCCTACCTCAGGTATTAGAGCGGATCAGGGAAAACGGATGCTCAGTGCTACTAGTAGCTCCGTTCTGGAAGAACCAGGCCTGGTTCCCAGTTCTGATGCAGCTGACAAGCACTGCCCCATGGCCGATACCGGTGAGGAGGGACCTCCTCTCTCAAGCCAGGGGCTCGATCTGGCATCCTCGCCCGGAGCTTTGGTCCCTACATGTGTGGGCCATCAACGGGTACCCACTAGCCTCCCGGAGGGAGTGCTAAACACGATCACGCAGGCTAGAGCCCCCTCTATGAGACGGCTCTATTCCTCGAAATGGTCTGTGTTCTCTGGCTGGTGCACAGCCCGTGGCATATCACCCCCAGATTGTGGGGTGACGGAGGTTCTTTCCTTCCTACAAGAGCTACTGGACAAGGGCAGGACCCCATCCACGCTCAAAGTTTACGTGGCGGCTATAGCAGCGTTTACTAAACCAACGCTTGGCCAGTCACTTGGAAGGAACGATCTGGTCATTCGCTTCCTTAGAGGAGCTAAGAGGCTAAACCCTCCCAGACCTCCCTCAGTTCCACATATGGGACCTTTCCACGGTCTTGGAGGCCATGAAAGGTGCCCCATTCGAGCCGATCCAATCAGTGGATATCAAACACTTGTCTTTCAAGACAGTATTTCTTCTGGCTCTCGCTTCAGTGAAGTGTATTGGGGACTTGCAAGCGCTCTCAGTGAGCGCGACATGTATGGAGTTTGGGCCAAATGACTCGAAAGTCATACTCAAACCGAGGCACGGGTACGTTCCTAAATCCCTCAACACACCGTTCAGGTCTCAGGTGATTTCCCTGTCAGCCCTGCCGGTCTCTAACGAGGAGAAGGACGCCAGCCTCCTTTGCCCGGTCAGGGCATTAAGGGCTTATGTGTCTCGCTCATCTGTCTTCAGACAGACAGAGCAGCTCTTTGTCTCGTTCTACGGACGTTCTAAGGGACTAGCCGTGTCGAAACAGAGCCTATCCAGATGGATAGTCGATGCTATAGCGCTGGCTTACGCCTCTAAGGGCCTGCAGTGCCCGTTAGGTGTTAGAGCGCACTCCACAAGACGCATGGCCTCATCGTGGGCTTGGTCTAGTGGGATTGCCTTACAAGATATATGTATGGCGGCAGGCTGGGCCTCCCCGTCTACATTTATAAGGTTTTATAACCTAGAGGTTCCCGCTTTACAGGCTAAGCTGCTTTCGGTCTGTTAAATCGGTATTGTCTGCCCCGATGTTTTCGGCCCAGAATACTAAAACTGCTTGAGCAGCGCTCGCTGATCGATCGTGCAGCTCTATGGGCAGTGTGTAAGACCCATTATATTCACCAGACTAGGCCGAGTTTTGGCCCTGGCTGTGTGTGAAACACTATTGATATAATTGCTCCTTATAGGATGCTATTTATTATAGGAATGATGCTATTCTAGCCCCTCTTCCTGGACTCTCTGTGAGTCCCATGATGATCATGTGCTATATGGGCCCCGGGCACCTGCCCTTGGGACTTTGGTACTGGATCTCAGCACGCACGGCGTTTTACACTGTGTTCCCCATAGCATAAGATATTACGCAGTACGAGAGAACCTCTCGTAAGAGAACGTACTCGGTTACTAACGTAACCTCGGTTCTCTCTAGAGAGGGAACGAGTACTGCGTATCTTGCCGTGCCTGCAACACGCTCTGGTTCGCTCCGGCGATAAAAACCAGCTATACCAGTCTCTCGAGCTACATTTATAGCCCAAGGCCATGCCCGTTTCGGCGGGACGTGACGCAGTGGGCGCGAAGCGCCCTCAGTGGAGCTGACGTCATGACGGGGCCTTTCGATAGGCTGCTGCAGTTGCCGCAGAGCAGCTAATAGGCGCGCGAGCTGTTTCGCCTATTGCTGCATGCTGCCGCAACGCGTTTTACATTATTCCAAAATGAAGGATAATTTTTGGCTTCAGTATCTCGCGGAAAAGAGATTTCCCCATAGCGTAAGATATTACGCAGTACTCGTTCCCTCTCTAGAGAGAACCGAGGTTATGTTAGTAACCGAGTACGTTTTTACATATAAGAAACACGTTCAACATGGACACGCAAGCGGTTTTCTGTGGTAACGAACAAATACTCTATAAAAGAGAATGAACATGTCCTGTATCAGAAGCTAAAGTAATAAATATTGAGAAGGCAATGGCTCGTATTCTATATCTCTGACTCCAAGCAATCGGCCACTGATCAGGGCTGTGTTTCCCCAAAGCATTGTAACCTTAAATTGATTATAGAACAATTACCACCAATGGTCTCTACGATCAATTTAGGCTTACAATGCTTACAATAGTCAGTTCCTTTCATAGATATTTCTGTCGACTTGATGCTTACTAATTTTAATGATGAAAAAGACGTGCGTGAGCTCATGCCGTGAGAGGTGAATGTGAACGCTGAGCGGCAGCGGGTTAGATTAAATTAACGCAGATATGAGGTGTGTATAATTTAAACTAAATAACTCCCGCTTGATTGGGGCTAACAGTAGCTGCTGATCATTTCTCTGCTGTTCGATTCTCGATTTTGAATCAAATTTCATTTAGATATATGCATAGATTTGATTTTAGATTTGATCATAGATTTTAAATCTATTCTATGCATATATATCAAATTGAAATTTGATTCAAAATCGAGAATTCCCAGTTTCAAAAGTACCGCCTCTTTTGAATCAAATCGTGACCCAAAGAATCGATTTGAATCGAATCGTTGAATCAAAAAGATTCCCAACCCTATTACATTTCATTATATTTTAACTTTACCTGTTGTCTTCATTATTTAATGTATGTTTGAGAACATTTAAAACTTAAAATAAATAAATATTTGATATTGATTGTGATAATTATCAATACTGACTGATATGAAACATTTTATCAAGATGATTTTTGACCAAATCACTCAACCCTATTTTTTACCATTTCATGTTTTAATTAAAACTTATTTAAAGAGATGTTACAATTATAATATAAAAATACAAATTATTTGACTTATACAAGGCACATTTGTTAAATGGAAACTGTGAAGGGAACATAATTACATTTTAAAACAGACTATCAATTTGAAAAATGTATGGTTTAAGTCATTTCCACCCTTTTTGGATTTTTCTAAATACAGATTCAGACACAAATCATTTCTACAGATATGGGCTGCGCTGCACATCCCTAATATTACTCTTACCTTAATGATTTTGCCAATCATATTCTGCAAAGTCCCTGATGTAAGATGCAACGTGTGGATTCAAGGCCATGGTCTTCCTCCGAACAACCTTCCCACTCTTTCTGCTCACCTGGAACTGTGATGTTCATTTCGAATTTTCAGGATTTATCCTGACAAGAAACATGTAAACATATTTCAACCGCTTACACAATGTTTTTTTTTTTCCTATCAGATTACCTATCTGGGTTTGGTTGGTGGCTTTGACCTGAATAACACCGTGTGGAGAGTGCTGAAAGGCACTTTTACAACTGCTGTGGCACCTTATGAATTGTAGAGAAGTCATTGGGAAGATTGGTGTCCAACGCCTGGTCGTAAAGGAAGTTGTCATTGGTGAGACCTTTTTTAGAAGTCACTTTTATTTGTATAGCACTTTGCACAATACACAGCCTTTCAAACCCGCTTTACAGAACATTGTATTTTTATTTCTGTTATCTCAGTAATAGTAATAGTCACAAATTCATGGTTCAGAGCTTAAAGGGATGGTTCGGAGTAAAATCAACCTATAGGGTCATTTGCACCATGAGATCGAGCCGGATAAAATTTTATACACCATAAAAAAAATAAAATATTTAGAAGTTTTATGTTTTGTTTTTAAAGAAAGTTATTTTTTATATATTGTGAATCATATTGTTTCAATCATACATTTTAAAGCTGTAATCACAATATAAGATTATCATTCTGTCAAAGTCTCATACCAGCGCATGCCTACAACTATCTGTATTTAGTTCATTATCACTGTGTATTTAAAGGGTTAGTTCACCCAAAAATTTAAATTCTGTCAGTAATTACTCACCCATGTTGTTCCACCCCCGTGAGAGTTCTGTTCATCTTCGGAACACAAATTAAGATATTTATGATGAAATCTGAGAGCTGTCTCACTCCTCCATAGGCTTCTCTGTTATTGAAACTTGCCAGCCCAGAAAGTTAGTAAAGACATTGTTAAAATAGTCCAAGAATACAGTGGCTCAACCTTAAGTTTATCAAGTGTCGAGAATACTTTTTGTGCGCAAAACAAGCAAAAATAACGACTTTATTCAACTCTTCATTTTCCTCTAAGTGAGTTCACGTACTGTAACAGCACAGAGCTTCTGTGTTGTACGTCAGAATGTAGGCTCACGATTGGCCAGCATCCCACACATGACCAGCGTCGGCCAATAGTGAGTCTACGCTCTGACGTACAACCCAGAAGTTGGAAAAACTTGAGGGTAATTACAGACAGAATTTTCATTTTTGGGCGAACTAACCCTTTATGTTCCTCCTTGCATTCAGTACTTGGCCCATTATTGTTTGTGTGTTTCTGCTTCCAAATTGTCTCGCATCATTGCGGATTATGTTGAGTTTATTTTGTGTTAGTAAAAACACTTCTTTTTGGAGACTCTGTCTTTGGACTAAAACATGACATTAATGCTATCTGTGTTGGTGTGTTTTTACATTAGAGTGTGCATGTCTTTTTAAAAAAAAAGCAGAATACATGCAGTGCTGTAAACTGTAACCGGTTGGTGCAAAAGTATTCTAAAAATCTAAATAATTTGTCATAAGGAATTATGGTATAATTCTGGCCCACATATTGAAAAATACAATTTGCAATTCCTTTTGAAAATTTACTGGAAAAAATAACTTTCATACAGTGGTAATTCAGAGGTGTTTAATTTGTTAATAATTGCAATTAAAATATTAAAGGAAATTTACATTAATGATTTTTTTCTAGCTCTAGCTTCCAGGTTGTATTGCTGCTAACATTATTTAAATTCTTCTTTATTGCAGGTGCAGTCAGGCAGAATCCCCTTACTGGGAAAGGTCAACACATTGCGGACCCTCATTGGAGACTTCTCTGCACATCAACACACTTCTCAACTCTTTCACTTGGTCACTTCCTGCTCAGCTACTGTCCGGACGCTCTTGCTTACTGCTCCGCGCTTTGCTCTATCGCTTTTATATTTTATCTTCTATATTTTTATATTTTAGCTCCTTTTATCGCCTAATTTTAACTTCAGCAAATCAGCACAGTGCTCAAACGACAAAGTTTTGATTACTACAAAAACGCAGAATTCTTCTACCCGACCAGCTTACATTCCGGGGAAAGGAAAACACAACTGCCTACAAGGATAAGAGAGAAAATGCCTCTTCTGGAATCTACTTGCTGCACTAACTGCCACAGACTTTTACAAAGGATTGCAGTTCTTGAAACAAAGTTATTTACGGGACCACCAAACCAGACGGAACACACAACAGAGCTTCGTCATGGACACCCTAAGCATATAGCTGGTGAGTCCCATGAAACTAGTGCTCCTCGACAGGTAGAGAAACAAGCCGATCGACTTACAAATCGATGGCACAAACAGGGAGCGAGACCCAAAGGCACTCGAGACATCAGATTGTCACGAGCCTCACATATTACCGCAGTAGCATCCTCTACCCCAGATACAGCTCTGACAAGGATTGCAAACACTGGTCTCCTACCAACACCTATACATCTTGAGAACAGATTTGAAGTACTAATGAATGTAAATGAGGAATCCCCAAATGTGATGAATGTGATCGAACACAGACTGAATCAGCCTGTAGCTAACACTGATGCTAACTGGCGCTCAAGGTCGAGCAGACAGCGACACTCAGCTCAGAGCGCAGCCGAGCCCAGGACTCTGATAGTGGGGGACTCCATAGTCAGAAACATTAGCAGCAGGGATACAACTACGTGCTGCCTTCCACAAGCAACAACTTCTGATATAAACAGGGAACTTCAGAACATTCTAATGAAACATAAGACTGCAAATCGACTCATCATTCATGTGGGGAAGAATGATATTCATATTTCAATGAACTTTTTGAAACACTTAAAAAACTGAAAGTTCAGACATTCATCAGTGGACCACTCCCAGCAAGAGGAACAAACAGGTTTTCACGGTTGCTTGGGCTTAATACATGGCTGCAAAAAACCTGCAATATAAAAGGAGTAAACTTCATTGACAACTTCAATCTCTTCTGGAGTCAGAGACAACTGTTTCATCAGGATGGCCGCCATCCAAACAAACTTGGCTCAAGAGTGCTAAAGGACAATATCTACTTCTCCCTCAATCATCCTTCTGCAGCGTGTGCCAATCCACTCAATCTGAACGGCACACACACACCTGGACACAGTATGAATGACCACAGGACTTCACTTCAGAATGGACATGATGTTGACATATAACACAAGGACAATGATAACACCACTGAGCCACAACAACCTCTGCTCATGGACACAATCTCAGCTGAGCCCTGCCCACAGAGCTCACCACAGACAGACACATCAGAACTGCTCCAAGATCAGCCATGAGAACAGCGACAATACAAGTTCATCCTATCTCCTTCACCCAACGGAGAAGAAAGGATTGTAACTCATACAGTGACATTTGACACTCAAGGACCCAACGACGAATTCAATCTTCAACCACTTCAAGAATTGACCATGCAAGTATAAATTTCATGAGGTGCACTGAAATAAGCTGATGGTTATTTTGATACTGAAATAGATCTTGCTCCATAGTTCTATTTCCTGTTTCCGGTTCCACATCACTCACCCCTTTACCTATGCATGTATGTATGGATGTATGAATGTATTTATGTTTGTTTAGTGTTAGTTATAGGGCTGTCCCCGACTATGGATTTTCATAGTCGAATCAGAATCGTCAAGTCTTGCCTATAGTCGACTAATAGTCGAATCATGTGTATGGGGGCGGGGCTGTAACGTTTCAAAGCCGCGATGTACAGAAAATCACACAAAGATATATAAGAAAATGTATAAAAACATTTTTGATCAATAAAACTAAGAAATAACATAAATAACTCCAGAAAGGCCACACTGCAGATTTGCATTTCACATGCAAATCAAATTAAATCGGCTAAATTACCTGTGCGAGCAGGCCAGCCTACAGCACAACATCGATGCACCGAAAAAATAAACAATTAATTTACTAAATTAAATTAGAACAGAATATACCTTTCTAATAAATAAAAATACAAAACGAAATAAATCAGAATCAAGTCACGTGGATGAGGAGCAAATGTGTGCAAAATGCCTAAAGTGCAGGGGAACATATATTCAAAACACAAGCCACAAATAGTTAGATTAGATAACCCTGACAGATTAATAAATAAAATTAAAATAAAGAAATTATTAAAATAACGATAGTAGCCAGAATTTTCAACTTTGTCTTTTTAACTGCAGAAACAACAATAAATGCTAAGCAGTCTTTTTAGCTAAAAATGTTCACAGCATCCAAAAATAAAATTAGAACCGGCTGAAAAGTTTTGAAATCACTTGTACCTGATCGAGAGAACAAATCCTGAAAGTCTCTCACTCTGTCTGTCCGTTGGAGTCTTTTCAAATTGTGCGCGCGGATAAAATACATTCTAACGTGAAACCCAGTCTATGCGTGAAACATGTTAACGTTGGCCGGCAGAAGTGCGATCATGGTTTTCCTGATGCTAAATCCAGCCTTGGAGAATATCCTTTCTGATGGTGTACATCCACACTTTAGATTTTCTTATTCCAGACATTGTTAAAGATTTAAATCCTTGCCGCGAAGACGCTCCTCTGTCGGTCACGGATTGAAAGTGAAACTTAAATCTGTCACGGGGTGTTTGGATTTATTCACGCACGTTAAAAAATATTTATTAAAAGCTTCTTTCTTTGCACATTTTTATATAGGCCTACAGCATTATCATAATAGGCTAAATATTAACGTATTTACATAAAAGCTATTCTATGTGAAATCAGACATTGAGCGCCCTCATATAGCCAAAGTGGCATGATCCTCGTTTCATAACACCTCTGCGAAGATTCGACCGTGAGATCGGTAGTCGAATCAGGCTCCTCCTATCGAAGCATCGAATCTTCGACTATTCGGGGTCACCCCTAGTTAGTTATGTTTGTGATTTAGTTAATAAAACTTGTGCACAATTATGAATTTGATTTCTGATCCTCTATTTGCATACAAAGTCCCTTTTACGATTTTGATCTTGTTACAGTATGCTCTAATTTCTGTACATGCTAAGGAATAATTATTTTTCAGTGACGATGAAAGATACACTTTTCTTAGAATAAATGAATAATCAAAGAGTTCATTGGAACTGATTAATTGATTGTAATATTAATTAGCTTACCTCAAAGTTAATCTAATTAACTGACCCAAATATTAATAATTAATCATAATTAGTAATTATGGATTATTATTAATATTTCCCCTTTGAGCTAATGTCTTTACAAAGTCATTCAATGGCCTAGGACCTCAATACATTGCAGATATGCTCACTGAATATAAACCCAACAGATCACTCAGATCATTAGGATCATATCATCTAGAAATACCAAGGGTTCACTCTAAGCATGGTGAGTCTGCTTTTAGCTATTATGCCAGCCGCAGCTGGAACCAGCTTCCAGAAGAGATCAGATGTGCTCCTACAGTGGTCACATTCAAATCCAGACTCAAAACACTTCTGTTTAGCTGTGCATTTACTGAATGAGCACTGTGCCGCTGTTCGTCCGACTGTACTGTACTGTATTTCATTTTATTTTTCTAAACTGTTTTAATTATTCTTATTTCTTTTTATTATTTTAATTTCTTCTATGTAAAGCACTTTGAATTGCCATTGTGTATGAAATGTGCTATATAAATAAACTTGCCTTGCCTTGCCTTGCCTTGCCTTTACCTTTCAAGTTTGCTTTAACTTTCTCAATTTCGCTTTAAAGTTCTCTTTACCAAGTTACTGTGATTTATTTGTATTACTCTCATTAGACTAATTGAACATAACATTAATACACGCTTTGATCGAGTGTTTTGAACTTTTGTGAAAAAATTTACTTTGAATGCTATTTAGGGACTGTTCGTTTTTTATTTAAGGGGCCACCGGAGGAGTTTTGAGATCTGTTGTCAAAAAAGACATGACCCTCCCTTCGCCAGCAATACATTTTTCTATGACCCTCCAAAATGATTGTGAAAAAAGGCATGACCCTCCCCGATAATTTATTGATTAGCCTACTTCTGTACTGCGCTTGGCAAAGATGTTCAGATAGCCATTGTTTGTTTGTTTTTTAAAACCATAAACTCTTGCTTTCTCATCTTACTATGGCTGTAACGATAGACCAAACCAACGATTCGGTTCGTATCACGATTTTTGATTTTAGATTTGAAAAAAATCATGTTTTTGGTGCTGATGCGGTGTGACTCGTTCAACATGTGGGTGGCGCTGCCAACAAAGCATCTAAAAGCTGTCACAAAGAACCGGCAAAAGTAATTATTATGAATATGTCAAATATAGCAAGGAGACATTTTAATTGTTTATTAATAAACACGTGTTTTCTGTGTCGACTGCAAAGATGAAGTTGACGATGCGTCGCGATCTTCTCAGAACGCGCCAGAGAAATGCACATTTCATAAGCAGAAAGCAGTCTGTTTTCCTTCATTTTGAATTGTTCTGTTTAAAAGTAGACATTTCAAGCTTTCTATATATTTCTCAGGTCTGTGAGGCAAGTAGCCTTACGCTGAGTTTCGGTTCATTTATGAGACAAGAGTCCAGTTCTCGCCCGCGCCTCCGTGTCATGATTATCTATTTTCTACTATATTTACTTCTTAGGCTATTTAAATCCAGATAAAACATTGATTAAAATTAAGATACAATTAATAAAAAAACGAAATTCACTTTAAAGAAAGGCTTTGTGCTTTCTGTTTGAGGTCTCTGTGAAATTTTTAAAGTCGCTTTCAGAGCAGTCATGTCCGTAATGGAGAACTGTCATGCCCGTAACATTGTTTTTGTCATTGTTATGTTCTGTGGAGGCCGATCTTTATTCATCCGGTGGGTATATATCTTTTGGTTTGCACAGTGTAATTTATAGAATTACTAAAAAACATTTTGCCACCTAAAAGTTAAAGATTTTTTGTGTCACGTCACATGTGTATTTCCCTCATATTAAATATAAAACGCATGTGTAGACTGATATTTTTCTAATGTCTTGACTCCTTTCAGACGTTTCAAAATATTGGTATTAAATGCATTTTCTGAGAATTTATATTTCAAGTATTGACTGCAAATGTCACGTCCATAACACTGGAATCGCCCAAGTTTAACGAATTTATCCTCAACTAGTTTTTGTGGTGTAGGTCTACGTATTTATGTTAACTTAAATAAATCTAATAGTAATTTAAAGATGTGGTAGCCCTACATCTTACACATCGTGGAAACAAAATAAGAATGGAAACTAAAATATGGTAGTATGCGCCTCAGTCCCAATACTGTAAAACTCGACGTAGGCCTACGTTCACAACATGTTAATGCAGTGGTAGAGTTACACTCACAGGACACTGTGCACTTATTCGCAATCACAAAAGTTCATTATTTGCTCGTGCTTTAAAGCTTTGCCGGGTAAACATTTCATTGGCGTTCTGTTCTGACATTCTAAGCGCGAACTGAAGTGCGCGCGCAATGTCAAACAGCGCCAAACTGGATTTTTGTTGGGTCAGACCCATCTGATATCGAAGGGGGGCTGATAACGCGAGATCAACATCGACCTAAATGGAAAAAAAATAGCACCAAACAAGCCACTTTGAAATGTTGCTGTTTTCATGAATATAAAAGTTGGGTGACCCTCCCCTAGACTAAAAAAAAAATGGATGACCCTCCCCTCAACAAAGAATAAAAAGGCATGACCCTCCCCTATTTTCCTCCGGTGGCCCCTTCCATAAATACCGAACGGTCCCTTATATTATTAATTTGTATTCTTAAATGTTTTCAACTGAATTCTACTTAAAATAAGTACAACTGAGTTGCTGTAATTCTACATATTCTTAAATGTTTTCAACTGAATACTACTGTAATTATTAAATTAAACTCTGTTGCTGTAATTATATTTATTTTTATGAAATGTTTTCAACTGAATACTACTGTAATTATTGTTCAACTCTTGCTGTAATTATATTTATTTTTATGAAATGTTTTCAACTGAATACTACTGTAATTAAGTACAACACTTTAGCTGTAATTATTTAAATGCTTGTCAAAATAAATAGTTTTGAGTACATTTGTTGTTGAGTGTTTAATTTACCTGTGAGTTAATAAGACTTTAAATACTGTCAGCTGCATATGGGCCACATAAGGGCCGTTAGATTTTAACAGAACTCAACCATACTAAAGTTGCATACCAGGCTCACATATGGGCCACATGAAATTGTAGTATTTGGCTCATGCTTGGTGGAGTTATGGCAGTCCTTTGGTTCAGTTCTGGCAAAGGAGATGTGGGCCATATCTGGGCCGGCAAACACAAACTAATCTGGGCCACAGCTCAGCTGTTTATCTGGCCCACATCTTTGCCAAAGGAAATTTGCTGACTGGGGTGTGTCAAGTCTGTTCACGCAGCAATCCGAACTCACGGTTCTGTCTGTTAGGCTCGTTCACGCCGCGATCCGAACTCAGAAGCATGAAATATGATCAACCCCGCATAAGATGTTAATTTTATTAAGTATAACTATTTCTAAAGTTAGTTTTAATCTTTAAACATGTGTTGTCCAACACATGTTGGAAATGCATGGACGCCAGCAGGCATATGGTTTTCAATTTATTTACTTGTCGGTTTATTTATCAGTTTAGTGACAGTTTATCGTATTGCAAGTATTTGGATGGATTACCTCGTTCGTCATCCATATTTATGTTTTCGTTATTACAAGTTTGAGTTTATTTATCGAGAGAATCAAATGCTATACTGGAATAAAACGAACAATCTATTGAAACCCCTGAGGCGTCCGAAGTGACTTACTGGAAGGCACTACATAGTTGAAAACCCTCTGCTATTGGAAAGTGAAACCTGCTGCATTGGAACATTTGGAAGTCACCTGCGTTTGAAAAGTTTGATTTACGGATTTACCCTTAGGATACTTGGAAGATTGGTAGCTGCATTCTCTAAAGTATGTGGATTATACACGTTTCCCGCTGGAAATATGTGAGGATTTAACCTTTATCTCCTTGGACGTTTGTGAGTAAAACGCTGAATTGGAGCGAGCCGCTGCGCTCATACAATGACTTTGAACGTGAGCCGCCGTGCTTACACCACAAACTGAATGGGCCTTTTCACTTGCGTTTGTCTTCTCATTTATGTGTTGACTTTGAAATGCTATCGATTTCTTGTGTGTTGAACTTTTGAGTTAATCTTTGAAAAAATGTCTGACGAAGAGCCTGAAGAGCAGGATTTGTACGAAGAAAAAGAACTGTTTAAGTTAATTGCAACACGTAGGGCGGTGCTTGACCGGAGTTTTAACACGCAAACGAAATGAAATCAATAGTCTTATTGAAGCTGGATAGGACAAAGAAACTGTTAGGAAACAAGTTAACTCGTTTGATGGATTTTTCGCTGAGTTTATTAGTTTACAAGCAACTGTACAAAAATTGATGAAATATGCATACGAAAAGGAGGCCGATAACTTAGACTGGTACCAACCCAAATATCACCTTTTCAAAAGCTTCTTGGAAGGTGTTACGAACTGGCTCGAGGTTGATCAAGATAATGAGAAAGAAGAGGAGCAGGACGATATTGGTACTGTTAAGTCCCAAGATAGCACATCTCAAGTAGCGCACAGTGTCACGCATAGCTGCAAAGCAACAAGCGCTCTCAGTTGCGTGTCACGAGAATCTTTCATTCATCTAAAAGCCGAAGCAGAATGTGCGGCTATTAGAGCAAAGGCGCAGGCTTTGAATAACAAAATTGATCTTGATATCGAAGAAGCAAATATCATTGCAAAATGAAAGGCACGAAAAGAAAAAATGGTCATAGATTCCGAACTTGCTGCTGCAGAGGCAAAGGTTAAAGTATTCAGAGAAGCTGAAAAACAACGTTCAGTGTCGGGCGTATACAAATACGGTACACCAACGGAATATGATACCCTTGCAACAGTACAAAGACCAGTGATATCCCAGGGAAAAGGATCAGCTCGTCGAACTGACCCTAGGCAAACTGTTGGTGCACAACAAAATGCAAATCAGAGCGTCTCAGTACCAATAGGAAGCGAGATTCACCCAAATGGCAATGATACAAACGTCACTGATGTATTAAAAAGACAAACTGAAATCACTGAAATGTTAGTGAAACAGCAAACACTCTCTCTTCTGCCAGATAGTGAAATTCAATATAGGACGTTCATTAAAGCATTTGAGCAATGTATTGAGAATAAAACTACTAATATGGATGACCGGCTATACTACTTACAACAGTATACAAGAGACTAGGGGTGCACCGATCCGATATTAGGATCGGATATCGGCCGCGATACTGACAAAATAGCTGGATCGGGGATCGGAAAAAATAACAGATCCACTTTTTTTTTTTTTTTTTGTCGTCGCAGCAGAACCTACGTCATTCGTCAGCTTCACGTGTGTCGCATGCTAGAAGCAACATGGAGCGAGCCAGAGGCCGTTTCTCAATACCAAGTAGGCTACGCAAGGACTTGCGTCCTTGGTAGTTCGGACTTGCCAAGTTCGACTCAGGAGAACGAACCCCCGAGGACGAAAGGCGGCAAGTCCGGTTATTCTGCAAATGGAACAGCAGCGTTCTTGATCGCGTCACTCAGCTCGCTCTGGCTACTCCGGGACCGGTCATCTCTTTATGTATGTTTTAGCCAACAATAAAACGAAATATGTTATAAAACACCACTCTGCCTCTTTTCATTAAAAAAAAAATCTTAAACATATTAATGGCCACATAAATGTAGTTCAGGCAAACGCGTACATTGATCATCTTTACTGCATATATTTATAACAACACGAAATATAAAACACAACCCTGCTTCTTTTTGTTTTCATTTTTTAAAATATGAAACATATTGATCATTAAAACTGACATTTAAATTTGCCATTGCTGATTAAGTGAGCATTCACAGGTCATGTTTGTGATGGTGGTGTGACACTGCACTACATGTTTACAATGTTTGGTTATTATTTGTTTGTGTGATCAAGTTGTTGTTCGACCAACTTTTTATTTGTTTATTCTCAGGTTCAGCTGCTATGTTGCATTTTAAATTCCTGTTTGCAGGACTTTGCACTTTATATTTTTTACATGTTTACAATGTTTGGTTACTGTTTGATTACTATTGTATGTTCAACCAATGCACTGTTTTGTTTCTTGTGGCTACATTTTATTTATTTTAATTTAAGAGTTTGATTACATTATATTTTAGATTTGAATGCACAATTGTTTTTTTAAATAAATAAGAATTCAACACATTACATACATCTATTATTTTGTCTTAGTTATGTTTAGTTAGTAAAGTCTGGTGCCTTTAGTCTCTTCAAGGAAGGTATAAGGTGGAAGGTATACAGTTTATTATTAATTCAACAATAGTATCGGATCGGTATCGGGTATCGACAGATACACAAAGCCCAGGCATCGGTATCGGTATCGGGACTGAAAAAGTCGGATCGGTGCACCCCTACAAGAGACCAACCCAGAAACCTCGTCAGTAGCTTTATGCATATGGATTCCTCCATTGCGTATAAAGAAGCTAAAAAGCAACTAGAATAAAATTTTGGAAACAGCTATAAAATAGCATCTGCTTACATGAATAAAGCCTTGAACTGGCCAACCATCAAACCAGAGGATGGCAATGGGTTGCGATCATATGCTCTCTTTTTATATAGCTGCTTCAATACAATGCAAGACATTGATGGCCTAAAAGAGCTTGAAAGTTCCACCAACTTAAGACTCATTGTGTCTAAACTTCCATTTAGGCTGCGAGATAAATGGCGAGCAAATGTGTGTAGCATGCAAGATAACAAACACAGAGCAACATACAAGGACTTGATAGACTTTATTGAAAGACAGTCCAGAGCAATGCTTGATCCAATTTTCGGTGACATACATAACTCAACAGAGAGCAAAGTAACGTCAAGACCTAAACCACAAAAAACATTCACCAAACTTAGTGGGAGGACCAGCTTTGCCACAACAGTTGCTCAGGCACCTGAAATAAAAAAGAACGAGTCACAATTTGGACACAAACTGAATACAAATAAGTGTGCTCTTGAAAGGCCTTGCTTATTTTGTGAAAGAAATCACACATTCGAAATTTGTGAAAAGTTTAAGTCTAAACCAAATAGGGAGAAAATAGAATTCCTGAAATTAAACGGGATGTGTTTTGGATGTTTAACAAAGGGACATGTTAGCAAAACCTGCAAAAACAGAATGAAATGTGAAACATGTTCTCTGTCTCATCCAACCATCCTTCACATTCACACTGGCAAAGAAAAAGATGGAATTAAAGATGACTGTGTCATAACTGGAAACAAACCACTGAGTAGTGCTATGGTTTCTGTAGAAGATGATGACCTAATGGGGGTCAGTCAATCAAAACAATGCACTCTTGCTATTGTGCCAGTGAAAGTAAAAGTCTCAAATTCAGATAAAGTCATAAATACTCATGCATTTTTGGATCCCGGTAGCTCAGCTACATTTTGCACGGACTCATTGAAAAGAAAGTTAAACATCACCGGTAAAAACACCACAATACTCTTGTGCACAATGGGACAGGAAAAAAATGTCCACAGCAGTATAGTCTCTGGTCTTGAAGTCAGCAGTATGGAAGGCCTGCTGTATCATAAACTCCCAGAAGTCTATACTCAAACAAAATTACCAGTTTCAAAACGACACATACCAATACAAGAATCAATAGACAAATGGAAATACTTACGTGAAGTGAAGATTCCACAATTGGATGCTGACATTGAATTGTTAATAGGCACAAATGCTGCAAAGCTTATGGAGCCTTGGAAGGTAATAAACAGTAGAGGGAATGAGCCATATGCTGTTAGAACACCCTTAGGATGGGTCATCAATGGGCTCATGCAAGAAACAACATGTCAAACGCAAGGAAGTCACTCATGTACTGTAGTCAATCGCATATCTGTAGCAGATTTGAATGACTTGTTGATTAAACAGTACCATCAAGATTTTCCAGAACTGGCAGCTGAGGAGAAATCAGAGATGTCAGTCGAAGACAAACAGTTCATGTCTATGATGGAAAGTTCAAAGGAACTATGAAATGGTCATTATTACTTACCGTTACCTTTTAAAGAAAATGATGTAATGATGCCAAACAACTACCAACAGGCACAGCAACATGTTATGTCTCTGAAAAGAAAATTCGAAAAGAATGATCAATATCATAGAGAATATACTGCATTTCTAGAAGGAATGCTTGAAAAGGGCCACGCAGAATCTGTGCCATCTGATGAACTGGAAACACAAAGCGGAAAGGTGTGGTACATTCCACATCATGGAGTGCACCATCCAAAGAAGGGCTCCCTGAGAGTTGTATTCGATTGCTCCGCATCCTTCCAGGGGATATCCTTGAATAGCAAATTGATGCAAGGTCTAAATCTCACCAGTAACTTGGTAGGCGTCCTGTTGCGCTTCCGCCAGGAGCCAATCGCCCTTATGGCAGACGTGGAAAGCATGTTTCACCAGGTGAGAATTATGGAGAAGCACGTGGACTTTTTGCGCTTTCTATGGTGGCCAAATGGTGACACAGGTCAACCACTGAAAGAACACAGAATGACAGTGCACTTATTTGGGGCAACGTCTTCACCAAGTTGTGCAAGTTTCACCCTCAGACAAACTGCTGAAGATTTCAAAGATCTCTTTTTGCCTGAAACAGTGGAAACAATTAAGCAACATTTTTATGTAGATGATTGCTTGAAATCGGTGGCCACTGAAGCTTATGCTGTGACGTTGTGCAAAGAGCTTGAAAGAGCTTGCTCAATGGGAGGCTTTCGTTTGCACAAATGGATAAGTAACAGCAGAACAGTCTTAATGTCCATCCCACAAGCAGCCAGAGCAAAGGAGGTCAAAGACCTTAACTTGGAATCCAGTGATCTTCCTACAGAAAGAACTCTTGGCATACAATGACACGTAGAAAGAGACAAACTCACTTTTGCAGTGAGCCTGAAACATCAGCCATGTACTCGAAGGGGAATACTGTCCATCGTATCCTCAGTATACGATCCTCTTGGCTTCATCTCTCCATTCGTCCTTACTGCTAAGAACATTCTGCGAGATCTTTGCAAGCTGAATTATGCCTGGGACAAAGCCCTACCAGACCACTACATACAGCTGTGGCATGAATGGATGGCAGGTCTAAGTTGCATTGGAGAGCTCAGTGTCAACAGATGTCTCAAGCCAAAAAGCTTTGATCCAATAACATCTGCACAACTACACCACTTTAGTGATGCGTCTGAAAGTGATTATGGCTGTGTCACATACCTTCGTCTCACAAATTCAGAACATGAAGTGCACACCTCATTTATAATGGGGAAATCACGAGTTGCACCACTGAAACAAACTACAATGCCAAGAATGGAACTCACTGCAGCAGTACTCGCAGTACGAATGGATAGACTGATCAAAGCAGAGTTACAACTTGCTCTTGAGAATTCCATTTTCTGGACAGATAGTACATCAACATTGAAGTACATTCAGAATGAGAACAAAATATTTAAAACATTCGTGGCTAATAGAGTGAACACAATCAGAGAAATGAGCAAAGTAAAACAATGGAGATACATAAACACTAAACAAAATCCAGCAGATTGTGCATCTTGTGGTCTCAAGGCCAGTGCTCTTCTGAATTCAAAGGTTTGGCTGAATGGTCCAGAATTTCTCAAATGTCAGGAATCTGAATGGACAAATTCTGACATTGCCATACAAACACATGAAGAAGAAGATGATGATGTGGAAGTGAAGAAGGATGTTCTCATCATGAACTTAATTGTAAAGGAAGAACAAAATCCTACTCACACATTCATACACTATCACTCAAATTGGAACAATCTAACCAGAGCAGTAGCATGGCTACTTAACCCCCTGGGGTCGGCTGTATCGCCGGCGATACCAGCTCGCTTTTTTTTTTATCAGTTCAAAAGAGATTCATTTTGCTCTGTTGACTTTGATATTACAAGCATGTTTCATACATCAATCGATTCTGTTAAATGTGTATTATTTTTGTGTATACTCACAATAAAAACAAAGTGTTGTGCTTTTCGCCAAATAAAGAAAAATAAACACGAAGCGAGTTCTGCCTTCTCTCTGTCAGTGAAGTCCATTCTGAAACGCGTCCGAAAATGAACCATAACTGAGCGAATACTCAGTCAAACAGGCATACAGACACACAGGCATGAAGCTTGAATTCTCTTATTTTAAATGAAGTAATTTATATATAAAAAAAAATATTCTCTGTTTATGTTATCTTTATGAAAAGAGAGAGATGTCAGTCGTTCTCATCTCAGCTCATTACGTTTTAATCTGCCCCGCCCACGGAGAGCGCGCGCTATTCAAACGCAAATGACTGAGACGATCCCATACAAACTGTGAACGCCCACATATCAGCTCGAGACATCAAGTTTATTCAGATCATTGTACTTGTTTACACTGTCTCGCAGTGCTGTGAGGAATAATAATAATGGAAAATGTACCTCAGGAGTGCTGGTATTTCGAGGAGTAACGGATGGAATACTGTAGTAAGTTTTTTTTTCATTCTCAAGTAAATCGCGTTTCTGTGTGAATGAATGAACGGCAGAGATGCGCTGTTTACCACAACTCGCAAAAAGACGGTTTAAATTTGAATTGCGTTTCTGTGTGTGAATGAATGATCTGCTTTTAGCAAACTATTTTGCTATACTGAGTAAAAATCGACTGAAATATGTTGAAATAAAATGTATTTGTATAAGCAACGTATTAAACTGCAAATTAACATTTATATTCCTTATAATAAAAACAAAAGTCCTATGTTACAGACAAATGAAAGACAACATTTCGTTGATTAGTTTTGGATAGATTACACATTTTTACTGTAAAATATCTGCCACCTCAAATAAGCTTTTGTTTGCCAATTTTTGCTAATATGTTAAATATAGTATGTTTTGTCAATGTAGGCTATATTCGAAGTAATGAATCCTTAACTTTGAAATATGCATGATAAAATGTATACTTTAGTTTTTACAAAGAAAGATTACACTTCAATTGTTGTTGTAATTGTAACCTTTTTAATAAAAAAAAAATATTTTAAATTTTAAAAGGTAAATATAAGCCTTTTCTTTAAATAATTTTTATTGTGTTTTATTATGGACAAATTTGGGGAGAGGATACATATTCCAAAACTGAAAATACAGTATGAGAATTAACTGCACAATTACTAGACATGTTTTCCTTGGATATTATACAATTTGCAAGCAAAATTTGTGGAAAAAAATAAATAAAAAATAATTGACATGCTTCCAACTGTGAACCAATTTGGTAGAAAAAAAAAAAAAATATATATATATATATATATATATATATATATATATATATATATATATATATATATATATTGCTCTTGCATTCTTTCTTGTGGCTATAGGTGACACACCTGAATGAATGGCTCATTAAGTATGCAGGCCCCATTGTCTCCTCAGGTGTGAATCACTAAATATGCATGATGCTGTTGAATTGTTGACGCAATTACCTTTACCCTTGCGCATATTGCCTTTACAAACAAAAAGTGTTTTACAAGATTTAAATCAATGTATTGTGTTATGTGAATGATAAGGGCAGGATGATTTTCACATCATTTTGAAGAAAAAACTCTAGGCAACGACATCCATTAGTCAAAAGTCTTATTGACACATATTTAGTATGTGTTTTGTGGCCTTATTTCAGAAACTTTAGTTTTTAGTTTTTTCAATAACCATGCATAAACATTATTCTCTCAAAAATACAAACATGTACATGCATGTTGCTCACATATTATGGTAGCCCTGTTTGTGCTAAATAGAGTGTAATTACACCTTTGCCATTAATATGTTTATAAGCAACTGAAAAAAGCACAAATGTCAGGGCATGTCAGAACATCTCAAGGACCCCAAAAACCCCTCAGACCCCAGAGGTTTAACCCTCTGAGGTCGGCAAACGCGCCCACGCGTTTTGCTGGATTTTTTTCAGTTCAGTTCAAAAGAAATTAATTTTGCTCTGTTGACTTTGATATTACAAGCAAGTTTCATACATCAATCGATTCTGTTAAATGTGTATTATTTTTGTGTATACTCACAATAAAAACAAAGTGTGGTGCTTTTTGCCAAATAAAGAAAAATAAACACGAAGCTAGGTTCTGCCTTCTCTCTGTCCGTGTAGTCCATTCTGAAACGCGTCCGAAAATGAATCATAACTCAGCGAATACTTCTCACACAGGCATGTGAGTTATGTCTTTATGAAGCTTGAAATCTCTTCTTTTAAATGAAGTAATTTATATAAAACACAAATGTTTTCAACTCATGTAATCCGTTTGAAAGCAAGGAGAGGTACCGTTTTTCCTTCTGCCTCATTATCTTTATAATCAGCTGCGGGCGCCCCGCCCCCGGCGCGATTCACATGTAAATAGTTTAGGTGATCTAGTATGCATCGCATACGCCCCCCGATCAATGCCATAAAAACACAGTTTCTATCAGACTTACTGATAGTTCATCGCGTTTTGAGTATGGCACGCTTCTCCGGTAATAAAGACGCCCTTCAGATGATTCTGGACAGCGAGGAAGAATGCACGATACCGGGTTGTTTCCTCAGAGGAAGATTGTAACAGACGACGAACAGCAGCATATTGAAGAGCGAATTCCGCCGAGGACACAATTTCGGAGTAAGTTTTACTTAAAAGTCTTTTGTCTTTTATTTTTCGTGTTCGCATTTATGAGGAAAAAAACAATATTACGTGACAGTTCTCCATTATGGACGCGAGCGCTCTAAGCACTAAAATACTTTCAAACATTCACAGAGACCTCAAAACAGAAAGTACAAATCCTTTCTTTAAAACAAATTTCGTTTTGTATCAATTGTATCTTAATTTTAATAATTTTTTCATTAACAAATTTCCTGGATTTAAAGTAAATATAGGCTAGCAATCACAACATAAGGTCTGAACTGGAGATCATCATGAACCCGTAGCCTACTCGCCTCACATGTCTAAAAAAAATTTAATATATTTACAGAAAGCTGGTTCTAAACAAAACCATCCAAAACAAAAAAACTATGTAGCCTAATAAATGTGCATTTCTCCGGTGCGTTCACTAGCCTACTGCGAAGATCGCGAGTCAATAGCCTATCATCAACTTCATCTTTGCCAGAAGTTAAATTTAAATCGCGTGTGTGAATGAATTATGTTGTTTTAGCAAACTGTATTGCTATACTGAGATGTAGGCTATTTGTATAAGCAACGTATTAAACGGCAAATTAACAATATGCACTAATATTTCATGAAAACAACGTTACAGTCAGGCGAAATATGAAAGACAACATTTTGTTTAGTAGATTTGGGTACAGCTTTTACTGTAGAATATACTGCCACGTCAAATAAGCTTTTGTTTAGCAATTTCTATATATAAAATAGCCTACTATTTTTGTCAAAAATAAAGTCATCAACTAAGATGTTAGCTGTTCCAATGTTGGCTATATTCAAAGTAATGAATACATAGATAAAATGTAGGCCTATAATCTTTTTTTTTACAAAGAAAGAGTACACTTGAAATATTGTTGAAATTGTAATTATTGTTGTTGTAACCTTTTTAACTTTGAAATATGTATGATAAAATGTATACTTTAGTTTTTACAAAGAAAGATTACACTTGAATTGTTTGTTGTAATTGTAACCTTTTTAATAAAAAAATATATTTACAAGGTAGATGTAAACAAACTATTAAAAGGTAAATATAAGCCTTTTCTTTAAATAATTTTTATTGTGTTTTATTAGTGACAAATTTGGGGAGAGGATAAATATTCCAAACCTGAAAATACAGTATGAGAATTAACTGCACAATTACTAGACATGTTTTCCTTGGATATTATAGGCCAAATTGCAAGCACAATATGTGGAAAAATAAAAAAGAATTGAGATGCTTCCAACTGTTGCTCTTGCATTCTTGTGGCTCAGTGACTCACCTGAATGAATGGCTAATTAAGTATGCAGGCCCCATTGTCTCCTAAGGTGTGAACCACTAAATATGCATGATCTGTGACGCCCACTCCGCATATTGCCTTTCCAAACAGAAAGTGCTTTGCAAAATTCAAATCAATGTATTGTGTTATGTGAATGATAAGGGCAGGGTGATTTTCACATCATTTTGAAGAAAAAACACTAGGCAATGACATCTATTAGACAAAAGTCTTATTGACACATATTTAGTATGTGTTTTATGGCCTTATATCAGAAACTTTAGTTTTTAGTTTTTTCAATAACCACGCATAAACATTATTCTCTCAAAAATGCAGACATGTACATTCTTGTTGCTCACATATTATGGTAGCCCTGTTTGTGCTAAATAGTGTGTAATTTTTTTTGGCCATTAATATGTTTATAAGCAACTGAAAAAAGCACAAATGTCAGGGCATGTCAGAACATCTCAAGGACCCCAAAAACACCTCAGACCCCAGAGGGTTAAGCTAAAAGATGTTCTCTTGCAATTAAGTCTGAAAAGAAAGGAAATACTTACCAACATGAGTATTAAGAACTCAAATGCAGAGAAACAATGTCTGATGGAAAGAAAAATGCAAACAGTCAAAACATGCATAAATGTACAGCAGATTACTTTAGAAGATGTCAAAAAGGCAGAAAATGCAATTGTACGCTTTACTCAAATGGAGGCATTTCCAGAAGAAATCGAAACCTTGCAAAAGGAAAACGCTTATGTCAGTCATCAGAGCCACATTTGTAGGCTTGATCCTATTCTGCAAGATGGATCACTTCGTACAGGAGGGAGATTAAGCAGAATGGCTATGCCAGAGGATCGAAAACATCCTATGGTTCTTCCAAAACACCATCATGTGTCCAAACTGGTGTTGAAACACATTCATGAACAACTAGGCCACTGTGGAAGGAACCATATGTTGGCCAAACTGCGACAGCAGTACTGGATTCCAGCAGCAATTTCCCTTGCTAGAAAGATACGGTCTGAGTGTGTGTTCTGTAGACGCCTACATTCAAATTTAGGAGAACAAAAAATGGCAGACTTGCCTAAAGAAAGAATAACACCAGACTTACCACCATTTACCTTTGTTGGAGCAGACTTCTTTGGTTCAATTATAGTAAAAAGAGGACGCAGTGAAGTGAAAAGATATGGTGTCATTTTTACATGTTTCACAACTCGAGCAATACATTTGGAAATAGCCAATTCACTTGACACTGATTCATGTATCAACGCAATCCGCAGATTTATAAGCAGACGAGGGCAAGTACGGCAAATAAGATCTGACAATGGAACTAACCTGACTTCAGTTGATCGTGAACTAAAAAATGACATAAAGGAATGGAACCAAAGCAACAAACTCCAAGTTGCTCTGCAACAAAAGGGCATAGAATGGACTTACAACCCACCTGCCTCTTCACACTTTGGAGGAGTATGGGAGAGGTTAATAAAACAGGTTAAACTAATACTCTATCACTAACAAAGGATCAAATAGTAGACGAATCCCTTCACACTTTCATCTGTGAGGTAGAAGCCATAATGAATAGTCGCCCACTTACCTCAAACTCAGATAGTCCAAATGACCTCGAACCTTTAACACCCAACCACCTTTTACTTCTCAAAGGACAACCCACATTACCGCCTGGCTTATTTCAGAAACAACCTGGTCTCACAGGATTCCGTGAAATGTCCACGGGCCCTTAACTCAAAATCCGTGGATCCATCACGGAATCGCCCCAAATTCCGTGATGCGGCCACGAATATAACTCCAACGCAAGTCAATGACACTGACCTTCCGTGGTCCACACACGGATACCCGTTTCAATGACGGAGTACAGAACTCACTCAACAGACGTGCTTTCTCATTTGGAAACGCAACATTTGAAGTATTTATTTCTTTTCCAACACCAAATACCATGAAGACGTTAACCTCTCTGTTATTGTAGCTATTGCATTGTCCTGCCATCATAAAATTTCTGTTTGTTTCAGTTAGCCTTAACCAAAGTCTCGTGATGGCACCACGGACCTCAACAACCTGACCTCACTCATGGACGTTAATGTTGCTGGCTTGTTTAGAAACTTAAAAGCTTTATGTCGACTGTGTTGCAATGGCATGTAATTAACTTGACATTTTGTCTCGTCCTGTCATCATAAAATCCAGTTTGATGGCGTTTTACACCTATTGCTCGCTTGGCTATAGTCAGATCTAAAATCTGTGATAGGAGCACGGAGTGAGTCTGTGGTGAGACCACGGATAACTCCAACGCAAGTCAATGACACTCATCTTCCGTGGTCCACACACGGATACCCGTTCTCTTACGAGAGGTCTCTCGTACTTGCGTAAGATATCTTACGCTAGGGGAAAACCTCTTTTCCTCGAGATATTGAAGCCAAAAATTATCCTTAATTTTGCAATAATGTAAAACGCATTGCAGCAGCATGCAGACATGAGCGAGACAGCTCGCGCGCCCATTGGCTGCTCTGCGGCAACTGCACCAGCCTATCGATAGAGGCTCCTCATGACGTCAGAACCAATGAGGGCGCTTCGCGCCCATTACGTCATGTCCCGCCGAAATCGGGTGGGGCCAGGGCTATAAATACGGCCCAGAGAGGCTGGTTTGGTCAGTTTTTTATCTCTTCAGCGGGCCTTCGCATCGCTGGATCCTGAGAGGAAGCCGCGCCGTCTGAGTCAAGCACCCAGCGGGATTAGTGCATCTGAAGCTGCTGGTCGACATCTCGCCGCCTTCAGTCGCCGTTTCTGCTGACGCTTTCCGGCGTACATATCCTTTTCTCTGCTACTGTGTTTTGTGTATGTGTGTGTGTTCGCCGCCGCGACACACACTCTCATTGCACTAAAAGAGCCGGGCGTCTTTTTCAAGACGCCCCTTTCCCCCCCAACCCGCAAAGCTCGCCGGTGCGCCCGCTTGCCTTGCCTGCTTGGAGGATGATACCTGCTCTCCCTCTGTTCGAGCCGCGCAAACCGCGCCGTTCACAGGGGATGTCAGGAGCGGACGGTCACGGGGCTAGCTTTCTCTCTCCCTCTGTTCGGGCCGCGCAAAATGCACCGTTCACAGGGGAGGCTGGAAGCGGACGGTCCATTCACGCGTCAATCACCAGAATTTTTCTCACACATTTCTCAGTTCCCTGATCAGGCGACTGGAAATATAAATATTGCAGCGCCGGCAAGCAAACGCCGAAGAAAACATGTTGACGCTCTTATATGCTCGTGCATCTGAAAGCCTTTGTGTTCCCCCCTGTGGCTCAGTGGCGGAATCTTTGGTTTTTCACACGAGAGACCGGGGTTCGAATCTCGAATCTCGGTCTAACGGCAGATTAATTACAGATGGTGGACAACCAGAATAAGACTTTTACCGCCGCCGTTCCCGCGGCGGCAAAATTGGGATGTGTATTTGCTGCCTTTTACCGCTGAGTGGCGCTGTAATCACAGACTTTGAAAAGTGTCCATTTATTCTCTTTATGACGTAATCTGCCGCGGCAGTAATCTGAGCTGAGGTCACAGATAAATTCAAGATAAATATTGTGGTTAAACGAATTCAAATTCATTAAATTTAAACAACGTAGACACACGTTAACATTGTGTGCCCAGTTTTTCTATAATTTAGAAAGGCTATGTCAATAGGTTACTTGTCATTTACTTCGTGTTATTTTAATGTGTTTGTAGATTTATTAACTGAAACATAACAGTGAAATAAATTAAAATAATTTACCGTAAAATTAAAACATTTTCAGGACTTGCAGTTACTAACCAATGTTAGTCGGTTTAGCATTCTTTGTTATATTCAGAATTAAATAGGCTTACATGTTGTTATGATTATCAATTGAATTCTTTAATAAATAATCAACCACAATGCCTACTCACTTAAAAATGTTGGGTTAAAAATAACCCAACGAATAACCCAACTGTGGGGTGGTATAGCACCTTCCCAACTGTGGGTTATTTTAACCCAATGCATTGGGTTAAATACCAGTTGGGTTAAAATAACCCAACAGTTGAGTAAAAAAAATTTTTTTTATGACCTTATTTTAATAAATAAAATAGACATTGTTTTCAAATTTCTTTTTTTATTGGAGTATAAACACAATAAATATGTTTTAACATGTTTTGAGTATTAAATTATGAATGTAATAAATATTAGTGAGCCTAGTATGTAAATATACACGTTTATAATAAATAGAACAAACAATTATGATGTGCAAATATTAAAATATACATATTAAATTGAAACCATGCGTGCACACAGAGTACATAAATGAAATACATACACAGATGTGCCACAATAAAAATAAATAAACATACTTATTAAAAAGGCTGTACTGTACATAAATTAAAAATGTACATAGATGTGCCTACACACACACACACACAAAAAAAATATATATATCTGTACATACAGTACACAAATTTAACACAAAAAATAAACATGCTTATTTAAAAAGGCTGTACTGTTCATAAATTAAAAAAATACAAAGATGTGCCACAATAAAAAATAAAAACATACTTATTAAAAAGGCTTTACTGTACACTTTATGCATTGTGTTATAAACACCTTAATGTGTTTGGCTACTGGACTTACTGATGATCAGTAACGTTGAAAACAAAACTTTTAAGGAGGTGGCAATGTATTGAAGGAACTCCTCCAGAAATATTATAGACCGCATGCTGTAAAAACTCCCAAATGGGAGCAGAAGGCTTTGGGTAGTTAATGTCATAGATGTAGAATATTTTGAAGCATACATCCACTGCTTGAAGTAAGGTCTCTTTTTCAATTGCCTCCCCGTTGAAAATGATGAAAACTTGGGAGGAGTTTTCTTTGTCCCCAAGCACCAAGATGTGTGGATCCTGGCTTGTCTCACTAATTAGGTAATGCACCATATTAGTTCCAACCTTAAAAGATAAATATACTTTAGTTGGCATATATAGTGATGAACATTCCATGGATACAATATATTTTTTTTTTCAATTGCCTCCCCGTTGAAAATGATGAAAACTTGGGAGGAGTTTTCTTTGTCCCCAAGCACCAAGATGTGTGGATCCTGGCTTGTCTCACTAATTAGGTAATGCACCATATTAGTTCCAACCTTAAAAGATAAATATACTTTAGTTGGCATATATAGTGATGAACATTCCATGGATACAATATATTTATTTACAAATGAATCGCAGAAAAATTCAGCAGCGTTTAGGGTGTAAAAGTAACACTGAAGCAGTATTGTAGTTAAAGGGTTAGTTCACCCATAAATAAAATTGAGGGTGAGGAATTAATGACTGAATTTTCATTTTTGGGTGAACTAACCCTATAATTAAAGTAGGTTAACTCATGGTTAGTCATGACACCTGTGGATAACCAGAATCACTGAAGGAAAGAGTATATGTATACAGAGCAATGCAATTTAATGGGCCTATACAGTGCTTTTTTGGATTTTAAGTAATTACGTATTATGTATATTATATATTAAGTAACACAGCTGTTTGTGCACGTAAACTATTTGTAAAGTTACAAAGTATAAAATTCATGCCAAAGGACTTTCTATTTAACAGAAAACACTGTTCCTGAACTGCCTGAAACACCTCATTTGTAGTCCTGTCATTAGTTCTGTGACTTTACTATGTTACTATGTCACATATTTGCACCTGCCAGCAAACACCTTTCTACACCAGAGGAGTTTGGCGTCATGTTAAAAGCAAATAAAATGCAACAGTGAACACACTGGATTTAGATTGTAGACCGATGCCCCATTCTATTTTCTGATGTACTTCTGGAAAAGAGCTGATCTTTTTTTGAAACATGCGCTTTGACATGTCCATAATAAACAGTATGTTTGTGTTTCTGCACATACAGATGTACAGATATACGTACAGATATAACATACAGATTCTGCAGATATGCACATCATTCTGGATAATCAGAAGATTATGTTTGTTCAGAACATTTAACTGCAGATTGTTTTGCAAATGAGGCAAAAACATTATGAAATAAATGTTTTTTCAGATTTTTGCACATTTTTTAAATGAAATATCAAAAGGATTAAAAATGAAGATTTATTTTTTACAGACATATTTGATCATATTTACCAAGGGGGCAAACACTTTTTCACACCACTGTGTGTATATATATATAAAAAAGCCAGTGATGTTGCAGTGTTGCTTTAACTTACTGGTTTAATGTCAATGAAGCTGCGCTTTATTTCAGCATAAGTTGGACGGACCATTTTCCCATCTGTGCGGTATGGCGATGATGGCAGAACAGCGGGAAGGGTTTTAAAGGCAACTTCACCACGAACATCTTGAACGACAAGTTTACAGAAAGAATGCTTACAGTTTTCAAAAACCAATGGATCAAATCAAGTCTCACCCTACTTTTTTCTTGTTTAAACAATTACAGTATTCCTGAAGAAATGTACCTTTTTTATTCAATAACATGCCAGAAAGAGTGTGCTTACCATAGATATTTAGATACTAAAAGTAATTTTGGAAATTTCATATAAGTGATATGAAACTATAATTTGGTCAACAGATCTGAAACTACCTGTGCAGAGACTAGAAATGGTATACTTTGTGATTTTAATAGGATGTCCTACCATTTGACAAAGTTTCCAGACTTTCTAGAAGGACATCAGCAGCCTTGGGTTCTTTTCTTGCAAAAAGTAAAATCCGGTCAGTGAAGACAGGAGCCCAAAACTCATAAAGGCGGTCTGCATTGTCAGGGAATAAAACTCCAAAGTCCTGTGATATCTAAACAAAAACATTTAAAATGAAGCATTTTACTTTTCTAAATAATGTAGGATTTCTACTACAGGCCAAGACAACCCTTCAGTAAATTCCCTAAAATGCATATAATTATACTCACCATTCCAGGAAAATCGTAAAGTCTGGGATATTCTCTGTTTATTTCCTCAACAGTTTTTGTACCAGAGGATCGAATCCACGCAGCACGATGAGGTGCTGTACGTATCATTAACTCCTCGACTTGGCTGTGAGGGCTTCTGTTGTTCTTTAGCCACTCAATCATTGTGTGAAGTTCAGTCAAAGATGACTCAGACTCTACAGCAGATAAAATACACTAAAATTAGGGAAAACATCTGAAAAAACTTGAGTGATAATAAACTATCTTAGTGTTTCCCAAACCTGGTTCTGGGGTACCCCTAGCAGTGCAAATGTTTTCTCTCTCTGATCAAAAACACCTGATTCAAATTATCAGCTTTTTAGGCACACACCAATTAAATTAATAATTAACAACAACAAAAAATTAAATCATGTCTTCATTTACTAACCTAAAAAAACTGTTCTGGCCCTTGTTTATGACTGACAGAACCATGTTGGAAGTTGTTGTAAACATATAGGCAAGTAATTTAGGAAGCTAAAATTTAGGATGTAAATGACTGAATTTGCTTATTTGAGTAATCCATCCCATTCAAGCACTTGTAGCCATAAGAGCATTGCTTCAGTTCTGAGGATTTTATTAGATAATCATCAAGTGTTCTAAAATGGAAGCAAATAAAGTGAGGGACAATACATGTAATATAGGCCTACATTTATGTAATTTTAATGCTCTGGTCTTTGCAGATATTTAAAGATGGCCATCTTTAAGCTTGACTCTTTGGATTTATATGAAATGGTAACACTTGCACATGAATCAACTGTCCTCAGCATCATCGAGCAGTCCTTATTGTTGAGCCCTGTACTGGCTACTTGTCCAGCTGCAAGTAAAAATCTCACTCACTTGCCCCTTCAAAAATGCACTTGTTTCGGACAATCATGACACATCCCTAGTTCTAACCTGGCAGTGGAAAACTTGGTCGGGAAGAGGAATTCTGTGATGGCTGTGGATGGCTGTGCTGTCTCTGACTGTGTGGGGCTCTAAGACGTTTCCTCACATTGCGTAGTCTTTCTTCCAGGTAACCTGTTGCAGGGTGACGATAACGACCAGGTGTATACCATGACTCCTGCAGCAAAGAAATATAAATCAATCACTCTTATGAAAAAAAGTGGGGACTGATACTCTTTATCAGCTCTCGATTATCTTCTAATCAGAATCAGCACAACTTACATATCCATGTCCCTCGTTGTTCTTCAGGCTAGGAAACTGGGCAGTTAGTGCCAAAGCCATCTCCTTTTTGATCTCAGCTGATGGGCTTTACAAATAAACAATCATTTAAATAGGCTAGTTTATTTATTTAAATGTATTGGTCAAGTGATTTTACTTGTACTCACGTTTCCCCAAAACTTTCCATCAAATGAGAAACCAATAACCGCACCATCTGACGTCGCTCCTTGAGGCTTAGGTGCCTGTCTCGGTCTAAGGATGTTATTAATGTGGCTCCTCCAGATTTTCTGAGTATTTCTCGTATATCCTGTGAAAAGGAGAATGCATGAACTAAAACATTCCATTTGATTCATTCTTAAAAACATATATATAATAAAATAATTGGCAAAAACTCAAGTTCGGGTGCATTAAAAGACATGTTATTACAAAGGTTGAGTTGCTAGTTGTCCTTGTCTGGCAGCTTTCCACTATTGTCTGAGTTGGGGTTATTGGGTCTATCCTTATAGGTGACTGATTGTAACATGACTGATTGTTAACAGGGCTATGGCCCAGAGACTGTAAAAAAAAATAAAAAATAGAGGTAAATATCAGATGGTATCAGCAAGTATCCACATTGACAATTACCTTTACCTGTATTGAAGATGCTATGGGTGCAGCTATGCAGAATTGGTCTCACCCTTTATAATTCTCATACATGTGTATTTATAGAAAATAAAACATAATTCAAAAAAAAAAAAAAAAAAAAACCCCTCTTTTAAAGTGCATGGAACACTTAAAAACGGCGATACCGTAGTGGAATATAGTAATGGTCATCATCACAGTCAAATGACCTGACTGCGTGTAATGGGTGAAAATCAAACAGTTCACTGACACAAAGTGCTTCCAAAACTTGGTCAGGAACAACAACAGGCAAAGTAATGATGACTGAAACAAACTGTTGTCCATCTCTGAACTATTAGCTTCATTTTTTCATCAAGAGTGACTATTTTCTTAATACACCCAAACTGAGCATCTCCATCTGTAGTGCAGGACATGAAAACAGTCATACCTGGCCTATATACTGTGCCATTAACCTTGACCCATGAGGGGATATAAACCTCACTGGAACGAGGAAAATCTTCCAAGCTACCAGTAATATCTTGAACACCCTCTACTGACTGAAGAACAGACTTTTGACCTGAGCCAATCTCGATTTCCTTCTTGAACAACCTGCCTGTCAACAGCTGAAAGCACAGCATCATTTGGTGCCTGTATGCCATGGTTTTTGTGACATTTTTAAAATTACAAGTGACATGGCTTAGTCTTTTAAAAAAGCTATGTTTAGCCTCAAATCGCATGGCCCAGAAGTTGACAAGTGGGCCTATCTTTCTGAAAGTAGAGGGATAGTGAACCATGAAATGGTGTTTTGGTCTTAAATGCAAGTGAGGGAACAACTCTAGGAATAGTGTATGATTGTCTTGAATGAGACTTCGGAGGTATATTGTGGCCTCAGCAGTCATGGATGGGGAAAAAATCATTTCCATACAAGACAACAGTAGAAGCAGCAGTTCCCAGTACTTGTTGCCATGTGGTATTAAGTCACCTATTAGAAGGGGAAGAAATCGCAACATACACCACATTTGTGCTGCAGTCTGACGCATGGCACTGCTGTGGTTCTTAAGTTCATGACTTGACAGGACTGCTGGTTTATTGCACCTATCAACAAAACCATAATCAAAGCTTGTTAACCTGTAGTTTACAGTATCCAGGCTAATGTGGCCTTCAGCTATAAGTTCAGACAGCACTAGTTTCACCTCCAGAGGGCCAACACCCTCCAAAATATCATGCATGATATCAGGTGTAACATTGTCAACAACACTGAAAAATGCAAGCTCGTCTAGGATACATCTCCGTTTTAAGCCAGTTTCTGTATTGTTAGTCTGTAAATCCTGACTATAATTCAGTGCATTGCGCAGCAAATTTGGATCCTCTGTTGTCTGGCTGTGGAGAACTGGTTTGTGAATTTTGCACAAACGACAAACACTATTTGCTACAAAACTTTCTGAAAAACCAAGAAGAGAATTCAGGGCAAGATTGTCCCCACACACCTGTGCAACACCAACTTTTATGGTACCACTGAATTGTTCAGTCTCAATTTGAATGCCATTTTGTTCTAAATCCCTCAAATCTTTAACTATGCATTCAAGAACTGCATCAATGCCATATGTCTTGACGTCATCTGACTTGTACACCGCCAACAGAAAGCATGCTGACAATGAAGACAGCAGCTCAGGTGGTAGACATCTCATTTGGAAGTAAATTAGCCCCAGTTTGTGAATTGAAGTCTTGGAACCGATGGGATTTACAATTTCACAATCATCGTTATACAGGGACAGTGGAATGGAGAGATCTTTTGAAAACAAGTGGCTGGTTTTGTACTGCTCACCATCAATGTAATCAATGAGGGCACCATCTTCATTTTGCTTCTGAGAAAGGATTTTTTCCATGGACCTGGGCTTTCTAGAATTTTTTTAAGGACAGGCTGCAAAGGAACATATTGAAAGGTGTCCTGGACTGCTATCTGTCTCACACTGCCAGTCAGTGCATCCAAACGCTGGACATATGAAAGGCCTGGAAAATGCTTAGTCTCTGGCTTAATGAAAAACCCTGTTTGAGAAAAATATTTCATCTGTTTAAAGTCTGAATCCAGGTCCAACAATGGTTCAGCAGCTCTCTCAAAGTGATTATTTAAGGTAGTGACATCGGGGTGATCTGAGTGACCAAGTCGATGCAAAAGAGCCATCGTCTTGGTCTGCAAGTTAACTACAATATCAGTGATCAAAGAAGATGTTTGCTTCACCATGTAATTAATTGCAGAATAGGTTTGATTTGATTGGGCTTTAAGCTTTGCAAGGAAGCATGCCACTCTGAAGGTTATATCTTCCTCTGCTAAATCATCCCAGTCCTCGGTTTCCTCATCACCCCCAGAATCATCAAGTGTTGTTGATATAGTCATGTTTTCTGATGGTGAGAGTGTTGCAATATGTTGGTTGTGCAAATCTGTATCTGCTGTAGATGATACTGTGTGACAAATGTGTTCTTTTAATATGTGTCTCTTATATGACCATAAGTAATTGAATGTTCTGTTACAGCCATTTCCACTACATCTGAAGTAGGAGCTAGCACTGTTAATGCCATGAATCAATCTAAGATGTGCAAAAAGATCTTTTGTTTTCCCTGAAAATGCCTTATTGCACTTAAAACATGTCAGCAAACACGCAGTCATTGTTTAGCTAGTGTAAACTTACTCCCAAAAATTCCGAATGAAATTTCTTGAATTTAACCCTGAGACCAATTCGCGGAATTAGCGCAGCAATGCTCGCGTCATCCAGTAGCATAAAGCTATCTTCATCGACTTCTTCCTCTGTGTTAAAATGAAGCAGAATAAGAATCATTTAGTCCATGAAAAGTAAACTAGTCTTTAATTATAATTTTTTACATTAAATCAAATTAATTTGTATAGTGCTTTTTCATAATATATATTGTTTCAATGCAGATTTGCAGAAAGTCATAGACTCAGTTTCACAGACACAGATTAAGATTTTAGTCTGGGACTAGGCTTAATCCGTGTCTCTGAAACGGGGCAATAATGTTATGTTAATAATGATTTACAATAGAGCAGGATTTTAAAGGGTCATGAAACCCCCCTCTTTCAGCTCAAGTCTAGTGCACAATCTTTTTGAAAAATGCAACTTAATTGGGCGTGGATGGCTGTGAGAAGAATGGAGGGGAGTGGGTGTGGTGTGGCACGGCAGGGGAGAGGGGAGAGGGGGAACTGTCATCGCCAGTGGCCCATGCATATCGACTGTCACTAAAAATCAGTGGTAACACGTGAGGAAATGCTAGATTTTTTTTATAGCTGGCAAAGTTAAAGTCTAATGAAATACACGGACACCTTATTTTTGTCCGTTCAAACGTAACTGAATGCCCTGCTACATATATTAGCCTACAGTAAGGAAAGATGCACTGGAACTTTTGCACCACGAAAACAAACGCGCGTCTCATCATTGCCTCTCTCATCTACTACGCGATATCACAGTTTGACGTGTCTGTCATTGGAAAGTTCCACGTGGTGTAATGAATAATTAAGAGCAAGTGTCTTCTCATTGGATAAGTAAACTCAGTACATGAATAATAATGAGACACCGATGAGTCATCAAAGTACTATAATGCTCTGCCACGTCAGGACACGATGAAGATTTTAAACCCGGAAGATGAAAATAGCGTAAAATTTAACCATTTTCCCCCTACTATTAAATCTAACAGATGCTAACATTGTCTTCAATGGTGTTCAATACACATACCTCTGTTAAAATCTCAGAAAATTTGGTTTAGGGTTTCATGACCCTTTAAGGCTGGGCAGTATGACAGTATCCTCTGAATTTAGATCAAGCCATACTGTATGTAGTGTTGTCTAGAACATATATCAGTGACTTGGGCAAATGTCCAAGCAAGAGGGAACCAGTTCATTACCATTAACAAACAAAAACTTATATATATATATATATATATATATATATATATATATATATACATATTGAAGAGTTCAGATGCAAAAGCCTCTAAGTGCCATCTGAAATTCATTGCCATCATTTTTATCAAGCTTGTATATTTAAGTTCAGTAATTTTACTTAAATGGCAATGCAAATTACCCATTAATTGTCATTTAAGTGAAATTACTGAACTTAAATATACGAGCTTGATCAAAATGATCATTCTAGAAGAAAATTTCAGATGGCACTAAGAGGCTTTTGCATCTGAACTCTTCATATATATATATGTGTGTGTGTGTGTGTGTGTGTGTGTGTGTGTGTGTGTGTGTGTGTGTGTGTGTGTGTGTGTGTAAAAACATGGATCACTAAATTAAATAGATTAACTTACCTTGAAATTTTTCTATTAAGTTGCAGAGGTTCCACTGTTGTAGTTTGTCCCTAACAAATGAATCCGTTTATCTAAAACATAAGTATAAACACGTTTAGTACAAAACATTTAATACAAATGCAAAATTGTCATAGCATATAACGTTAGCCTACTATAATTAGATGCTATTCCATTAACTTACTCCTGTAATACATTTAATACAACATGCATTAATATATTAAAGCAGCTGTATGTACGTTTACCTTGAAACATCAGTTTCAAACTCATTCTATGATGGTAAACTGACTAACTTACCAATACAAACATGGTTAACTGACCTGACCCCACAAACGTCTGTTATAGCTAACATAATGTAACGTTATGTTTGAGTGGTGTGGCGTTGGTACGAAAATCCGCGGAAAGAGCAGATTGCTTTACAGCAGCGGCGCTTTCGTCTGGGTTTTTTGTACTTTTGTAACAGAGAATTCAGTGAATCAAACGTTTCTCACTGAATCTCACAGCATTGTTGTGATGTCCGTCATGTGATTGAGGTGTGAGCTTAGCTATAGAGCTGCGCTATCTGCCGGTCCGAGCTGATAAATGGTCCGTGTAGTGCTAGCGTAAATACTGATTAACGTTAACTTACCTAACGTTACTTTAGTTTATCTGTATACATTTCACCAGGCATTTCTATTAACGTTAGGTAATACATTTCTAAACGGTTTCGCTAATCTTTCGGCTAATGTTTTAATGACGTTATTTATGCTAGCGAGAAAACTGGGATAGCTAACAACAATCGCTCTGATCCGGAGAATAAAAAAAAAAAAGACAAAAGTGAACGATAACATAAAAAAAATAGTTCTAAGATATATTTAACGTTTCAGTAGACATTATTTCATGTTATAAAAGTTATATATATACATCATAAAACCTCATATTACTTACCTTTCACAATCAAGCTGTCGCTGATGTCCGTTGACTGTCTGTCACTGACGGGTCCGTTAATATTTGAACCATCGAAGCGCGAACGTATTTAACCCAATGGTTAGGTTATCACTAAAAATAACCCAACGGCATAAACAAATAACCCAACAAATTTTAAGATAACCCAATATAATGACCCAACATGCATACACCAACGGTTGGGTTAAAAAAATAACCCAACGTTTTTAAGTGTGTGGTTTTGCTGTAACACAATGGTCTTTTCAATACATGTTGGCGTTATGTAACACATATATGGATATAATACACAGCATTGGAAGTTATTAAATCAAGCAAATTCATGTGAATACTGTCGTATATGAACAAATAGAAGACGAGAAGACCTCGAGTTCACTAACATTACATAGGAAACAGATATCCAGGGGAAAGTGTAAAGAAAACACTACACAAAACATTACAATAACACCCGGCATTACAATAAGAATGGTGATGTTAAGAATGAAACCGTGGTAAACAGTTTAAAACAGTCTGTTTTAGAAAAATGAGAACAAAATCAAAGAATCATATAACTCAATCTCCATACTGCTACAACTAATTGCTGTTTTTGTTTTTTGCTTCATAGTCAAAACTTTGTGGTTTATATGTGTACTCACAGTCATGTGATGATACCAGAGCCACTATCACTGGTAATAGCGAACGAATGTGACAGTGACATTCTGTGTAGATTATCTCTTCATTAGCATTTGGTAACAATTGAGCTGATGCTCATCAATATTTATAATCGTGAAAAATTAACATAATGTTAAACTGATGAGGGACAAAGACTGTTTTTCTTAAAGAAACACACATTGTGAAGACAAACATGACAAATTGTCTATCTGTGACACCTTGACTCATAATGCGTAACTTAATTGAGGGATTTGTTTTAAGTGTAACAGTCGTCGTATATGTGATAGAAAAACCATCAGGCCTCACTTTTCATGTTGGGCCTGTTATGTGTCTTGTGACCGCTTCGTAGACAGACCTAAAAGAATATCGCAGTTACATTTTTTAAATTTTTTAAATTTTCTTATGCTGTATTTGTTCATTAAATAAAATAAAAAAAGCATTATTCACTTGTTTCATCGTGTGTTAACTCTATATTTATCCGGTTGAAATTTGTAGAAATAAGATAAGTAGGCTACATTTATAACACAAAAATAACCAGTTAATGGTTTTGTGTCAGAACACACCAGGTATGAAGCTATGATTGGTTTTAACTTTTTTATTCTAACTTTAAAGCTAGATTGTCCTTTGAAAAGTGTAATACAAAACATACGGTCTTTGTTTTGGGGGGGATATTTGGAAAATTACCTTACACACGCTGTGTTTTCACCGAATGAGCCGTTGACCGTCCTTAATGGTGTCATTGTGTGAGGAACTGTTTGGAGTATTGCAACAGCTAATTCTTAAAACATTGCGTCAGGCATATTTATCATATTTTTACTTTATACTTGCTAGGAAAATGAATTGAAATTGAAACTTTGTAGACGTAAGAAAAGTAAATTTTATAAAAGAAAAAGTACCAATTAATGACATTGTGTCAGAACACAACAAAAAATGTGTAATACAAATTGTATACACTAGGCCCTATTTGATTTTGGTAGGGAACACTGGAAACTAGATTCTTTTAGTTTAATCTTTGGTTTTAAGGGAAATTAAATATTCTCGGGATCCCCACTGACCCCTGAAGTTATGACTTCTGAAGACCTTAAGACGAGTACAATTAAATATCCACTCAAGACAACTTTACTTATGCTACATCATGGACCACAGAGGCTTATTGTGTGCTGATTTTCTGTAAACCCTAACGCTCAAAATAATGAATTGGTTGAGTAGGGCCAACTTAAATTCTACAAATTAGTTCAATCAAATGAACTTTTATGAGTATTAAGAACTTTATTTTCTTTTGAGTTCACAAAACGTACATATTTTAATTATATTGAATTTAGGGCTGTCAAAGTTAACGCGTTAATAACGCGTTAACGCAAAATCATAATAACGGCACAAATTTTTTTAACGCGCGATTAACGCAGCGCGTATTTTCTGTTTGACCCGTGGCCCAACCCCTAGTTGGAGAAATGGAGATACACAGTGTTGCCAACTTAGCGACATTGCAGACCCCTTTAGCGATTTTTTCCCTTCAACAAAGCGCCCAAACCTTATTTAGTTTCTGAGAATCTACCGGTGCCGCCGGTACTGCTCCCTCAGCGCGTGCGCGCACCTCTCGCTCTCTCTCGTTCGCTCTCTCTCTCTCTCTCTCTCTCTCTCTCTCTCTCTCTCTCTCTCTCTCTCTCTCTCTCTCTCTCTCTCTCTCTCTCTCTCTCTCTCTCTCTCTCTCTCTCTCTCTCTCTCTCTCTCTCTCTCTCTGCGTCTCGCGCGGAGGAGCAGCGCTTTAATTCAGTTAAGCACAGATATTATGTTGCTTCACTAATTTTACAAGTATAGCCGAAATCAGAGCACAGATATTGTCTTTATCTTATGTGAATTTGATTTCACCAGACGACGGCTCGATTATCAGGATTGTTGTGCAGATTAACATCTTGGAAGGGAGAGCTGGTTATGTCTTAATGGGTCGCGTTTCAGTCACCATTTCAAATTCATTCCGTTGTTTGACAACAGAAACAGTAAAATATACCAATGAAAACAGTTTTATTGAGAATTTAGCTTCATCAAAATGGGCACAGAGAGAGACAAACTACAATGTAATAATAAATAATAAATGTACATTTAGCATTTTCAGAAGAGCTGCCCTGTCATGCAAAAATCTAAACATGTTTGTGTTAGTAAATTGCTCAGTGCAAAGAAAGAGAAGTAATGGTAACCTGGCATTTTTTTGTTCTTTCTACATGTGTCTAATAGACATGAACAAGTTCTTTGAAAAACATCTATGACCTTTGAAACATGTCTCGTCTTCATGCTCTATGTTGACTATGGTTTCAATAATAAACATACATTTGCATAAAGCATCTATATTTATCCATGCCCACATTGATTAGAGTATTACAAACTTGAAAAGTATTAATTTAAGGTACATTTAGAACAAATGAAAAAATGTGCCATTAAATGCGATTAATCGCGAGTTAACTCATGACAATCATGCGATTAATCGTGATTAAAAAAATTTGAATCGATTGACAGCCCTAATTGAATTGTTTAATTGTTTTGAGTTCTATGAACTTGTTTCTTTTAATTAGACAAACTTAAATTTAACTGAAACTGGGCTGGGATCTCTATTCCCCAGCATGCTTTGCCATGACACTTAAAGGGGAGAGTAAATGCTAAAATTGTTTTGTACCTGATTAATGTTTTAGTGGGAGATTTAGTAATGTTTAATGTTTTGTTTTGCTATAGTTTAGAAAAGTTTCTGGTATTTTGTTTTTTTGGGGGTTACCACCATTGTGACGAGTGGAGCATGAGCTTGGTTTGAGAACAGTGAATTAACCCTTTAGACTCTGAAGTTACAATTGGTGTTTTTCACATAATTTGTTTTTGACTGTAAAATTCTAAAACAATGTGCGCTCTTCAAGTGTAAGGTGTCACCTTTTTCAGAAAAGAAGACGGCTTTCAATAAATTACAGCTATTGGCCATTAGTGTGTGTGTGTGTGTGTGTGTGTGTGTGTGTGTGTGTGTGTGTGTGTGTGTGTGTGTGTGTGGGGTGAGTTTGTAAATAGAATTTAAATAGACAAAAATAATATAAACGTGAATAAATGTACAGATTTTTATTTAGAAAAAATCTTTAAAAAAAATCACGAACAAAAGAAACTAACACTTTAAAGTGGAAAATCTAATTATAATGCATAAATAGCCTACAAGTCCTTTTGTGACACTGGGTTGCACGGTTTTCATTTAGGATACTTTTTCATACACGCACACATATACAGATGCATACGCACGCCACAAATACATCATGCTGGTGTGTGTCGGTGGACAAAATACTGTTTGAATACCTTTGGATAAATAAGATTTAAGATGACTAAGCACAGTTTTTGCTTTAAAATTGTAAAGTTTTGAACAGATGCTGTTATGTAAAATAATAGCTGGGGTAAAATTTCTGCAAAATCATTTCTGGGTGATTTTAAGGCAACGTCCATTTTCTGTCCCTAGCCTTTACAGAAATATTGCTCTTGAAAAACACTTTAGGGTTACAATTTCTTTACATTTTAAAATAAAACAATATGTTATTTGAACAATTACGTCGTCTTGAGCCATCTATGTGGCAATATTTGATTTTTTATATTTGAAAGTAGTGGTCCCCTGGAGTTGTGTCACTGGCGTTACCGTTCAACAAAATCTAATATTTTAAAATAAAAATCATACTGATGACATCACTCGACTTCCTTCTTCCAAATTCATGAATATCTATGAAGAAAGGCCCATGGCCTCTTTTCAGTTATCAAAAATCTTCTTATTTATCTCATGATTTCATATGAAGCTTTAGTTGAACTCACTGGTATGACCCACTTTACTGTTAGGGGGATGTAAAAATAAAAATACAAATAAAAATAAACTAGAATACTTATGGAATAAACAACTTCATTTAGTTAGTATACCATGATTGACAAGATATGGTATTTTTCATGAAAATTATCACTGGTGTTACTGTCACTGGTGTCTCTTTTCTTATTGGGAGAACCCCAGTGACACCGCTGACCCCCATTTATAGATAAACTTTATTCGAAGCTATTAATTTAGATTGTATGCCAAATGTAACAATTTAGTCTCATCTACATAATTATGGTTGAAGAATAATGATCTTTGGTCTTATGTGTGTCATTGGTGATTCATTGTGTCATTGGTGTCACTGTCTTTTCTATCACGTTAAATAAAATGTCACATGATAATAATTTTACATCCATTTAATTCTGATGCACTCAAAGTTAAGATTTAAAGGATTGCATCATTACTTGATTTTAACAGGTTTTTCAAATATTTTCATTGTTATAGCAAATACATGGTAGCGCAGATGAACTAACATCATTCAAGCATACTTTGAACAAATCTGATTAAAATAAACAAGACATAATCGCCTTATTTGTTGCACTATTATTATTTTCTGTAACTCTGACTACATGTGCTGAAAAATATAAATAATATTTCATAAAAACCTTTAATATTGCCAAAGAAGTAAGGTAACACATCACATACCTTGGCAGTACAGTACAGTGACTACACAAACTCCTCAGATCTGGAAGTTGAGAGGAGAATTCAGTCTGCTACCAAGGCTTTTGGCTCTCTCGAGAAGCGCCTCTGGAGCTGTCACGACATCTCGTATAGCACAAAAGTGAAAGTCTACAATGCTGCTGTAGTTCCTTGCCTGCTCTATGCCACCGAGTGTTTAACGCTCTACAGCAGGCATATCAAAATACTCACACGAGTTCAGCTACGTCATCTACGGGCCATCTTACACATCAGATGGCAGGATCGAATCCCAGATGTAGAGGTAATCCAACGAGCTGGCTGTGTCAGTGTTGAAGCCCTTATTACATCATCACAACTGCGATGGGCTGGACATGTGCGCCGGATGAGTGACAGCCGACTGCCCAAAGCAGTTTTTTAGGCAGAGCTAAAAGAGGGCAAAAGAAGCCGTGGTGGTCAAAAACTGCGTTTCAAAGATGCCCTGAAAAGGCATATGAGGATCTCCCCGGAAAGCTGGGAGGAACAGGCCCTGCAGCGTGAGAAATGGCAGCGCAGATTGAAAACAGTAGTCGCAGCTGTTGAGAAAAAACGTCAGAAAGAATATGCGAAAGCCCATGAGAGGCGGCACTATTCCACTGCAGCAAAAGACTTTGTCTGTAGCAAATGCCATCGCTGCTGTAGATCGAGAGCAGGCCTTCTAGGACTGCCGATGATTATGATGAAGGTAACACAAGCATGGTAGGCCTACATGCAGTCTTTAAATAAATGCACAAAATATAAAAATCATTAAGCTGTCATTTTTGTGTATTCATAAAGTCAAAGGGTGTTCTATAATGTGTTTTAGTTTAAATGTTAGAAAAAGAAATCTGATCTTCAAAAGGTGTCAGAATTGAGGTGTCATTTTGGGTTTCATCTTTCTTTCACACGTTCTCCTAGAACAACAGGCTGGGGGACAGCTCACCCAGGAAGAGGACGATTTAGCTTATCAGCACAATCACTGGATAAGAGTAGGCTATATAAAATGTAACTTCCTGGCTCTTTTGTTTTGACCCCTGACTTTTAGGCCTATACATAGCAACTACGCATAGAGGAAGGGGAGGGCCTGTGCCCCTGCCATGATGGAACCAATCTTCATTTTCAATTTAGCAAACGGAGTGCAAACATCTCTTCTGCTCAAGAATTCTAAATTCAAAGAGCTATTCATGGATTTCATCCGGTCCCTTTCCACAGGTGTATTAATCAAGCACAATGCAGTCTGCATTCATAATCTAGGTGCTTGATTTTATACACCTGTGGAAAGGGACCGGATGAAACCCATGAATATGATTTTAACCAGAGACAAAAAGACCTCCTAATTTCACAGATGGTAAGTTCACTTCAACACATGTTTAAACCTTAAAATACTTGATAATTTAATGTCTTATTTCGGACAAAACTAACATGTACAAGTTCAAATAAAGTTTTGACAAAAAAGGTTTTTATAAAAAGATAAACCTCACATATTTCAGACTTTAAATATTTATTTTTTTTATTAAAAAGAATGAGTCAAAAAGATAAATTACTGACATCTACAATGCACTTTAGCTTATCTTTTATTATTAATAGTACAATTCGGTCTGATTTTCCCGTGGCATCTGTCGTTGATGCAACCATGCACTGCGCTCTCCACAATGACAAAGAAGTTTTAGTGGCTAATGGATTTCCAACACCGAGAAACGCTTGCTGTAGCTCTGTTACAAGATTTATTTACGGTGAAGAGAAAAAACACCCGTAGTGTTTGGGTGCACCCCCATCCTCCCTGTTGACTGAGCTTGCAATGTTGTTACGGAAAGGGCGACGCTGATTGGTTGGTTCTTGTCACATGACCTGCGGTGCGTTTGCGGTATTCTGAAGAGTTGACATTTTTTCAAAACCATATCCACAAATAGCCATGTTTTCTTTATATTTTTACAATGGTTTATTTGCACTAAAACCATAGTAATGTCAAAATGCAAAAATTAAAACATCCGTAAGTGGACGTCCTTAGAATGTCCTCCAGCGAACGTTATAAACCGGACCAAATGCGGACGTCCTCGGAACGTCCTTCAGCAAACGTTATAAACCCGACCAAATGCGGACCTAAGTAGACGTCCCCTGTTTGCTGGGGAGTGGGCTGGCCTGGACTCCGGGCTTCTGCGTGATGATTGGAGGGTCTGTCGAAAGGCTGCATCTCCTTTTGATTGACAGCGATTTCATACAATAAAAAGTCACTGATTCTGAAGCTATTCGAGCTCAGTCCCATCGCGGATTTTTCAAGTGTTGTCGAAAGACAAACTGCTGCAACCGATTTCTTGGTATTTGCTTGTCGAAATTGCTAGCCACCCTTACAAAAAATAACTGCAGTACAATGAAGTACAACTGCAGTAAAACTGCAGTTCAAAGCAGTATAATTGCAGTATAATGAAGTACACCTGTAGATTTGCAGTATAACGAAGAATAGATACAATATAACTGCAGTACATTGAAGTTCAACAGCAGTAAAACTGCAGTACAAAAAGTACAACTTCATTATAGTGAAGTATAACTGCAGTACAACTGTAGATCTGCAGTATAATGAAGTATTGAAACCAGATTGAAACAATAACACTGATGCACTGCATGTGAAGACTTTAAATGCAAAAACCTCATCTGACTTTTTTTTTTTTAAATGAGCTTTTTTTAATCAGGCTCCTATGTTTAGGTTTAGTAATTTCACTTTGATGGCAATGAGGTCATTTTAGTTGCCATTAAAGTGAAATTATTTAACCTAAATAAAGGAGCTTTATAAAAAATATATATATATTAAAAAAAATAAAATAAAAAACCTTCAGATGGACTTTTTGGTTTTTGCATCTGAAGTCTTCATAGGTCTACCGTTTTTATCTGTACTGCAGTTATGCTGTATTGTGTGACGAATTTTTTCACTCGCATAAATTGCCCGCACGTGACCAGATCTTCTTCCTTCGCGCGAACGCACAGCGGTCGTTGTCCTGACAACGAGTCTTGAGATCAGCTGATGCTCGTTACGGGTTACGGGTCAGTCAGCGTATTTTCTGCTCCATAAAATACGGTTCTCTTACGAGAGGTCTCTCGTACTGCGTAAGATATCTTACGCTAGGGGAAAATCCTTTTTCCGCGAGATATTGAAGCCAAAAATTATCCTTAATTTTGTAATAATGCAAAACGCTTTGCGGCAGCATGCAGACATAGGCGAGGCAGCTCGCGCGCCTATTGGCTGCTCTGCGGTAACTGCAGCAGCCTATCGAGCGAGGCCTGGCCAGACCCAATCAGGGCACTTCGAGCCCGCTGCGTCACGTCCCGCCGAAATGGGCGTGGTCTAGGCCTATAAATACCGCTCGCAGGCAGCTATTATCTGATTTTTCATCCTTCAAGCGAAGCTGGAGCTGGAGAAGAAGCCGCGCCGTCTGAAAGAGAGCACCTTCAGCGGGACGAGTCACTGAAGTCGCTGGCCGTGCCGCCTTCCTTGCCTTCCTGCTGCGCTATCCGGCGTTATATCCTTTCTCTGCTACTGTGTTTATGTATGTGTGTGTGCTCGCCGCCGCGACACACACTCCCATTGCACTAAAAGAGCTGGGCGTCTTTTTGAAGACGCCCCTTTTCCTGATCACGCAGCTCTCGCGCTCGCTGACGGCGACTGCCCTCACTGCGAGCTAGTTACTGCCTATGGTGACTCTGAGGACTCACCTGGCATCCTTCTCCGAGACTGTATTGCAGTGAGCAAGCCTGTTGTAACACACGCATGCCTGCAACCAAACGCCAGCACGTTGACGCTCTCTTATAATACTCGCGCTAACTGAGTTACAATGTGTCTCCCCCTGTGGCCCAGTGGCAGACTCTCAGGTTTTTGCACGCGAGAGACCCGCGTTCGATCCCCGGGTCTACCGGCAGATAAAATTATGCCGTCAATGCTCGCTCTGTCAGTTCCCTGAAAAGGCGACTGCAGATGTGTATTTTGCAGCCAACGAGCGCGTTGTACAACCCGCTCGCCTGCACCCAAACACCGTTTCTATGGTGTTCCGTGCGTCACTGGCGTAAGGAAAAAAGGGAGTTTTTCTGGTCCCGCTGCGGACGGACCAGCCTCCTTTTTCCTATACATTTCATATTCCCCTCTGGAATTCAGGCGACTGGAAATGTCAATATTGCAGTGAACAAGCCTGTTGTAATGCACGCAGGCCTGCAATAAACGCCAGCATGTTGACGCTCTCTGTTTCTATGGCAACTTCTCGCTCGTTCAGTTCCAGTAAATGTGACTGTTCCAGTGTATCCTGCAGTAAACAAGTCGGCGACGCAGCACGCTTGCCTGCACACAAACGCCGTTTTTACGGCTACCCAGATAAATCCCATAAGTGTGAATTTTTCTGGTGTCCCGGCCACGGCCGATGGTGCTTTATGTGTAGAAAGAATGCCCACTGCCCAGTGCCCATCTCTACACACAAGCACAGCCCGTCACACAGGGCTCGCGCTCATGAATCGACTCAGATCGATTGCGCTTCAAACATGGTGAATGTGCCCACTAACACCACGTTATGCATGTCTCACGGTTTCTGTAAAAACGAAACCAACGTGCATTCGCTTCACTCAAGCGAACGATGCTTTCAGTGTGATAAATGTGCCCGCTGTCCCGCGCCCACATCCACACATAGACATGACAGTTCCTACGGGAACCGCCCAGCCCTCCCCCTCGCGGTTGACCACCGCAGAGGAGTCGAGCGCGGGCAATCTGCCCGCTGTTATCAGCGCGCCCCATGCCTCAAATGTCACGAGCGCGACGCTTGTGTTACAGCACGCCGAAGCCTCTCCATCGCTGAGCGAGCGGAGCGCGCTTCGTATTCAACCCCTAGCTATTCATGCGGACGCATGGGCAAAGCTGCCCGGGGTTTCGAAGTGGGTGCTGAACATTATAAAAAGAGGCTATTCGCTACAGTTTCGCCGACGCCCTCGCCGCTATGTGGCGCGCGTCGAGACCACGGTAAAAACAGAAGTAGCACATTTACTTCGAGCCAAAGTGGCGAAACTATTGAGCAAAGGGGCCATAGAGCCTCTCTCTCAATTTCAGAGCGAAGAAGGGCTATACAGCAGATACTTCCTGGTACCGAAAAAAGACGGGGGTCTCAGACCCATACTAGATCTAAGGCAACTGAACAAAGTGCTTGTGAAGCGACAGTTCAGGATGCTCACGACCAGACAAATCCTTGTGCAGATTCGCCAAGGAGATTGGTTTGTGTCAATAGATCTGAAAGACGCGTATCTCCCCAACCTTCAGGACTTGTACAATGCCAGAGTGAAGAAACGGGCAGGGAACATCATCACAGACCCCTCCCACCCCGGCCAAAACCTGTTTGCACTTCTGCCGTCAGGCAGACGTTACAGATCTCTGCGCACTAGAACATCTAGGCACAAAAACAGTTTTTTCCCCCATGCTATCTCCAGCTTAAACAGCTAAAACAGCCATTAACACCTGCTGTATAACTCATTCAGTACTTGAGAGAGAAGCAAGAGGTTTTTTTTGTGTAAATACATATACAAATTTTATTTATAGAGCTGTACACACAATGCACAAATCTGTACATAAGTCTTCTGTTTCAGATGTATACTAGAACTATTATTATTGTTTATTCTATTTATTTATGTTCTCATTTAAATGCCTGTTCTAATGTCATATATGTATGTATGTACCAAGAGCTCCTGTAAAAACCACAAAAAATTCCTTGTGTGTTTGTGCACACTTGGCGAATAAAGCTCATTCTGATTCTGATTCTGATTCTGATTTTTCAAATACAGATAGCGTCACGTCACAGGCGATATTTGAGATTCGCCTTCGAGGGCCAGGCATATCAGTACACAGTCCTGCTGTTCGGTTTGTCCCTGGCACCCCGTACATTTACAAAGTGCATGGATGCGGCGCTCGCACCCCTCAGAATGAGAGGCATGCGAGTACTGAACTATTTGGACGATTGGCTGATTCTAGCGCAATCTCGCGCAGTGCTCATAGAACACACGACCATTTTACTCGATCACCTCGAGGATTTGGGTCTCAGTGTCAATTGGGCGAAGAGCTCTCTGTCACCCAGTCAGAAGATATCTTTCCTGGGCACAGAATTGGACTCGCTGTCCATGATAGCGCGACTATCACCACAGCGCGCGGTAGACATTCAACGCACAGCGAACTCGTTTCGCTGCGGCGCGTCTGTCCCGCTCAAGAAATTTCAGAAGATGCTAGGTCTCATGGCCTCAGCATCATCAGTGCTCCAGCTGGGCCTGCTCCGCATGCGCCTGCTGCAGTTTTGGCTGAAAGCGCGAGTCCCACGCAGAGCGTGGGCATCCGGTTCGCTTCGCCTCAGGGTCAATCAGAAGTGCGTCACAGCTCTGAAACCTTGGAGAGCGAACGACTGGTACCAATCAGGTGTAAGCCTGGGGACTTCCTCGAGGGTGAATGAGGTGTCCACGGACGCGTCCACCTCGGGATGGGGAGCGCTGCTCGAGGGCAGACCGTTCTTCGGCCAGTGGTCGGAACGGGAAAAGCTCCTGCACATAAACTGCCTCGAAATGACCCACAGACAGTCCAACTGCTGTGGAAGAAATTCGGCAGGGCGGAAGTAGACCTGTTTGCGTCTCAAGAAAACGCTCACTGTCCGGAATTTTTCTCCAAGAGCAGGAACGCGCTGGCCCATGTGTGGCCCCGCCACCCGCTCTATGCTTTTCCCCCCGTCTCTCTCCTGCCTCAGGTGATAGAACGGATCAGGGAAGAAGGATGCTCAGTATTGCTGGTGGCACCGTTCTGGAAAAACCAACCTTGGTTCCCAGTCGTGATGCAGTTAGCAAGTACTGCCCCGTGGCCAGTACCAGTGAGGAGAGACCTCCTCTCACAGGCCCACGGCTCGATCTGGCATCCTCACCCGGAACTATGGTCCCTTCATGTCTGGGCCATCAACGGGTACATGTTGGACTCCCTAAAGGAGTATTAAACACGATCACGCAGGCTAGAGCTCCGTCTACGAGACGGCTCTACTCCTCGAAATGGTCAGTGTTTTCGGGCTGGTGCACAGCCCGTGGTGTGTCACCCACAGACTGTGGTGTGACGGAGGTGTTTTCCTTCCTACAAGAGCTGTTGGATGAGGGCAGGGCCCCCTCCACGCTCAAAGTTTATGTGGCGGCTATAGCAGCGTTCTCAGGAACAACGCTTGGTCAGTCAATAGGAAGGAACGATTTAGTCATCCGCTTCCTTAGAGGGGCTAAGAGACTGAATCCTCCCAGACCTCCCTCAGTCCCCGTATGGGACCTTTCTACGGTTCTGGAAGCCATGAAAGGTGCGCCATTTGAGCCTTTACAGTCAATTGATTTGAAACACCTGTCTTTCAAGACGGTGTTTTTTGCTGGCTCTCGCTTCAGTGAAGCGCATAGGGGATCTACACGCGCTCTCTGTGAGCGCGGCGTGCATGGAGTTTGGGCCTAATGACTCAAAAGTTATACTCAAACCTAAGCACGGTTATGTTCCAAAATCCCTCAACACACCGTTTAGGGCGCAGGTTATCTCCCTGTCAGCCCTACCGGTCCCTGATGAGGAAAGAGACGCGAGCCTCCTTTGCCCAGTCAGGGCATTAGCTTATGTGTCTCGCTCGTCTGTTTTCAGACAGACGGAGCAGCTCTTTGTTTCATTTAGCGGGCGTTCTAAGGGACTAGCCGCATCGAAAGATGGATAGTTGGATAGTTGATGCTATAGCGCTGGCATACGCCTCCAAGGGCATGCAGTGCCCGTTGGGTGTCAGAGCGCACTCCACGAGAGGCATGGCCTCTTCGTGGGCCTGGTCAAGTGGGATTGCCTTGCAAGATATTTGTATGGCGGCAGGCTGGGCCTCCCCGTCTACATTTATAAGGTTTTATAACCTAGAGGTTCCCGCCCTGCAGGCCAGGCTGCTGTCGGTCTAAGTTTACCAGTATTATCTGACCTGATGCTATCAGCTCAGAATGCTGCGTCTACTGAGCACAGCTCAATGTTCGACAGTAAAAGTAGCAGCACGAGATGTGCCTGGGCAGACTGTGTAAGACCCACATTCCCCCATCAGTTCAGGCCGTACCCCGCCCTGTCTGTATGAAATTCGCGTCTCAGCGACGCTGCCATATGTGGAAGAGTGCGGCTTCGCCCCTCCCTCTTCCCGGACTCCCTGTGAGTTCCCTGAATGATTGTGCACTATATGTACCCCGGGCTTTCGCCCTTGGGTCTTTGGTGTCAGATCTCAGCATGCACGGCGTTTTGCATTGGGTCCCCTAGCGTAAGATATCTTACGCAGTACGAGAGACCTCTCGTAAGAGAACGTACTCGGTTACTAACGTAACCTCGGTTCTCTCTAGAAGAGGGAACGAGTACTGCGTATCTTGCCGTGCATGCACACGCTCTGGTTGCTTCGATGATGAAAAACCAGATAATAGCTGCCTGCGAGCGGTATTTATAGGCCTAGACCACGCCCATTTCGGCGGGACGTGACGCAGCGGGCACGAAGTGCCCTGATTGGGTCTGGCGTCACGCCAGGCCTCGCTCGATAGGCTGCTGCAGTTGCCGCAGAGCATCCAATAGGCGCGCGAGCTGCCTCGCCTATGTCTGCATGCTGCCGCAACGCGTTTTGCATTATTACAAAATTAAGGATAATTTTTGGCTTCAATATCTCGCGGAAAAAGGATTTTCCCCTAGCGTAAGATATCTTACGCAGTACTCGTTCCCTCTTCTAGAGAGAACCGAGGTTACGTTAGTAACCGAGTACGTTTGGTTGATTATTCACTGACGACATCATTCATATACCTTCATATTTGTGAACTATCACAATTAAAACACAAACATGACAGAAATACAACCCGTGGTCATTCACAATTATTGGGACGGAGATAAGCGTTTTCTGGAAGAAAAGAAGTTCAATAAGCGAGGTTGGCCTTGTCAAGTCATTCAGTTTAGCGGTGAGTATAACGTATAATGCCCTCAAATCTGTTTATTTTAATTTTAGAGATATGTAAAAAGACTTTAAGTAACGTTATATGTTATTCAAACCGATGTGAGCAAGAGGAAACGCGCTTATACTGTAGTTTTACACTGTTTACTTTTTAGAGCTGCGTCACAACAGATTGTGCTCTGTTTGCAGCATTATTTAAATTTTGTATCACTGTAACGCATTTATTTTTTAAACAAACTGTATTGTATAAAGCGCTATGTAAATAATGGTTACTTGACTTAAATTGTTTCAGATCTTCAAACAAAAGAGAATGAAACAATTGCAACCAGAATAAACACAAATTTATTAATGATAATGATAATTGTCCTTATCTTTGTTTTATGTTAAATTGGTAACACTTTACAATAATGTTAAATTGGTAACACTTTACAATAAGAACTAACCAGGAGCAATACATTTGTTACTGTATTTGTTAATCTTTGTTAACGTTAATAAAAATACAGCTGTTCATTATTAGTTCATGTTAGTTCACAGTGCATTAACTAATGTTTACAAGGTTTTAATAAAACATTAGTAAATGTTGAAATTAACATTAACAAAGATTAATAAATGCTGTATACGTGCAGTTCATTATTAGTTCATGTTAACTAATGTAGTTAACTAACAAACCTTATTGTAAAGTGTTACCGTTAAATTTATTTGGAATATCGGACACTACTGGATATACATTAAAAAAAATACAAGCAATTATGTTCAATAGTTAATTGACATTAATGTGCAGAAAAGGATTTTTTTTTTTTTTTTGAAATACTTTTTATTGTGTGATTGCTATTTTCAGGAAAATGCTCTGGTAACAACTAAAAACAGAAGATTAAAAATGTAATCCAACAGAAAATAATGGCTGCGGGGAAACAAAGATGCACTCAAATAACGGTAAGCTACATTCTTTATTATACCTTTTATAAACTATTATCTTTATAGTTTAGAATACCTAATGACTGATATTGTACTTCAGGAACCAAGGGAATGCTGGAGGAATCAAGTGTACGAAGTCCTCCGTTTCCTCAGCCATTAAATAATTCAGACGTGAAGAGATTGAGGATTTAAACAATGAAATCAAAGAGCTAAAAGAAGTTCTCTTACGAGAGGTTCTCTCGTATTGCGTAAGTAGCTTACGCTGCGGGAAAAGTCATCTTTCTCGAGATATGAAGCCAGAAAATTATCCTTAATTTTTTTAACTTTGTCAACGCAGTGCAGCAGCACGCAGACCTAGAGCAGGCTATCTAGCGTGCTCATTGGCTGCCCTGCCGCAACTGCAGCAGCCTACCAGTGAGCCTGGCGTGACGTCACGCCCAATGGGAGCGCACAGCGCCCCAGTGCGTCACGGCCCGTAAGAGGGGCGTGGCTTTAGCTTATAAAAGGAGGCTCGGAGGCTGCTTTCTCTGATTTTTGTCTCTTCAGCGAAGCTCTCCGCATCGCTGGACTCTGAGGAAGCCGCCGTCGAAACAAGCGACCAGCAAGCCGAGGATCTCAGACTGAGGAAGCCGGCCGCCTTCGCCGCCTTCAGCTTTCCCTGCCTGCTTCGCTATCCGGCGAATATATCCTTTATTTGCTCTATGTGTGTGTGTTGTGTGCTCGCCCCGCGACACACTTTGCATCTAAAAGAGCGCGAGGCGTTGTTTCAAATGCCTCGCTCATCCTGTGGCTCGTGCAGAGCCACGCTCAGCGACGGAGACCGCCTTGTGATTGCGCTCTCTGCCTGGCCTTCTACCCCGAGCCGGGTATGACAGCTGAGCGCTCGCCGGAGCCCCTCCCGCGAGCCTCGCTCTCTCCTTCTCCCCCGCCCTTCACCGACGCGCAGCGGCCGGCCATTGCCCGCACTGCCGTCGCCTCAGGGGACGAAGCAGATGACGTCAGACCCCTCTGTCAAGCCGCGCAAACGGCGCCGCTCACAAGGGATGTCAGAAACGGACGGTCTCGGGCTATAGCTTCCTTTACGTTACAAGAAAGCTACCCCCCCGTCACTGGCTAAAGGAGAGTAGAGTGTATTTATATTTCTCAGTCCCCTCCTAAGCTCAGGCGACTGGAAATACATATATTGCAGTAACGAGCCTGTTTTTATGCACGCACGCCTGCAAACTAACGCTACGCAAAACATGACGACGCTCGCCCTTCCTGCGCTCTCCCCCTCTGTTCGAGCCGCGCAAACGCGCCGCTCACAAGGGATGTCAGAAGTAGGCGGTCACGGGCTGGCTTCCTTTACGTTATAAGAAAGCTACCCCGCGTCTCGGTCGCGCGCGTCACCTACCGGCCACCTCCATTTCTCAGTCCCCTCCTAAGCTACAGGCGACTAGAAATATCTATGTTGCAGTAAACGAGCCTGTTTTCATACACGCACGTCTGCAAACTAACGATGTCACAGCACATGATGACATCTTCCCGCTCTCTCTCCCTTTGTCCGAGCCGCGCAACCGCGCCGTTCTCAAGGGATATCAGAGCGGACGTCACGAGCACCGGCGAAAAGAGGAAGTCCCACCCAGGTCGGACTAACCTCCGTTCCTGACATATTTCTCAGTCCCCTCTAAGTTCAGGCGGCTGGAAATACTAATACTGCAGTAAACGAGCCTGTTTAATACACGCGCGCCTGCAAACAAACGCCGAAACGAAACACGACGCTCTGTCATATGCTCGCGCTAACTGAGAGCTTATGTGTGCCCCTGTGGCTCAGTGGCAGAACACTAGGCTTCCGCGCGGGAGACCCGAGTTCGAATCCGACTCTGGTGGCAGATAAATATATTTTTTCTGCTGGCTTCTCCGAGCTCGCGGCAGCTTTCTTACATACAGAAAGTGAACCCGCATCTCGCACCCTCCCGCTCACAGGATGGTGCTTGAGTATTTATGAGCGTCTAAACATATGAGCCATCAAAGCATTTCGCTCTATCAGTTTCCTATAACGCCAATGGTGTGATAAGTGTAGAATATGTGCCCACTCCCACGTGCTCACTGCTACACACAAACACGGTCTCCCCGGTAACGCTCACAGAGCGCACTCTCATAGAGCGGGCATGCGCCGCTCGAGTGCTAAGCGTAGAGAATGTGCCCACAATTCTGTGCCCACACCTACCCGCTGCTCGCTCTGCCACTCAGTTACCTCGGGTTACAAAGCTCCCAAACACTGGCCGTGTTATAAGTGTAAACTCTGCGCCCGCTCACGAGCACCCACTTTCAGACATGACAACCCCCACGCCGCTCTCGCGCCAGGGGTGTTTAGCAGCAAAACGCGCTCCATCCGTAGCGATCGAGCCATCATATGCTGTACAGCCAGTCAGCACTGTTTTCCAGCCCCCGTGTTCGAGCACTGGCGGCGCGTCGCCGCCCCATCCTCTCTGATACAGGTTCCCCATCCCGCTCAGCGCGGCGATCTGAACCCAGAGACCATTCGACCCCTAGCTATGCGTGCAAAAGCATGGGAAGCTATTCAGGGCGCGTCAGAATGGGTGCTGAATACTATATAACACGGCTATTCGCTTCAATTCGCTCGTCGCCCCCCGCGCTTTCTAGCGCAGACGGAGACAAAAGTGACTTTAGAAGCAGCGCACCTGCTTCAAGCAGAAATAGCGAAGCTGCTGCGCAAAGGGGCTATAGAACAGGTTCATCCTTCTCTGAGCGAGTCGGGCTTTACAGCCGTTACTTCCTCGTACCCAAGAAGGACGGAGCGCTAAGACCTATTTTAGATCTGAGACACTTGAACAAAGCCCTCATGAGACGGCCGTTCAAAATGATTACAACCAGACAAATTCTCGCGCAAATTCGCCCGGGAGACTGGTTTATCTCTCTCGATCTGAAGGACGCATATTTTCAGATCCAGATAACACCCCGTCACAGGCCATTCTTGAGATTCGCCTTCGGCGGCCGGGCTTATCATTACACCGTCCTGCCGTTCGGTCTATCTTTGGAACCCCGTACATTTACGAAGTGCATGGACGCGGCTCTCTCTCCCCTGAGAAGACAGGGGATGCGGATACTGAACTATCTGGACGATTGGCTAATTCTAGCGCAGTCAGAGACAGAGCTTGTGTCTCACAGAACAGCGCTTCTCAGCCATCTGGAAAGCTTGGGTCTCTCAGTCAACTGGACCAAGAGCTCATTACTGCCCCGTCAGTCTATTTCCTTTCTCGGGATAGAACTGGACTCGGTGGCTATGACGGCCAGATTGTCAGAGCAGCGCGCGCGCCGCATTCGACATCTCGCTGCGTCTTTCCAGACGGGCAGTCACGCGCCGCTGAGGACATTCCAGCGAATCCTGGGGCATATGGCTTCAGCTGCAGCGGTGCTCCAGCTGGGCTTACTGCGCATGCGCCCGCTTCAACGCTGGCTGAAAGCGCGAGTGCCTCACCGAGCTTGGACTGCCGGCAGCCTACGAGTCAGGGTGAATCAGGGCTGTGTTTCAGCCCTCCAGCCCTGGCTGGCAGCCGAATGGTATCGCACAGGAGTGACGATGGGTGTTGTCTCGCACCGGAAAGTTGTCTCGACAGACGCGTCCAACCGAGGTTGGGGAGCGCCCTTCGAGGGCAGACCGGTCTTTGGCCTTTGGTCAGACCAGGAGAGTCGCCTTCATATAAACTGTCTAGAGATGCTGGCGGTCGAGAACGCGCTCAAGCACTTCCTCCCATACCTACAGGGTCACCATGTACTAGTCCGTACGGACAACACGTTAGTGGTGGCCTATGTGAACTGTCAAGGCGGTGTCAGATCCAAAAGGCTCTGCACCCTGGCGGAACGCCTCCTCGTGTGGGCTCGGCACTCACTGCGCTCGCTGAGAGCCGCGCACGTGCCGGGTCGCCTGAACGAGGGTCCAGACAGACTGTCCAGGGACAATGTTCCCCTGGAAGAGTGGTCTTTGCATCCCCAATCAGTCCAGTCACTGTGGCGCCGTTTCGGCAGAGCGAAAGTCGACCTCTTTGCGTCAATAGACAACGCGCACTGCCCAAGGTTCTTTTCAAAGAACGAGGACGCGCATTAGGGAGAAACGAATACATCATCCGCTTCCTGAGAGGAGCTAGGAGGATGAACCCCCCGCGGCCCCCTTCGGTTCCTATTTGGGATCTTTCCCTGGTCTTAGAGGCCATGAAAGCGCATCCCTTTGAACCCATGGATACGGTGGATATGAAATACCTCACGCTCAAAACCGTTTTTCTGATAGCTCTGTCTTCAGTCAAACGTGTGGGTGACCTTCATGCGTTATCAGTTAACGCCTCATGCCTGGAGTTCGGACCTAATGACTCTAAAGTCATTCTCAGACCAAGGCATGGTTACGTCCCCAAAGTTTTGGACACACCCTTCAGAGCACAGGTCATTTCTCTCTCAGCTTTGCCGGCAACCGGCAGCGAGGTTGACAGTAACCTCCTTTGCCCTGTCAGAGCACTGAGATATTACATTACGCGCTCCGCCGCCGCCAGGCGCTCGGAGCAGCTTTTCGTTTCGTTTGGTGGGCGCACTAAGGGTCTTGCCGCCTCGAAACACAGTCTCTCCAGATGGATAGTGGACGCTATCGCAGCTGCTTATGCGTCTAAGGACCTGCAGTGCCCACTGGGCATCAGAGCCCACTCTACTAGAGGCATGGCCTCGTCGTGGGCTTGGTCTAGCGGAATCTCCATTCATGACATTTGTACGGCGGCGGGCTGGGCCTCCCCCTCTACATTTGTTAGATTTTACAATCTGGAAGTTCCCGCCCTGCAGGCGAAGCTTTTATCAGTCTAAATCTCGCGTAGGCCGGCCCACTTCTGTGCGCGGGCTACTGCTGCTGATTTAGCTCTCCTGGTTGAACTGTACCATATAAGGGTTTGTCAGTCAGACCGACCGCGCCGCTCTGTATGCCCTATTGTGTGCTTGTGTACTCGCGCTAGACATCGTATTGGCAGCCTGGCTCACACTCTTGTGTTCCCCGGACTTCCCTGGGACTCATTTAGTGGATGCCGGGCGCGCACGGCGTTGACAAAGGGGTTCCCGCAGCGTAAGCTACTTACGCAATACGAGAGAACCTCTCGTAAGAGAACGTATCGGTTACCTAACGTAACCTCTGTTCTCTCTAGAAGAGGGAACGAGTATTGCGTAACCTGCCGTGCTCGCGCCACGAGCTCATTCGCTTCAAGCGACAAAAACCAGAGAAAGCAGCCTCCGAGCCTCCTTTTATAAGCTAAAGCCATGCCCCTCTTACGGGCCGTGACGCGCTGGGGCGCTGTGCGCTCCCATTGGGCGTGACGTCACGCCAGGCTCACTGGTAGGCTGCTGCAGTTGCGGCAGGGCAGCCAATGAGCACGCTAGATAGCCTGCTCTAGGTCTGCGTGCTGCTGCACTGCGTTGACAAAGTTAAAAAAATTAAGGATAATTTTCTGGCTTCATATCTCGAGAAAGATGACTTTTCCCGCAGCGTAAGCTACTTACGCAATACTCGTTCCCTCTTCTAGAGAGAACAGAGGTTACGTTAGGTAACCGATACGATTTACAATATTAGCGCAGATTCAGGATAAAAACCGAGAGAGAGCTGAAGGAGTGGAAAGGTAATGAAATCTAGTTCTACCACAGCAATTATTCTCAGTACTAAACATAATTTCTCAACAGTTTGCTCGTGGACTCTCTTCTTTTGTATTATAGCATAGTCTGTTTGAATACTCGATTCTGATTGACTGGAAGGTGTGCATTCAAATAATGAATGCACAGATAGTTACAGTCAGATTAATCATCATTCTGAATTAATGTGCTGCTTTACTGTAACACACACACACATACAGTCCCTCTCACACAGAAACATATTTCTAAGCAACAAGGTCTTAACGTTGCTGTTTTTGGAGTAATTAAACTGACAGCTTCACTAGAGTGATGCTGCACAGACACAGGTAATTCACATATGCACAATCTTTCTCTCTCTCCCTCGTTTATTCATTCAAATAAATGTAATCCAATCACACTAATTTATCTCTGTTGCCTGAATGCTGAGTGTTAGTTTGAGTGCACAGTAACTGTTAGTTTTTGCTCTTCCATCAAATTGTGCTCCACAAACGTTAACCCTTGGACGCTGTTCGTTTGTGGTTTACACTCGGGTTGTTTGGGGTCTCCAGAGACCCCAGGCGACAAAATATAGCCTAATTTTACTCAGTTTATTAATGTTTTTACTCCACATTTGTGCAGTTTTTGGAGGATTTATTATACATTTAAAAATGTATATAAATAAACAAATATTGTTTTTTATACAAAAACAGCTTTTTATGTAAAATTCACTTAAAAGACCCACATTTCTAACTTTCATTCATGGGGATAACATGGATAATTTGACATGGTTTAGTGTATCATTTTTTGGAAATCTGTTTTAAAAGTAAAACATTTTCACTTTAACCAGTAGATTACTGCAGAGCTCCACTATTTGCTATATCAGTTAAAAAAAATGCTAACCTTTGACAAAGTAATTTTATTGTTATAATTGTGATCTTATAATATGTAGATATGAATCCAACTGGAAAAACTTGTGAAAAGATTATTTCAGTTAGTCAAATAGCAAATAGTTGAGCTCTGCAGCGATCTACTGGTTAAAGTGATCATTTTTAACTTTTAAAACAGCATTTTCCACAAGAAGGGCAAAAATCTTACACTAAACCATGAATGAAAGTTAGAAGTGTGGGTCTTTTATAAAGTGAATTTTACATAAAAAGCTGTTTTTGTATATATATATAAAAAAATGTGTTTATTCACATAAAAAAATTAAAAAAGATGCACTGGTAACATGTAAAAACAGAAGATAATGGCTGGGGTGAAACAGATGCACTCCCAGCATTTAAAAATGATTGTGTCTTTCTGCTTTTTTCAAATTGTGTAGACTGTCAATGGAGGGACAGAAAGATCTCAGATTTCATCAAAAAGGTCTTCAATTGTGTTCCGAAGATGAACGAAAGTCTTACGGGGTTGGAACGACACGAGGGTGAGTAATTTAACTTCTTTTACCTGGAGTGTTCAAACTTCAAAGCTATTATTAATGCTGAACAATAAACCATAAAAAGATTAACTGTAAATAGTACGAATACTTTCCACAAACACCAAGTTAAATTTGCTGACACCAAGTTAAATTTAAGAGATTAACTTGCAGATTCATTTTAAGCATAATATATGCCTGTGGTGAAGAGTGTAACTGAAAGAGTTTCTCTGATTCTTTTTGTTTGTTTTTCCAGACTACATCCAAAATATTGTTTCCACATCTGAGATGAAGGCAGTTAAAAGAACCAAGTGGAATAATGAGGATAAGCTCTTCAAAAAAACACAACCTCTCTGAATAATGTGGGGGAAGATATATGCATGATTTCTATATAAACACTTTAAATACATTGTCTAACTCCTAGCCTGTTATTTGAAGTTATATAAAAAAAGTTAAATCACATTTGTTGCATTGCAGTTGTTTTGTACCTTAATTCATTATATTGCAGATGTGTAAAAAAAAACTTATTCTGGTTGTATTTCAATGGTATTGTACAGCATTTTATTAGTATTACATTTCGGTAGTATTGTAGGCTAATTGTACTTTAGTTGTATTATGTATTGCAGTACTACCACAGTTATATTGCAGTATTATTGTAGTATTCTTCATTGCAGTAATACCACAGTTATATTGCAGTATTATTGCGGTAATACCACAGTTATATTGCAGTATTATTGCGGTAATACCACAGTTATATTGCAGTATTATTGCAGTACTACCACAGTTATATTGCAGTATTATTGCAGTAATACCACAGTTATATTGCAGTATTATTGCGGTAATACCACAGTTATATTGCAGTATTATTGTAGTACTACTACTGAGTAAAACTGCAGTTGTACTCCAGCTATACTGCAATATTGCAGTTTTTTCGTGTCCAAAAAACTGCATTTTCTATATGTAACAAAAACTGCAGTACTTCTAAAAAACTGCAGTAATTTTTTGTAAGGGCAATTTTCATAATAGGGGGAGACCGGGGACAGTTGCAACAGGGGATGGTTGCAACATGTCATTTTTCTCCAATCAGAAACAAGCTAGAGTGATGACACTCATACTGAACATGCACAGTTAGACCCTCCACCCACCAAGAAGACAGTAGACATATTCAACATCTGCTGCTGCATTTATTGGACAAAACTTGTTTTGGAGGTATGAAAGTAAATTTTTTCATGAGATATATTTTTGTCATACTGTCCTGAAATTTTTTATGAATTAATCAAAACTTACTTCGTTTGAATTATTGTTTTGTTGACTTCTAAGTGACATGGTTAGCATGTGTCAAAGTCAGTGTGTCTAGCAGGCATATGATGTTCTGTCATGGCTGATAGGGTTTGGGACGGTTGCAACATGTTATAAATTGCATGTTTAATAAAAGTTTGTTGCATTGCAAATTGTTAAATTCTTCCTGTCTGACACTGAAATATGGAGAGATTGAATAGCATCTGTAACACCTGCACACTGAATCTATGTAGGCCTATGTTCTACACATAAACAAACACAACTCAATAACTGTTATTTGATAAATATGAATAAATAAATAAATAATAGGCTACAATAATATTATTGAAATAAATAATACTATAATATTATAGTAGGCCTAAAACAGTTAATATTTTCAGAATTCTTTGCTCAATGAGACAAAAAGCTTAAGTTAATTAATGAAATGTAAGGTATTTTTAACATGTTGCAACCGTCCCTGGGTTGTGTTGCAACTGTCCCCTGGGTCGGGGTCAGTTGCAACATCTGACTTCTTCCATTCAAATAAATACTGTGAACGATATGTCATATATAATCATCTTTAAATGGTATGGGTAATTAGCAGACAGATGCAAGTTTAATATATACAAATTTGGTTGGTCTAGTCCAAATAGTCTCTGAGTAATTGAGAGAAATGCAAAAAGTGTTGCAACTGTCCCCGGTCTCCCCTACATTTCACACAATTATACATTTATACCTTTATTATATTATTACTTATTATATTTTTTATATTATTATTAGTAATAATTGAAAAATAATTATTAAAATAATTAAAAATATATAATAATAATAATAATTCATTACATTTATATAGCGCTTTTCTCGGCATTCAAAGCGCTTTACATAGAAGGGGGGAATCTCCTCAACCACCACCAATGTGCAGCATCCACTTGGATGATGCGACGGCAGCCAAATTGTGCCAGAACGCCCACCACACACCAGCTTACTGGTGGAGAGGAGACAGTGATGAAGCCAATCAGGATATGGGGATGATTAGGATGATTAATATATTATTAGTAGTAGTATTATTATACTTTATTATATTATTATATATACCTTTATTATATTATTAACCCTCTGGAGTCTGAGCGGTTTTCTGGGCCCTGGAGGTGTTCTGACATGCTCTGACATTTGTGCTTTTTTCAGTTATTTATAAACATTGTTAATGGCAAAGGTGTAAATTCACTCTATATAGCACAAACAGGGCTACCAAAATATGTGATCACCATGCATGTATATTTTTTAATTTTTAAGAGAATAATGTTTATGCGTGGTTATAAAAAAAAAAAAAAAAGAAAGTTGCTGAAATATGACCACAAAACTCATAATAAATATGTGTCAATAAGACTTTTGACTAATGGATGTTGTTCCTTCGAGTTCTGACTTCAAACTTATGTGAAAATAGTCTTGCTTTATCGTTCACATAAAACTATACATTGATTTAAATTGATGTAAAACAGGTTTTGCTTGGAAAGCCAATATGCGAGGGGGGCGTGAAGGAGGAGTGGTTTACACCTGAGAATACAATGTCCCACCCACTCTGCATAATTAGCCATTCATTCAGGTGTGACACTGACTGAGCCACAATGCAAGGACAAAAGATATATTTAGAAGAAGACTTATATTGACCATTTAAGATTTTGCTTACATCTATCTTGTAAATATGTTTTGCTATTTTATTAAAAAGGTTACAATTACAACAATAATTACAATTTCAACAATATTTCAACTGTACTCTTTCTTTGTAAAAAAAATGATTATAGGCCTACATTTTATCTATGTATTCATTAGTTTTAATATAGACAACATTGGAAGAGCTAACATCTTAGTTGATGACTTTATTTTTGACAAAAATAGTATTTTATATATATAGAAATGTCACAGTGTCTGGTTTGTGTTTCCCCGGGTGTCCACTAGAGGTCTCTCTCCCTTACAGTCACCATTCATTCTGGAACTGCATTTCCCACCATCCTTTGTCTGTTCTCATCAATCATCATTGCACGCAGCTGTTTCTCATTACATTGTTTAGTTTCTGTGTATTTATTCCCTGTCTGGTTAGTGTTTGTCACGGAGTCCTTATGGTTTGTCACTACACTTTTGATGTCGGTTTCCTGGTTTGTCATTACACTTTTGATGTCGGTTTCCTGGTTTGTTCTTGTTCATTTTATTGTTTTGGACTGCTTATTTGGATTTTGACCCCTGCCTGGATACTACGATATTGGATTACCCTAAATAAAGGACATACTGCTTTTGGATCTACTTTCCCTGTTTCCTGTGTGTGTATCGTGACAAGAAATTGCAAAACAAAAGCTTATTTGATGTGGCAGTATATTCTACAGTAAAAACTGTACCCACATCTAGTCAACAAAATGTTGTCTTTCATATTTCGCCTGACTGTAACGTTGTTTTTATTAAATATTAGGGCATATAAATGTTAATTTGCAGTTTAATACGTTGCTTATACAAATAGCCTACATTTCGATTTTTACTCATCTCAGTATAGCAATAAAGTTTGCTGAAACATCATCATTCATTCACACACGCGATTTAAATTTAAACTGTCTTTTTGCGAGCTGTGGTAAACAGCGTGCATCTCTGCCGTTCATTCATTCATAAAACAGAAATGTGATTCACGTGAGAAGGAAAAAAAACTTACTACAGTTTTCCTCAGCTCAGTGGGATCCTTGCTCCTCGATATACCCGCACTTCTGAGGGACATTTTCCATTATTATTATTCCTCACAGCGCTGCGAGACGGTGTAAACAAGTAATGATCTGAATAAACTTGTGTTTTCTCGAGCTGATATGGGGGCGTTCACAGGTTTGCGTGGATTGCCTCAATCATTTGCGTTTGAATAGCGCGCGCTCTCCGTGGGCGGAGTCACATTACATTTGAATGAGCTGTAATGAGCTCGACTGGAATCGCTCTCTTTTAATACAGATTTCACAAGATGAGAATATTTGTTTTTTATATAAATTACTTCATTTAAAAGAAGAGAATTCAAGCTTCATGCCTGTGTGTCTGTATGCCTGTTTGACTGAGTATTCGCTGAGTTATTGTTCCGTTTCAGAATGGACTTCACTGGCAGAGAGAAGGCAGAACTCGCTTTGTGTTTATTTTTCTTTATTTGGCAAAAAGCACAACACTTTGTTTTTATTGTGAGTATACACAAAAATAATACACATTTAACAGAATCGATTGATGTATGAAACTCCTATGGAAAATCAAAGTCAGCAGAGTATTTATGAGTTTCTTTTACACTGATAAAAAAAAAGCGAGCTGGTATCGCCGGCGATACAGCCGACCTCAGGGGGTTAAATGTATACAATTATACCTAACTCTGCTGGCCATTGAGAGGACACTGGTCAAGTCACTGGAAAAGACGCCTAGTTGGTATGACAGGGTCACAGAGCATTTTCTTGAAAAGGAACGTAGAATTTACGTATAAATAAATGTAAAATTTTTATGATGTAGGCCGAAAATGGGCTTCCCCTCTTTGAAAGACCAGCAGCCTCCACTGCCTTGATGTGAGAACAATTACAGTTTTTTTTCCAATTGGTAACACACAATTTTGCAAAATAGACTGGTTTTTATCAAAATACTTAACACAATTCACAAAACCACACACCCAAACTGCAAAATACCTAATATATCCTGCACACACTTCATTCATATTACCAGATTTTTGTCTAACCAACTACACACTGTTGGGCATAAAATCACTCTCATCTTTAGTATGCTTTGCCATAATACTAAAATAGTTCAAATTGTAGAAAATTCTTCAGATTTTTTCACATGCAGAGAAATATTTGCAGATACACACATGCTGTTGAAACGTCATTGGGGGAGTTTCCTGACGAATTGGAATTGGGATCACGCTAGGGAACCAATTGCCTTTGAGAGAATTAAAATGAGCCAATGGACATTGGCATGCAAGATTTGCATTCCGCGACCCGCCTACCAGCGCGGGTATAAAGGCGGAAGTAAACATTGCGTCAGTGCTTTTCGCTGAGGAGCCGAACAGTGTCCAGTCCTCCGCGAAGGTACAGCAACATGGCGAAGGGACGACTGCGGAAGCCCAGCCTGCCTGAAGGAGGCCTGGAATACACATATGTACTAGCCCAGTGGGATAGTGAAACATATGGCAGTCCCTGAGGTGGTCCCATCCGAGGGAAGTGGGAGCGTACTCAACAGGGACGACAGAACGAGTCTGTCGAGGGGAAGACACAGCTGAACTGCACGTGGCATCATGGGTCACTTGTAGAGACCACTAGAAAAACACCCAGTCTACTAGCAACTCCCTACTAGAGGTAGCAGACCTGGCGCCGGGCGGTCCGCCACGCCTGGCACCGGAGGGGTGATGGAGGAACTCACGAGGCTCACCGACGTTGGGCGCCATACGGAGCAAAGGACGCACGTATCCGGCCGCGAGGCGGAGTGGCGTAGCAAGCCGACACAACCTATTCCCTCGACCCACTGGCCGTAGCCAGTACTCGGGAGGAAACAGGTTCCACATGAAGGCTATAGAACCTAGCGAACGTGTTCGGTGTCACCCAGCCCGCAGCTCTACAGATGTCTGTCAGAGAGGCGCCTTGAGCCAAAGCCCAGGAAGCGGCAACACCTCTAGTAGAGTAAGCACGCAACCTGGGAGGACAAGGCTCACCCAGAGACTCATACGCTCGGGTGATAGCATCCACTAGCCAGTGGGCTAACCTCTGCTTGGAGACGGCCTTCCCCTTCTGCTGGCCTCCGTAACAGACAAAGAGCTGATCTGAGGTCCTGAAGCTTTGGGTTCTGTCAATATAAACCCGCAGAGCGCGGATGGGACAGAGAAAAGCTAGGGCTGGGTCTGCCTCCTCCTGGGGCAGTGCTTGCAGGTTCACTACCTGGTCCGCGAAGGGAGTGGTAGGAACCTTGGGCACATATCCGAGCCGGGGTCTCAATACAACGTGAGAAAGGCCCGGCCCGAACTCCAGGCACGATTCGTCGACCGAAAATGCTTGCAGATCCCCGACCCTCTTGAAAGAGGCCAATGCTAACAGGAGCGCTGTCTTAATGGACAGGATATTAAGCTCTACTGTCGACAAAGGCTCAAAGGGAGGACTTTGAAGAGCTCTAAGTACCAGAGCTAGGTCCCAAGAGGGTACAGAGTGCAAAACACGAGGTGGGTTTAACCTCCTAGCACCCTTAAGGAATCTGATGATCAGGTCGTGCTTCCCCAAAGACTTACCTTCTACTGCATCGTGATGCGCGGCTATTGCAGCGACATACACTTTGAGGGTGGAGGGAGACAGCCTTCGCTCCAGCCCATCTTGCAGGAAGGAAAGCACGACTCTGATCGGGCAAGTTCGGGGGCCTTCGGGGGACGGATGCATTCGAAAATGCGCTTCTGCGTGAGCATTTTGAACGGGAGTTTGTGCAGGGCCCGATTAAAAACTTGCAGGTCCAAGATTGGTCGTAACCCACCGCCTTTCTTGGGTACAATGAAGTAGGGGCTGTAAAACCCAGACCTCATCTCGGCAGGAGGGACCGGCTCGATCGCGTCCTTCGCCAGCAGGACATCGATCTCTTTCCGCAAGACAGGGGCGTCCACCGACCGCACACGGGTGAAGTGGATGCCCCTGAACTTGGGAGGCCGGCGTGCAAACTGAATTGCATAGCTGAACCGGATGGTGCGGATGAGCCATTGGGACGGACCCGGAAACGCTAGCCAGGCTTCCAGATACCGTCCCAACAAGCCCACCCGAACCACCGGCGTACCCGCAGAGGGGCAGCGAGGTGGAAGACAGGGACCCGGCTCTGGTGACGTTATAGCGACCGAGAGCGGGGTCTGGGCGTCGAACTTGACACCAACCCGCTTCCACCGAGGGGCAGACGGCAGAGAAGGCCAGTGGGCATTCTGCTGCGGGCTGCCCGGTGGCGAGGGGAGGGGGAGAGACGAGGAACGAGGCCCTGACTCCTCGTGTTACGGTCTCTGCGCCTCCGGGCCCAGCTGCAGGCCGGAGCGACGCAGCCGAGGCTGCGTTACTGCTACCCGCAAGCTGGGGAGAGGGGAACGGGAGTGGTGCCGCTCGGGGCACAATGAAACATATAATTTTTCATCATACAATGAAAAATGGCGCCGCGTATGGCTGCCTTGGTGTGGAGCTCACCAGTTATTGTGTTGTTTTTGTTGGTTTGTTCTGCGTTTAGTCATTCTTTTCCTATCAGTTTCACCAAAGACGAACTACTGGACATTAGGAAACACACACCAGACAACTTTTTTACAGATTTTGATTACTCAGACGTTTTACTGGACATTCTCGTCGGAGGGGCAGCTGTGTTGTTCAAACGCGCGGTCAGACGCAAACGCGGGAAGCGCGCCGGCGCGCTGGTTAAACTCCGCGAGCGCGGCCTCTGCACTGCACTCCCCACTATTCATCTTGCGAATCTCCGATCTCTTCCTAACAAAATGGACGAACTTCTTCTCCTCACCCGCACTAACAAGGATTTTTTAAACTCCGCTGCTCTGTGCTTCACTGAAACCTGGCTGAGTGAAACCATACCGGACAACGCACTACATCTGTCGGGCTTCCAGCTGTTCCGAGCGGATCGCATCGCGGAACTAACGGGGAAAACGAGAGGTGGTGGATTGTGTTTCTACATTAACGAAAGTTGGTGTTCAGATGTAACAACACTGAAGAAGATGTGCTCTCCTAATTTAGAGGCACATTTCATAAACTGTAAACCTTTCTACTCGCCGCGGGAGTTTTCCTCATTCATTCTCACGAATGTTTACATTCCTCCAGACGCGTGTGTGAGCGCGGCGCTACAACAGCTGGCTGAACATATAGCTGAAATGGAACAAAGGTACCCAGACTCTCTTTTAATCATTCTTGGGGATTTTAACAAAGCAAATCTCTCCCGTGAACTGCCAAAATACAGACAGCATGTTACATGTCCTACCAGAGACGGTAAAATATTGGACCACTGTTACACCACGATAAAGAATGCGTATCACTCCGTCCCACGGGCAGCTTTGGGGCTCTCTGATCACTGTTTGGTTCATCTTATACCGACCTACAGGCAGAAACTGAAATCAGCTAAACCTGTAATAAGGACTGTAAAAAGATGGACCAACGAAGCAGAGCAGGATCTACAGGCCTGCTTCGATTGCACTGATTGGACTGTTTTTGAAGCTGCAGCCACCGATCTGGATGAGCTCACAGATACTGTAACATCATATATCAGTTTCTGTGAGGATACATGCATTCCTACCAGGACATTCTTATCATTCACTAATGATAAACCATGGTTTACTGGGAAACTCAAACTGCTTCGTCATGCCAAAGAGGATGCTTACAGAAGTGGGGATAAAATCTTGTATAACCAGGCCAGAAACAGACTGACAAAGGAGATCAGAGTTGCTAAAAAGAAGCTACCCTGAAAAGCTGAAAAAACAGTTTTCAGCCAACGACTCGGCATCAGTCTGGAGAGGCCTGAGGAACATCACCAACTACAAATCACCATCCCCCCCATCTGTGGAGAATCAACAACTGGCTGACACTCTCAATGCATTCTATTGCAGGTTTGAAAAGCCCAGACTCACACCTCACACCCGCTCTGATGTGCACTTCACACATCCACCATCACCTCCTGCAACCCCTCTCCTCCCCCCTTCTGCCATCCAACCTGAGCTTAAGGTCTGTGTGGAGGACGTGAGCCGAGTCTTCAAAAAACAGAAGACTAGGAAAGCTTCAGGCCCAGACGGCATCTCATCTGCTTGTCTAAAAGCCTGCGCTGACACGCAGATCTTCAACAGATCATTGGAGCAGTGTGAAGTTCCCTGCTGCTTCAAACGCTCCACTATCATTCCGGTTCCCAAAAAAACTAAAATCACTGGACTTAATGACTACAGACCTGTCGCTCTCACGTCTGTGGTCATGAAGTCGTTTGAAAGACTGGTGTTGGCCTATCTGAAGGACATCACTGGACCCCTGCTGGATCCCTTTCAGTTTGCTTACAGAGCAAACAGGTCTGTGGATGATGCAGTCAACATGGGACTGCACTATATCCTGCAACATCTTGACAGACCTGGGACTTATGCACGGATCTTATTTGTGGACTTTAGTTCGGCCTTCAATACCATCATCCCTGATCTTCTCACAGCCAAACTGACTCAGCTCTCCATGCCATCCTCAATCTGTCAGTGGATCTCCAGCTTTCTGACGGACCGGCAGCAGCGAGTGAGACTGGGGAAACTCACATCCAGGACCCTCACCATCAGCACTGGCGCCCCCCAAGGGTGCGTTCTCTCCCACTGCTCTTCTCCCTGTACACTAATGACTGCACTTCTAAAGACCCCTCTGTCAAGCTCCTGAAATTTGCAGACGACACCACCGTCATCGGTCTCTTCCAAAATGGTGACGAGCCTGCTTACAGACTGGGGGTTGAACAGCTGGCTGTCTGGTGCAGCTATAACAACCTAGAGCTGAACACGCTCAAAACAGTGGAGATGATTGTGGACTTCAGGAGAAAATCCCCAGCACTCCCCCTCTCACCATCATGAACAGCACTGTGGAAGCAGTGAAAAAGGCCCAGCAGAGACTGTACTTCCTTCGCCAGCTGAAGAAGTTCAATCTGCCACAGGAGCTGCTGATCCAGTTCTACTCAGCCGTCATTGAGTCTGTTTTAAGCACTTCCATCACTGTCTGGTTTGGTTCAGCTACCAAATCGGACATCAGGAGACTACAACGGACAGTCCGGACTGCAGAGAGGATTATTGGTGCCCCCCTGCCAACCCTCCAGGACCTGTACTCTTCCAGAGTGAGGAAGAGAGTTGGTAAAATCATCACAGACTCCACTCACCCTGGACACCCCCTGTTTGAACTGTTACCGTCAGGACGGCGACACAGATCACTGGCCACAAGAACATCCAGGCACAGGAACAGTTTCTTTCCACAGGCCATTTCCCTTCTGAACACTTAACATGCCCCCCAAGGCATATGCCTGTAAGTGCAATACTCCCACTGTCTAGTGCAATATTCTCTAACTCAGGTGATATTTATATTTATATTATTCATACTACTCAAAATACTGTAAATATGTTCATAATCTGTAACATGCACTAGGACTCCCACTGTCTAGTGTAATATTCTCTAACTCAGGTGATATTTATATTTATATTATTCATACTACTCAAAATACTGTAAATATGTTCATAATCTGTAAATGTTTATTCGGACTAAACCCAACTGTGACCCTACTTTTTTTTACTTTTATACTATTTTTATTTTTTAAAATATATTTTATTCTTAGACTTTGTATTACTATGTTTCTTGTTGTATTTGTATTTGTAATTGTATATGTGCACTGGAAGCTTCAGTACCAAGAAAAATTCCTTGTGGGTGCAAGCACACTTGGCAATAAAGCTCTTTCTGATTCTGATTCTGATTCTGACACTGCCATTCTGGCCCTCTCGAACAGGGGAGACTGTGTGCCCACCAGTCTCGGCCGTGGATGACCTGGAGGAGGAGGTAGAAACTGCTCTTTTACGGAAAATTTGGGAGGAACAGAAATCAAACTCAAAAAAGGATTCTCCACCCGGCCCTCCCCCGGGGGAAGGAGATGTGCAGAGGCACACTCCCTGCGAGCAGCATCCAGGTCCTCCTCCAGGTCGCCCATCTCAGGGACGCTTCCCGCCTCTCTTCTTCCGGGAAGGGGCCGGAGGTGTCGGAGCGGGCTGGGCAGCCCTCTTACGACCGGACTTCCGCCGCCCCGGGTTAGACTGCTGCCCAGGAGGCGGAATGGTCGTGGGAGGGCGCCCTCGGCGACGAGCAGCCAGGGGCTCTACAGCAGCAGTCCGTCTCCTGTGCAGGACGTGCCGTATTGCCTCCGACTGCTTCTGGGCGGCGGAGAACTCTTGGGCGAAGCTCTCCACCGCGTCGCCGAAGAGGCCACCAAGTTTGTTCTTCTCCGCTTCCCGCATATCCGCAAGGGTAAGCCATAGGTGGCGCTCCTGGACCACCAAGGTGGACATCGCTCGACCCAGGGAACATGCGGTGACTTTCGTCGCCCGGAGGTTCGGGACCCGGTGGAGGGTTCCACGCAAGCCCGATATTCGCGGCCGCCCGTTCGAGCATAGCGGCCATTTCCGGATCCGGCTCAGCCGAAGCCACCACACCCGAAGGGGGTAGTCCCGCTGAGTCATCACCAGAAGATGACCGCTGCCGCGATGCCGCGATCAATGCCGCGATCGACATCTGGTCCTCAGGCGGCTCCCAGAGGGAGACAACCGGAACCGCATGAGGCGGCTCCGGAAGCTCCACCGGGACAGCCAATGGCAACGAGCTAGTAGAGGACTGAGAAGCCCGTGAGGATCTTTCACCAGACGGGACGTTCTTCACTGTGATCCTCATCCGCTCACCAACAGGAATCACCGAAGTAGCCGTCTGCCGAACTGAACCGGCAGACGAACTAGATCGAGGATTCGCTGAAGGGACTCCCCCATGTTTCAGGGATCTCAGTCTCGAACGCAGCATCGCCAGAGTCATGTTCCTGCAATGAGAACATGACTCGTTCACAAACGCTGCCTCAGCGTGCCTTAAGCCCAAACACGAGAGGCAGTGTTTATGACCATCTTCCTGAGGGAGAAGTCGACCGCATCCAGAAACGCACGGGTGAAACGACATCCTGAAAAGGACGCGAAACACCCGTAATGCTCTTTTAGAAAGAGAGAGAGTACACTCTGTACACGTGCCGAAGCACCGAGGGACCACCGCGGCAGAACACAACGGGGAAACTGCAAGCCCGTGTGCTGCACTCAACCACTACCAGCCGTGAAAACAGCTCTTTTTTTTTTTTTTTTTTTTAAGAGAAAACAAAAAACTCAGCAGCAGGCAGGAAGCGATGGTCGCTGAAGCGCCATCACACCAGCACCAGAGAGGATCCTCTTCCCAAAGATGACTCGTAGAAATAACTCTCCGAAGAACAGCAGCTCACACAGAGACACACTGGATGGCTCCTCAGCGAAAAGCACTGACGCAATGTTTACTTCCGCCTTTATACCCGCGCTGGTAGGCGGGTCGCGGAATGCAAATCTTGCATGCCAATGTCCATTGGCTCCCTCGAAGGCAATTGGCTCCCTAGCGTGATCCCAATTCTAATTCGTCAGGGAACTCCCCCGACGACACGTTGGAGTTCCCAGGACAAAAGGGAACATTTTATTTTTTTATTTTTCACCAAACAAGTCAGTGCAACATATGCACAGTAGATATATTTACATTGGACTGAACAAAAACATGCTCACAAAAAAACAATAAACTGAAAAAGATTGAAGTGTTAAAGAGTGTTGAGCTCTCTCTTAACTCCATAAATACAGTTTGGGTGTTGTTCTGTTTTCTAGCATGTGTCAGGCCTCCTCTCCTTCGAGAGTCATCCTGCTGATGCCTCCATGCAAACAGCATTGCAGGCGGAGCTTGAGAAGTGCCCCCTCCCTCTCTGAGGAGGTGCTTCAGGCCCTTTGCTCCCTGAGCTCTGATGGTCGTCGAGCTAGCTCTCCTAAATATATGTGTCAGGCCTCCTCTCCTTTGAGAGTCATCCTGCTAAGGCCTCCATACAGTTTGGCTGTGTTGATCTGTTTATAGCATGTGTCAGGCCTCCTCTCCTTCGAGAGTCATCCTGCTGAGGCTTCTATGCAAACGGACGTTGCAGGTAGAGCTTGGGAAGTGAGTTTTGATTGTGATCGCTCCTAAATATATGTGTCAGGCCTCCTCTCCTTCGAGAGTCGCCCTGCTGAGGCTTCCATGCAAACAGCATTGCAGGTAGTAGTTCAGAATAAGGGCCCTCTCGATAATGGAGAGTTGTTTTTAGCTTTTCTCTGTCTGAGCTCTGCACTATGAACATACCTCCCTGACATCCTGCCTCTTCCTCCTTGACTCGCGCCGCCTCATTGACCTACTCCTGCCAGGAGGAGGGGTCTGAGTTTGAGACTGAGTCCCGCTGGCCCTGTCTGCGATCCTCAGAACAAGACGGGCCAGGACCCCCAGGCTGTCTGGGTGCGGATCCGGACTGGCGCGGTATACAAGATCTATAAGCCGCTGAGTGCGCCTTCGCCTCCCTGAACCTTCCGACCAACGCCTCAACGGGGGTCCCAAAAAGTGCAGGGGGCGAGACTGGGGCATCAAGGAGAAAGGCTTTTTCTTTCTCTCCGATGCCAGCCAAGTTCACCCACAGATGCCTCTCCGTGGTGTAATGTAAATGCCTCTGGGTTAATGCGACTTAGCTCAAGAATATAGGGAATTTTGGCAATATTAATATTTATAACGCATGGTCATAATTCATAGATCGCATATGCATTTACTTTATCAATTATAGGAAATGCCTCGTTCTGTACTGTCTGATCATTACAGTTAAGAAGAAGTATTCCTGTTTACAAAACTCCAAGAGAGTTTGTCTTCTGGCCACGAAGACAAAACCTCTTTGGGTTTATAAATTAAAACTACTCAAAGTAGTTTTATAATATAGAGCCTGTAGCTTTATAGATCTTTTGTTTCATTGACTTTATAAAAAGTGGGTTTTCAAACACAGAGACAGTTAAAAGTATAAATGGGTTTATTAATAAAATGGCACACGCTAGAGATTATAAGCTACAAATATAAACGTACGTAAAATGCACACGATAAAACATTTAAACATTTAAACATTTAACCGAACAAAAACATAAAACATAGCATGACGTGATCGGAATGAATGACATGAAAGAAAGAAAGAAAGAAAGAAAGATATAGAGGGAAGATAGAGGGTAACTTAGTCCACAGACCTAAGTCCTAGACACCTGGAACAGCTTTTATAGGAATCAATATACTTGCGAGTGCTCTTTTTGGTCAGGCTGAAGCTGATGCAAGAAGCGAGGATGGTGTCCTGTTTCTGCTGCGTCTTCCGGTGTCGCGGGAGGCTTGAAAGGCTCACTGAATGTGATGTTACCGAGAAAGTTCAGATTCGTCTCCCGGGATGGGAGAGGCTGGAAATCTTAGTTGCAACGAACGGCAGCTACGACTCGAACATGTGTTGGTCCGAGGAGAAGGCCAGGGCCTCCTTCAGATGTTCCTTGGAGAAACGCTGCGCCGAGGAAGAGGGTCCAGAGAAGTTGGATGAGTTGAGTTGGAAGAGAGGAGAGAAGAGAAGAGATTTTGGACTTTTATCAGTGTCCCAGGTGCCGTCCCCTCCTTCGTGAAGGACGAATCAGCTGTCGAGATTTTTCGAGCGGGAAGATTCCTTTGTCCGGTTAGACACGCCCACTCGAATGAGTCATGATTGACTTTAACTGGAGAGGATTTTCTCCAGACATATGAACTTATAAAACAATGCGCATCACTGAATTCTGTTATAGGAATTCAACTCCGTTAGCTGGAGAGGATTACAAAGATATCAAAAATAGAATCTAGGCGTTGTAGCCATGCAACGATACATTATTATGCATTTGTATAGGCAATAGCAGTTCTATTAAGGTCACAAATAGGACATATGCTTTCCTATGGGTTACACACACCTCTTAACACACAAATATATATATTTAGTACCTTTAGGAGTGACTTTATGGGTAAAAGTCCTTTTCTGTAGGGGGTTTCTGTTTCACAGTCCAGAGTGTGTTTGTATGTGTGTGTGTGTTGGAATGTTGCGACCCTGTTATCTCATGCATAGGGCTGGATAGCTCTGTGGTCAAATTTTATGACCTGCCAATGAGCTCGGGTTACGGGATGCGATTCTACTGGGAGAACATTCTTCAAAAATACATTTCAGATCCAAACACTCGAAGATCATAACTGTATGATCACAACAACATTAATCACGCATACCTACAGGAAATTCAGATACCAGTCTGAGTTACACACATTTTAAGTTAGACACAAAAGGATGTTGGTGTGTGTGTGTGTGTGTGTGTGTGTGTACGTGTGTGTGTGTTCTGGAATGTCACGAGTCTGTGAGGTTGTAAAAGTCACAGGGAGTCCAGAGCTGAAATGGGGGTTTTAGAGGGGATTCTAAGAAAACAGGGTTTCCTTATGTGACTCAAATGTCCCTCGGGGGAGCCACAAAGATGCAATTTTGACCGTTCAAGCAGACTTGGAGATCAGGATTTACTAATTTGAACAGCATGTGACCGCATGTCATAGTCATTGTCGTTACATATTCCCCCTTTTTGTTAGATAAAGACCTCGGAAGGACTTTATCGAACAACAAATTAGCGCAATGGTCGATGGCAAGCGGCTGATGACTGAGGACTCAGGTCAAATGAGGTTTAGGCGAGCCCCGGATCGGGACCCCCTTTTTGCGGTTCCATAGGAAACCACCAGACACGGCTTTGTGAGCTTTGCTGTGGCTGCTCACATTTGGTAGGGTCTGGTACAGGGTGAAAGCCAAGACGGGAGTCAGGGCGTGGTCGGTTGCTGTGGAGGTACACAGCGCAGCGTCAGCTGCGGTCCAGGTATGGACACAGGTGAGGTGTTCAGGCTGGGCGGTTGCCCATGCTTGGAGGGACTGTGTTGAGTGCGAGTCCTGCCTTGGTGTTCAGGACTCAGGGTTGCTCTCTCCGTGCGATGCCGGATGCCAGACCTGGTGAGTGTGGCTGCTTTCTCGCGAACCACTGCGGCCTGCATCCTGTTAGAGGCGAGAGGGAGAGAGAGAGAAAGGGAGGAAAAATTTCAGCGATGGAGGTCCTTAGTTGGTTTAGGACAGTCTTTTTGGTTCGCTGAGGTTGGTATGCCACATGCTTTGATGTCCCATGCATGGCTTTTTGGCACATGTGGCGTCATTGTTACGCCTGGCCCCCCCTTGTGCTTTGTGGCTTTACGAGCTGTGGCGCTGTGATGGCAACAGGTGCACAATGCGTATTGAAGTTTTGGGAACGCAACATGTGCGTGGTGGCAGACAGCTGTCTGAGGCACTGGTCGTCAGTGAGCTCAGATGGCCTGCGAGGGTGGTGGAGGGGTAAGTGGTGGCATAAGAAAAGTCTGTTCATCAGAGGCTCGCATGACTTTCTTTGTACACAGCGGAGGTAGCGTTTAGCGGCTCTGAGGCGTGCAGTGTAGTTGGTAAAGTTCGTTTGTGCTGTGTAATCACTGCAATGGTTAGGGTGGGTGGGTGGGTTGTCTGTATGTGGCGCAGACATTGGTTTGGTTACTCAACTGCAGGTCAGTCAGGACCTTGAAGCAGTAGGTGTCAGTGTTCGTTTTCTGTGTCTGTGTCAGACGTGGCTGCACTGTCTTCATCTGTGATGTAAGAAGACTCTGCCTCACCAGTGTTCTGGAGAGAGTGGTTACAGGTTCGACGGTCTGGGCTTGGAGTTCTGGACGGCGGGTGATGCTGGTTCCAGAATCTTTCTGAGCGGTCGGTCCGACGCTTTGGACGGGCACCGTCACAGTCGTGCCGCCACCTGCTGTCTGGTTCTGAGCGGTGCTCAGAGACGGAGTGAATTGTGTGCGGACGAAGATCGTCCAGGGCTTTTTTGAAGTCTTTCAACTTCCTGTTGTAGCGTTGTGTCCGTCTCGTCCTCTTCCTCGGTCAGGAAGATTAGCTGGTCTAGCCGACTCTGTGTGTGGGCTCGGTCCTTCCGGGCTTCTGTGGCCTGGAGCTGTAGTGCGGCTGCCTTCTGTTCCATATCGAGGCTGAGCCTTTCGCTGGCCCAGGCCTTGGTGACGAGGTTGAGTGCGATTTTCCGAAGATTTTGGCCAGCTGCTCATGGTCGTACTTCTGGGTTAGCTCGACATCTCTGCTTACTGTGGTGAGAGAAGCACAGCACACACAAAAAGAGACACAATGCAAGTTTGTTTTAGGGTTAATGAGCTATACTCATACGGGCTATGCCGTTTATGAGAATTTCGGGGCTAACTGATGCCGACAGTTAGCTGAGCCAATTTCGTGGGTATGGATGAAACCCACAATAGAAATTTGGACAGGCGGTAGCCTGGGGGGGTCGTCTAGCGACGCCCGCTTTGATCGTCACTCTATTATTCAGCTTTTCCTGGGGTCTCTCTTAGGTTCTGTGTCTAAGTGAAATGAAAGAACCAAATCACAACAGAGTGGAGAAAGAGACAAGGTTGAAGGTAGGGAAGATCAGAGGGAAACACAACACAAGGAAGTGAATTGGTCTGCAATGAAATGTCACAAACAATAACACGGGGAGCGTTATTTAAGGAAAATGAATCAAATAAGATAAAATAAAATAAAATAAAGAGGCCTAAGCCTTATTAACACTGCGAGAGTTCCTGATCGGGCCAGGAGATGCGTGGGTTATCGGGACAGGACCTCGAAAGAAGGTGTGTCTTAGAGAGAGAAAGGTGAGTCCAAGCACTTAAAATACACCCGAAGGAATAGCTAGTATTCTGTGGTTCCTAATAAGTGGATGGGTTCTATCAAATTTTAGTTTACCTGGGGTGAATAGAGGTCATCCAGGTGGAAACCAGCGGGCGCGGTCAGACTCTCCGACGGTCCCAACACCAGACAGAGCGCAGTGTCAGTAACGCCGGACAGATGATCCCGCCCACCGGAAACCACCAGGGATGACTTTTGGATTACCACAGTGCACTGACTGGGTCCTGCCAATAGATACACAATAAGGGATTGAGAGGTTAGACTTAAAGTGAATTAAGGCTTTCTGTTTTCATCAAATTGAGTAAATATGTATGCAGGGGTCAGAGGCAAAGGCTTTACTAAAATAATGATACAATGCAAAGGAATTATGATAACCGATGGTTAATTATCGGAATAACCTACCCCCCCTTTGAAAAGGCTGGGGAAAGAGAAAAAAAAATTATCAATGAAATAAAATTTGAATAAACAACACAGGTTTGAGACGCAGGCAGAGGAAAAGGCCCCGGCAGTGGGTTTGTGCCACAAGGGTGAGGGCCGTGTTTCCTCTCAGTGGTCCACCTGGTTGAATAGACACAATTTGAAAAATGCAAACTTGTTTAAATTAAAATTCAAATAAGCATGCAATGAGAGGTCCAAAATAATAATAATAAGGAAGGAAAGAAAATTAGAATGATAACAGTGATGTATCAATACTAAAAATAATCAAAACTGAAATTCAGAATGACTTCCTATAATCCTTACAATAACACTGAGGTTATTCGTATGGATCATAAAAAATAATCAAACGAAAAGGGGAGCAAGGAGACACTTCAATTGCAGACTGGGGGTTAAACAGATATTGATAAGTCGACCCAAGATCGCCACACGGTGGCGTGCTTCTTCCTAGGTGGACCTATCAATGAACTGAGTGAATCGAATCTAAGTTTTTAATTCGAAAAGTTTTCCTTTTTTTTTCGAACTTAACTTAAAGTGTGACAGTCGAAAACAGAAAAAGTAATTGTCTAACTCCAAATAATATCAGCATAAGCTAAGCTTGAATGCAGTTAAGTATTTGAGAGAGAAAATGAATGCAGAGAGAAAAAGAAATTGAAAGCAGGCATTATCTTAGAACGCCACGAGATGGCGTAGTTGCGCTCGCGCAGGCTGACGTCAGTGGGAGGCGACGCTCACGCAGGATGACGTCGGTTGGGGGCGCGTAATTTGAGAACTGCCCCAGACTTAGAGGCTGCCCTCTAGTGTCGGTCAGTGGCGTAATTCAGCAGATTTTTTTTTTCTGTGGAATCACGTGGTGTTTTGCGCTTCTGTTGCATGCGGAAGACTGACGCGAGTTTCACAACATGTGACTAACAGGAATTACACATTATGCATTACACATTGAGACGGTTTTAGAATAAGAACAGGGATTATCATCCTTTCTTAATTCATAAAACTGGTCTCCAATTTACACATTATATATTATACACATGAGACGGTTTAAAGAAGGAGAACAGGGATTATCATCCGTTTTCTTAATTCATAAAACTGGCCTCCAATTACATATTATACATGGTTTACAATAACAACAGGTATTAAAACTTCGTGTTTTAATCACTAGAAACTGTGAGCAAACAGGGATTGAACATCTATTTACTTAAGCTGTGAGCACACCAGGCATCAGAACAGCTGTGAGCAGGACTTATCATCTGCTCATCTCCCATAAGCATTAATCAAAATAGCACTTTTATGATTCTTGCGTAGGTTTACGAAATTGGATCGCGAGGCCAATTTCTGACCAGGAGTTATATCGTTAACGTATTGTATAAGGCCTATTACGACTGAAAACTATCAGATTTACGTCTTCGTCCTAAAAGAGATCCTTCGTCTTCATTTAGTCGGTTTAAATCATGTTACATGTATCAACTGCAAAGAGTTTTGCTTCGTCTTTACAGAGACAGATGTAATGTCATGAACTGCAGTTTTAGCAGAGCTGAGCTGGCTTTTGTGCCCGCGATCAGCTGGGTGAGTTCGCCTTGGCGACTTATCTCACAATTCAAAACGCGCGTATAGCCTACAATTATTAATACCAATAATACACATTCAACTGAAACTGAATTTGCCCACAAAAAATGAAGTTTGAAACTGCTCGAAATGTCTCCACCATAATAATGTAATGTAAATGCCTCTGGGTTAATGCGACTTAGCTCAAGAATATAGGGAATTTTGGCAATATTAATATTTATAACGCATGGTCATAATTCATAGATCGCATATGCATTTACTTTATCAATTATAGGAAATGCCTCGTTCTGTACTGTCTGATCATTACAGTTAAGAAGAAGTATTCCTGTTTACAAAACTCCAAGAGAGTTTGTCTTCTGGCCACGAAGACAAAACCTCTTTGGGTTTATAAATTAAAACTACTCAAAGTAGTTTTATAATATAGAGCCTGTAGCTTTATAGATCTTTTGTTTCATTGACTTTATAAAAAGTGGGTTTTCAAACACAGAGACAGTTAAAAGTATAAATGGGTTTATTAATAAAATGGCACACGCTAGAGATTATAAGCTACAAATATAAACGTACGTAAAATGCACACGATAAAACATTTAAACATTTAAACATTTAACCGAACAAAAACATAAAACATAGCATGACGTGATCGGAATGAATGACATGAAAGAAAGAAAGAAAGAAAGAAAGATATAGAGGGAAGATAGAGGGTAACTTAGTCCACAGACCTAAGTCCTAGACACCTGGAACAGCTTTTATAGGAATCAATATACTTGCGAGTGCTCTTTTTGGTCAGGCTGAAGCTGATGCAAGAAGCGAGGATGGTGTCCTGTTTCTGCTGCGTCTTCCGGTGTCGCGGGAGGCTTGAAAGGCTCACTGAATGTGATGTTACCGAGAAAGTTCAGATTCGTCTCCCGGGATGGGAGAGGCTGGAAATCTTAGTTGCAACGAACGGCAGCTACGACTCGAACATGTGTTGGTCCGAGGAGAAGGCCAGGGCCTCCTTCAGATGTTCCTTGGAGAAACGCTGCGCCGAGGAAGAGGGTCCAGAGAAGTTGGATGAGTTGAGTTGGAAGAGAGGAGAGAAGAGAAGAGATTTTGGACTTTTATCAGTGTCCCAGGTGCCGTCCCCTCCTTCGTGAAGGACGAATCAGCTGTCGAGATTTTTCGAGCGGGAAGATTCCTTTGTCCGGTTAGACACGCCCACTCGAATGAGTCATGATTGACTTTAACTGGAGAGGATTTTCTCCAGACATATGAACTTATAAAACAATGCGCATCACTGAATTCTGTTATAGGAATTCAACTCCGTTAGCTGGAGAGGATTACAAAGATATCAAAAATAGAATCTAGGCGTTGTAGCCATGCAACGATACATTATTATGCATTTGTATAGGCAATAGCAGTTCTATTAAGGTCACAAATAGGACATATGCTTTCCTATGGGTTACACACACCTCTTAACACACAAATATATATATTTAGTACCTTTAGGAGTGACTTTATGGGTAAAAGTCCTTTTCTGTAGGGGGTTTCTGTTTCACAGTCCAGAGTGTGTTTGTATGTGTGTGTGTGTTGGAATGTTGCGACCCTGTTATCTCATGCATAGGGCTGGATAGCTCTGTGGTCAAATTTTATGACCTGCCAATGAGCTCGGGTTACGGGATGCGATTCTACTGGGAGAACATTCTTCAAAAATACATTTCAGATCCAAACACTCGAAGATCATAACTGTATGATCACAACAACATTAATCACGCATACCTACAGGAAATTCAGATACCAGTCTGAGTTACACACATTTTAAGTTAGACACAAAAGGATGTTGGTGTGTGTGTGTGTGTGTGTGTGTGTGTGTGTACGTGTGTGTGTGTTCTGGAATGTCACGAGTCTGTGAGGTTGTAAAAGTCACAGGGAGTCCAGAGCTGAAATGGGGGTTTTAGAGGGGATTCTAAGAAAACAGGGTTTCCTTATGTGACTCAAATGTCCCTCGGGGGAGCCACAAAGATGCAATTTTGACCGTTCAAGCAGACTTGGAGATCAGGATTTACTAATTTGAACAGCATGTGACCGCATGTCATAGTCATTGTCGTTACAGTGGCCACCATTGCCACCAACGATCGTCCGATCGCGGCAGCTGTTTGTTTGGTGGCCCGGAGAGCCAGGTCTGTGGTGCGGTGCAACTCAGCTACCGCATCAGGGGTTAGACCCTGACCCTGGTCCAGGTCCCTCAGCAGGTCGGCCTGGTACGCTTGCAGCACTGCCATCGTGTGCAGCGCAGCACCAGCCTAACCTGCCGCCGCATATGCCCTGCCATTCAGACGAGATGTAGTCTGGAGAGGTCTAGATGGCAGGGTTGGAGCTCTTAGTGTCGATGCCTTACCCTGCATGAGACACATACCCGTGCTCTCGCATTCCCTCCACATTCAAATAGCTAGAATGTTGAAAGCGGTGAATGCGAGCGGAGTACGGGTTCTTCCATGCCTTCACGACCTCAGCATGGATGTCGGGAAGGAATGAAAGGCTCACCAGAGCTGGTGGGGTGTGGCCAGAGAGAAAGCGCTCATCAAGCCTTCCGCGAGCAGCTTCCCCTCTGACGCGCTGCCATGGCAACTCGAGCCTGGTGGTAGCGCGCTCCATCACCTCCACCAGCTCCGCAGGTGGACTGGGCAGGTTCAAGCATTTTGGTATTTTCACTTGCTTCAGCCTCCTGCTCATCCTGGCTCGAAGCCAATAGAGCACTGACTGTTGGATCAGAGGATGCCTGAGAGAACGCATCCCCGCCCAACAGCTCGTTCGCGTCACCCGCCGATGAGCGCGAGAGATTCACTCCTCTCTCAAACTCATCAGCGAGGTCCCTTTGTGATCCCCGCGATCTGAGTCTCCTCTCGGCCTCGGCACGAGCGGGACCCAAACCGCGGGGCAAAGAAAGCTGTCCCTCCTCCCTCGAGAAGAGAGACAGACGAGAATGGAGTGTTTTCATTGAAAAACGCTCACATTTTGCGCACTCCGCCCTCTCAAGGGCAGAGCGCGCGTGCTCTTCACCCAGACAACGCACACATAGGTCGTGAGTGTCACCAGGTGTGAGATATCTCTCACACGGGTCGGCACACTTCCTAAAGTGTTTGTTTTCAGCCATGTTACTCACAGTGTCAGTAAAACAGTCCCTGAAGACAAAAAGAGGATGACATGTTCTCTAGGCGCTCTTTTATACTTCCTGGTCGTGCTAGAGCATGACGTCATGGCTGACGCCGGCCAATATGATTGTCGTGTATATACAGTGTTTTCAGTCATCAGTCATGCTGAGGCGTTCCCCTAGCGCTTGATAGTTAAACTATGGTTCATTTTGTAGTTACTATGGTGTTACTTCAAAAAACATGGTTAAACCATAGTTACTACAAAAAAACGATGGTTCATTTTCGTAAGGGATGTTTTCAGTGCTTACACCGAACCCAAATATGTTCAGTCAACGACTGTATATTGTGTTCAATAAACATAAAACATTTGTGATAATCTGGTGGCCAAATATTTTATTTAATGTAATGTTGAATTGCTTTGCTTGTTAAGATAATGTCAACCCATGAGGCAAGAAAAACTTAAAAGCATACTTGATGAAAGATTTCTGCCGTCACGTTCTCAGCCTTTTCGCCGGTGCTTACCATTCTTCTCAGATCTTCACACCGAAGTGTCGAAGACCTGGGCTAGACCAGTATCTAGTAGAATTTATACCAGTCAATCTAATGCTTATGGTAATATTATGGGAGCTAAAGCATTTGGTTATGTGACGATGCCGAAGGCGGAGGAGACGCTCGCGAGCTATCTCTCTCCCGAATCGGCATCGTCGCTTAAAGCACCGGCCCTTCCCACCAGACCATTAAAAAATACATCTGCGCTGGTGGGAAAGGCTTACTCGGCTGCGGACCAGGCAGCTGCGTGCCTACATACGATGGCTATCATGCAGGCCTATCAGGCCGACCTGCTTAAGGAAGCTAGTGAGGGGGAGAGATTTCTGTAGAGACTATTAATGAGCTCAGACAGACAGCTGATCTCACTCTCCGGGCCACCAAGGAGACCGCAAAATCCATCGGCCGGTCTATGGCAGCCCTGGTGGCCACGGAGAGGCATTTATGGTTGAGCCAGACATCTACGAAAGAAAAAGATAAATCTCTTCTTTTAAATGCTCCCATGTCGCCTGCGGGCCTCTTCGGTGATGCTTTACACTCTGTCACTGAGAGGTTTCAGGAAGAAAAGAAGCAGGCGGCTGCATTTCATAAATTTATCCCCCTCAAAGTGAGAATTCCTGGGACTGCTGAGCGAGGGCAGTCCCAGCAGCCGAGCAGCTCATCAAAACAGAGAGCGCAGCAAAAGCAGAGCGTCGCGTCTCGTGCTCCTCCACAGAGAAACTGGAGGGACGAGTCGGGGCACTCTCAGACGCGACCTTCGCGGGGTAGGGCTGATCTGAGGACAGTCATTATCACCAAGAAGGCCACGTCTAAAAAGTCTGAGGGTGGTCCCCACCGAGAGAGACTTGTGTTCACCTCCCTTAAGGGTGCCCTGTCTCTCCCGGTGCCCTCAGGGGTCTGCTCTACTAACCCTGCCGAAACAGGGCGTAGAAGGACCCGGCGAGTGTTTTCCCGAGGGACACTCGCCCCCTCTGAGGAGGGCTCTGGAGTGGTCAGACCAGTCGTTCCCTGCCGGTGCGCCGTTACAGGGCGCTATGTCTGTCACTCAGAATATTCAACCAGAGGCCAGCCTCGAGAGGCTGGTACCCTTAGTAGATTTTTTGGAGGAGTGGAAAAATCTTCCCAATGTATCTCAGTGGGTCCTGCACACGGTTGAAAGAGGTTACGCAATTCAATTCAGGTCTCGTCCGCCTCGATTCAGTGGGGTTCTACCCACAGTGGTGGGCCCCGAGCAGGCTCTGGTAATGGAACAGGAGGTTATGACTCTTCTACAAAAAGAAGCCATAGAACGGTTTCCTCCCTCCAGCAGGGAGTCAGGTTATTACAGCCGAAACTTCATTGTTCCAAAGAAAGACGGAAAGAAAGATCTGCGTCTTCTAAATCGCACTGTAGGGAAGCTCAAGTTCAAGATGCTCACTCTCAAACAGATCGTGTCACAAATCAGGTCCGAGGACTGGTTTGTCACGATAGATCTGAAGGACGCCTACTTCCATGTGTCTATTCTTCCTCAACATCGGAAGTTCCTGAGGTTCGCTTTCGGGGGCGAAGCGTACCAGTATCGGGTTCTTCCGTTCGGCCTAGCACTCTTACCCCGAACGTTCACGAAATGTATGGATGCGGCTCTAGTTCCTCTGCGTTTACAGGGCATCCGCATTCTGAATTACATCGACGATTGGTTGATTTTTGCTCAATCGCAGTCTCAGGCGGTTCAGCATCGAGATGTCGTTCTCGCTCATATCATGAAATTGGGGTTGAGGCTCAACGCCAAGAAGAGTGTGCTTTCTCCAGTACAGAGATCCACTTTTCTCGGTGTGGCGTGGGATTCGCCGACGATGCAGGCACAACTTTCCCCTGCTCGTATTGCTTCGATTCTCGCTGCAGTAAATCAGATCAAGCTAGGCCAGTTACTCACTGTGAAACAGTTCCAGAGACTGTTAGGTCTCATGGCAGCAGCGTCCAACGTTATTCCTTTTGGCCTATTGCACATGAGACTGCTTCAGTGGTGGCTCAGAACCAAGGGATTCTCCCCGACGGTGTCTTCGCGCCCTGACTGTGTGTAAAGACCCTTGGTTCCTGTCCCAAGGTCCCGTGTTGGGGGCTCCTTGTCGTCGCATAACGCTAATGACAGATGCTTCCCTCACGGGCTGGGGGGCGATCATGAGTGGTCGCCCAGCTCAGGGTCTATGGCAGGACCATCATCTCTCGTGGAACATAAACTGCTTAGAAATGTTGGCTGTGTTTCAGGCTCTGAAACACTTCCTCCCAGACCTGAGGGGCCACCATGTGCTTGTCCGCTCAGACAACACATCGGTGGTCTCTTACATAAACCATCAAGGGGGTCTGCGGTCGCGTCCATTATACAAGCTAGCCCGTCAGATCCTTCTATGGTCTCAGGGGAAACTTCTGTCTTTGAGAGCGATTTATCTCCCGGGGTATCTGAATCGGGGGGCAGACATCCTGTCGAGGCAGGGGCCGAGGCCCGGGGAATGGAGACTTCACCCCGAGGTGGTGGAGCTCCTTTGGGAACATTTCGTCGTGCCGAGGTAGACCTATGTGCTCACACTGTCCACTGTGGTTCTCTCTCAGCCATCCAGCCCCATTGGGACGCTATGGTACAGGCTTGGCCGAGGTCACGCCTGTATGCTTTTCCCCCGATCGCTCTGCTCCCAGGAGTTCTGGAAAGGGTTCGCCGGGACAGAGTCAGCCTACTCCTGATAGCCCCGTTCTGGCCGGCCCGAGTATGGTTTTCGGATCTTGTGTCCCTCCTCGACGGCTCTCCCCTGGAGATTCCGATCAGAAGGGACCTTCTATCTCAGGCGAGTGGGTCGATCCTTCACCCTCGCCCAGAGTTATGGAGACTGTGGGCTTGGCCTCTGAGGGGGCTCAGCTCATAGAATCCGGTCTCTCGACTGAGGTCGTTGAGACCATTCTCCAATCCAGAGCTCCCGCTACAAGGAAGTTATATGCCGCGAGGTGGAAACTTTTCACCTCTTGGTGTGGAGAGCGCTAAACAGGACCCAGTTAACTGCCCGGTTGATACAGTGCTTGAGTTCCTGCAGGCCCGTCTCTCCACGGGGTTATCCCACTCCACACTGAAGGTGTACATGGCGGCCCTGGCTGCTTACCACGCCCCTTTGAGTGGAGTCTCTCTTGGGAGACACCCACTTATATCTCGCTTCCTTCGTGGCACTTTGAGGCTGAGGCCAGCAGTACGCACGAGGGTACCATCATGGGACTTGGCCATCGTCTTAGAGGGGCTCTCCCTAGCTCCTTTCGAGCCCCTTGAAGAGGTTTCCGAGAAGTTCCTTACTCTAAAAATTATTTTTCTGCTTGCCATTTCGTCTCTCAAGAGGATTGGAGACATTCAGGCACTCTCGGTTGCTCCCTCGTGCCTGGAATTCTCACCTGGCATGGCTAAGGCCTTCCTCTATCCTAGGCCAGGTTATGTTCTAAAGGTTCCAACTACTGTAGTTAGGCATGTCATACTGCAGGCTTTTTGTCCTCCTCCATTTCTGACGTCAGACCAGGAGAAGCTTAATTTGCTGTGCCCGGTTAGGGCCCTAGATTAGACAAGGCTATTGACTACTACTGCATTATCCTCCTGTACTGTTTTTTAACTGATGTATTTTAACATGTTTTATGCTAGTTTTTAACATAGTTAGTTTTTAGTTTGTTCTAATGTACTTTTTTGTAAGGCAACCTTGAGTGTCCAGAAAGGCGCCAAATAAAAAAAATGTTTTATTATTATTATAGATGCTTATGTCCACAGAGCTGCCCTGTGGAGAAAGTCTGAACAGTTGTTTGTTTGCTTTGGGTTTCCCAACAAGGGGGGTCCCGCTTCTAAACAGAGAATGAGCAAGTGGGTGGTCGAGGCCATTTCACTTGCTTACGAGTCGGCCGGTCAGCCTTCACCTTTGGCTGTACGTGCTCACTCCACTAGGAGTATGGCTGCCTCTAAAGCTCTCCTATCAGGGTCCTGCTATACTCCCGGCATCCCCTTGGATCGCTTGCTTCAGTAACACCAGAAGCTGTCTCGCTTGTGATCTTGGGGTGCTTTATAATTTCCTGGTCGATGACGTCACTCGCTGTGACGCTCAGTCTCACCATTGGACTGATTTCATCCATGCTTCAGACGCACTACGCGATTACACGCAGCGTCCGTTCCCTTCGGGGAACTAGGGTTACATACGTAACCCGGGACGTTTTCTGCAAAACAGAAATAGACAAATAGAATATCAGATCTCTGTCATATGGCTAAATCTTTTTTTTTTTATGCTTTTTTGCATAGTTGTGTTTAACACATGAAAACTGTAACAATGTATCTTACAAGGTAACACGATGTAACCTTGCTCTCACTTGAAATGTGTCCCCACATTAAGTCCTTGAATTTGAGGGTTTTGGACCTGGAAAGTCCTTGAAAATTACTTGAATTTGAAGTTAACCAAGGTGTGGGAACCCTGTATTTTTATTATTTTTATTATTATATAAAAAGTGAAATATTTACTAATACTTTAACAAATAAACAGGCAACCAAGTGGGTAATTATACATTTATCAATACAGAAACAAAGAAAAGGTGAGATGGATAGAGAAGGTTTTAAAAGAGTTAATAGATGGATAACGTGAATCAAAGTTTACAACAAAATCGGAACATTCCAGAATATACAATTTTACCTTTTTTTTTTTTGCTTTCTGATAATTTATCTTGACTCTATTACACCCCTACTTGACCTGCTTGTGTGCTGCCCTAAGAGGTCATTGGCTACATTCACACTCATTCATCCATATTAATTATGTCTATAAATGTGCAAATTCTGACTCAGATCACTTGTATTTGACATCGTCCATTGAGCTCAACCTTTGTGATGCTTCTCTTTCTTTACACACTCCTGCTTTTCCATCAACTTAATACAGAAGCAGAAAAGTCTCTTTGCCGAATGATGGGAGACCTGAAGTACCCGCTGCTTTCCAAGAATGGAGACGTAACTATTGGAGCACTTTTTCCAATCCGGAGCATAGAGAAATTACCTTCATTTGAGTTTACACAAAAACCTCAGCTTCTATCATGCTCCAGGTTTGTTACATTTCAACACTGAACATATATAATATACAATGCAGCAAATTAATAACTTTATTTTAAAGCAGCAACATAATAATGTCTGGAATGTGTTGAACCACATATTATTTTTTTATTTTTTTATTCTGTACATCTTCTACTTTTCTATTGTATTTATCTGTTCACTTGTTTAATGCTTTCACAGTGTGAATCTAAGAGGTTTTCGAATGGCTCAGACCATGATTTTTGCCATTGAGGAGATTAACCAAAGTGAAAGTTTGCTCCCAAATGTTTCTATTGGTTATCGAATCTATGATAGCTGTGGTTCACGACTGTCTTCTATGAGTGCAACTATGGCATTGATGAATGGTCCAGAGTCTTCTGTAGGAGACAGATGCAATGGACAGTCTCCTATACATGCTATCATTGGAGAAACAGAGTCTTCTGCCACAGTGATTCTGTCCAGAACTACAGGAACTTTTAAAATTCCAGTGGTAAGGATAAATAATAGTAAAAACATGATAGTCTCTATACTGATGACCTACTGTATCACTGTTTCTTGTTCTTTTTCAGATAAGTCATGCAGCCTCATGTGAATGTCTCAGTAATAGGAAAGATTACCCTTCTTTCTTCAGGACTATTGCTAGTGATTACCACCAGAGCAGAGCACTTGCATACATAGTCAAGCACTTTGGCTGGTCTTGGGTGGGAGCTGTGAACAGTGACAATGACTACGGAAACAATGGAATGGCCATCTTTCTGAATACAGCCCAAGAGGAAGGGATTTGTGTGGAATACTCTGTGAAATTCTACCGAACAGAGCCTGACAAAGTCCAAAAAGTGGTAGAGACAATAAAAAAAAGCACAGCAAAAGTAATTGTTGCATTTCTTACCACTTCTGAGATGTACATGCTACTCAAGCAGCTAAGTATTCAAAACATTACAGGCCTCCAAATGATAGGCGTAGAGTCATGGATAACCGCAAAGTATTTGCTAATTCCAAATAGTTTTCATGTGCTGGGAGGGTCATTGGGGTTTGCAGTGAGAAAAAATGATATTGAAGGTTTTTCAGATTATGTTATAAAATCATTCTGGGACACAGCTTTTCCATGCTCACAGAGTGAGACAAATTCTTCTCAATATGCATCACGTTGCACTGTAAATCAGGATCTGTTAGTGCTGAGAAACTACAATGAAGATATACCTGAACAAAGATATGCAAGCAATGTCTACAAAGCAGTATATGCTGTGGCTCATTCACTACACAAATTACTCAAATGTAAAGAAAAGGAGAGTTGTGAAAAATACTTGAAAATACAACCACAGCAGGTAAAAAAAAAAAAAAAAAAAAAAAAAAAGAGTGCTATACTTTTAGCAAATAGGAGCAAGAGAATAACCCCATTTCTGTTTAAGTGTTTAAAATGTCTTCTTTTCTCAATAGGTTGTTGAGGCTCTGAAAAAGGTAAATTTCACTGTAAAGATTGAAGACCATGTATGGTTTGACAGCACTGGTGGCGTAGTAGCCCGATACGAAGTTGTAAACTGGCAGCAGGACTCAGATGGATCAATCCAGTTTAAACCAGTGGGATACTATGATGCCTCACTTCCCCCTGACCAGCGCTTTGTGCTCAACACTGAAAACATATTATGGGCTGGAGGACAGCTGGAGGTAAATGGCACTAACATGTTTATCCTACTGGGGGAGCAAAATGTCTAAATACTTAAATACTCTAAATATATATATATATATATTTTTTTTTTTATCTGAACAGTGTCTTACACCATTCCTCATGGCACTGCATCCTTTAAATTTTAAGACACAAAATATACAAATGTATGCTGTATGATTCCACATTGGTTTGAAATAAGCTTAGGTGACTTGCATCTTCAAGAATCAATTGAAAATTGGAATTGATCCTTGAAGGGCTATTATATCTACAGGCCAGACCAAATTGCTCGTAAACAATTTACAATTATTCGTCGCCGATTGTTAAATATGCTTATAGATTATTACAATACGTTGCATTTTTAAATAATATTAACATAATTATCAGTGTCTGATAAATTGCAGATAATGTTGTGATTGTGAGAAAACCACAATAAAATATAGGCTAAATAAAATAGTATTACACACACATATTTGATACATTAAAAAATCTATTTACACATGAGTGCAATGCAGATCATTATTTGATGTGCTTTGTAAAGGTGTTGTTGTTCAAATTTAAAGATGCCTGCTGATGTTACATACGTAACCTATATATCTGTTTACGTTCTTATTAGGGGCCAAGCACTGAAGGTGCGTAGGCACCTATTGTATCCGTTGGCATTCTTATTATTCTTCCTTTTTCTTCTGACTGGGAGTCTATGGTAGCCCATAGAACCGCTTGCGGGAAAGTTATGAAATTTGGCACACTGATAGAGGACAGTCTGAACAGTCACCATAGCAAATTTGGAGTCTGCAACTCAATCCCTCTAGCGCCAAACTGACAAACTGTCAAAAATGTCACGCATATTTATTAGTGCTGGGCAAAGATTAATCGCGATTAATCGCATCCAAAATAAAAGTTTGTGTTTGCATAATATATGTGTGTGTACTGTGTATAATTATTTTGTATATATAAATACACACATATGCATGTATTTATTTAAGAAATATTTGCATGTATATACTGTATATACATTTATACATAATTTATATTATATATAAATATAAATAATTTATATATAAATAAATAAAAATCTTAAATATATTCATGCATATGTGTGTATTTATATATACAAAATAATTATACACAGTACACACACATATATTATGCAAACACAAACTTTTATTTTGGATGCGATTAATCGCGATTAATCTTTGCCCAGCACTAATATTTATGCTAAGAACTTTTGAACCATAAGGGCTAGAAACTAAATTCTTTTCCCCCCTGATTCCTTAGCTCAAGACAATTCGATTGCACCGTCATTTTCGTCATTTTCCGTCATGTAAATTTGTCCGCCATTTTGAATTGTCCAAAAAACCTACTTTTTCGAACTCGTCCTAGATGGTTTGTCCGATTTGCAAGAAAATTGAACCAGATCATCTCCAGACCATGCTGACAAATATTTTTGGAATTCATGTTTATTTGTCAAACTGTTCGCGAATACCACACAAACTAATATTACGTAGCGCTTGCAAAAACAGACGTAAGGCTGTATCTCCGCAACACTTTATCGTATTCAGACCAAACTTGGTTCAAGTCATCAAAACCATGACCTGAGGCTACGTGCTGCGTTTCGGCGCAGTGCCACCTACTGGTCCAAAGATACAAAAAATTGCTATTTTTGCTTATAACTTCTGAACGGTTTGTCCAAAAATCATACAATTGGTCTCGTTAGATTCAGAGCAACATGTTGAGTCGACTGATATCCAATTTTACCATATCGGCCATTTTGGCTGTCGGCCATTTTGAATTTTGTGCTAAAATGCTGTATTTTATGAACGCAAGAACGGATTGTTACGAAACTTGGTATGGGTCATCAGCATGATGCCCTGAATGAGCCTGAGAAGTTTCAAACCAGGGGTAAAATGACATTTTCAAATGTTTATAAATATGGGTGTGGTTGACTAATTTTCACGAGAGTCATCTCATTAGGTTCCTGAATCCTTGCAGAGTCCAACGATACCAAACATGCTAGGTTTCGCCTTACGGTTTGTGTAGCGTTGTGATTTAGCGCTTAACCCCCTGGGGTCGGTGGTCACGCCGGCGATACCAGTTCGCTTTTTTCTTATCAGTGCAAAAGAGACTAAAAATACTCTGTTTATTTTGATCTTACATATAAGAGTTATACATCATTCAAAACTGTTAAATGTCTTCTTTTTGTCACGTAAAGTAAAGGCGGAAGCAATTGCAAGTAAAAGGCTCTTTATTAGAACAATGGTTGACTCAGGATGTAGCACAGCAGATCGCAGAACGCAGAATGCAGAACGCAGACAGCAGCAGAGCGGTGACGCAGGGACTGAGATGGGCAATCTCCCGGGAATGAAGTATCCGAGTGGTGAGATCGTGATGGAAGAGAATCAGAGTCCAGAGAACGGGAACACACGAGGAGAACAGGGAACAGGCAGTGACACCAGGAAGCTTCAACAACGATCTGACAAACACAAGGCGAAAGACAAGGCATTAAATAGGCTGGTTGATGGAATGCAGCTGGCGCTGATGAGGGAATCAGGTAATCAGCGGTACACACGAAACACTCAGTACGAACACCACACACACACAAGACGAGAGAGAGACAGTGGATCTAACAACCATGACAGTAAAAAACGCATTTCTCTGTCTTGACAAAAAGCCCATTCTCTAGCAGCCTCTATAACACTCGCCTGACGTGCTGAACGTGTTCCTGGAGAGAAGATGAAAAAAATCAATATGTCGTCCAGGTAGACATATATGAACTGATCTACCATATCTCTCAGCACGTCATTGACGAGTGCCTGGAAAACCGCCGGGGAGTTGGACAGCCCGAAGGGCATGACCAAGTATTCGAAGTGCCCCCTGGGGGTGTTAAAGGCAGTTTTCCATTCATCTCTCTTCCGAATGCGAACCAAATGATAGGCGTTACGTAAATCCCATTTTGTGAAAACGGATGTTCCTTGCAACCTCTCGAAAGCTGAAGACATCAGCGGCAAAGGATAGGTATTCTTTACCGTGATGTTGTTCAAATAGTCAATACAAGGTCGCAGGGAACCATCCTTCTTCCCCACAAAAAAGAACCCCGCCCCCGCTGGAGAAGAGGAAGGCTGGATGAACCCCACTGACAGAGAATCAGAAATATATTTCTCCATGGCCTCCCTCTCAGGAATAGAAAGAGAGTATAGTTTGCCTTTAGGCGGAGACTTACCTGGCAGTAAATCGATAGCACAGTCATAGGGATGATGCGGAGGAAGAGAAGCAGCACAGGACTTACTGAACACCTCCTTCAGATCGAGGTACTCCACGGGCACGTTTGATAAATCCGCTGCCTTCTCCTGAAACACAGAACCAGACACAGACGAACAAGCAGACACAAGATAACAACTCATAACAACATTCACTCCACGTTGAAATGGAGTTCAGGCCCCAATCCACTCTTGAATTGTGTCGCACCAGCCAAGGGTGGCCCAAAACTACGGGTGCTAACGGGGAGTCCATGAGAAGGAACGTGATGATTTCTGTGTGGTTGCCAGACGTAATGAGAGTTATGGGACCGGTGGTAAGGGAAATGTTGGGGAGTTCTTGTCCATTTAGAGCATTAACGGAGATCTGACGGGTGAGTGGTGTGATGGGAAGATTAAATTTGTGAGCAAAGTGAAGGTCCATGAAGTTACCTTCGGCTCCGGAGTCCAGTAATGCTTGGCAGTGTGTGTGTGGTTAGCCCATCTCAGTCTTACCGGAAGGAGAGTTGATGGTGAGGACTTCTCGGCGGAGATCCCACCCGATAGTAGCCTCTTCATTACTACCAGGCTTGCTCTTTTACTGGACACGAGTGCAAGAAATGTCCCGTGCCCCCAAAGTAAAGACAAAGTCCTCCGGAGGTGCGGATAGGGCGAGTGTACAGCTCCATGCGGTTGAGGCGAGCATCCACTCGCAGAGCCAGATCGATAAGTCCGTTGAGATTCTAGGGAAGGTCCAGGATGTATATCTCCTTTTGAGCACGGCCGGCCAGCCCATGCAGGAACATATCCCACTGTGCCTCCTCGTTCCATTTGCACTCTGCCGCCAATGTGCGGAACTCAATAGAGTAATCGGCAACAGAGCGATCACCTTGCCTGAGGTCCGCGAGCAGTCTGGCAGCTTCCTTGCCCGCCACCGCACATCAAAAACTCTCCTCATCTTGGTGGAGAGTGCCTGGAACGAGTGAGCACGAACACTACCTTGGAATCTTCCGTCTCAAAAGTCCTGGGCTGTAAGGAAAAATGCATTGAACACCTGGCCTCTGACGTTCCGCCACACCATTGGACTGATTTTACATGTGCTTCAAGACGTCATCACGCAAAGCGTTCCCCATAGCGTCAATTCGACGCAACGCTCGTTCCCTCTTCAGGGAACCGAGGTTACAGTCGTAACCGAGGCGTTCTCACACGTTTATGAGCTCTGTCCCTTTCTCTGTGATGCACATTCTTAATGGCCACATCTGTATAATATATTTATATTTTTAATGCCACTGAAAAAAAATCTAATATAAATAATTCATAATTTTACATATGTTTTAAATTATAAAAAAAAAAAAAAATGTGTCCCTAAAAATTTCATCATTTAATGTTTCAGTTAAGCAATACTCTGTTTTCCTTGTAGAAGCCAAGGTCTGTGTGCAGTCAGAGCTGTCCAACAGGCACTAGGAAGGCTGCACAGAAAGGAAGACCTGTCTGCTGTTATGACTGTATTCCATGTGCAGAAGGAGAAATCAGTAATGAGACAGGTAATCTTCAGCCCATCTCACAGTTTCACAGACAATTGGTTATTTCCTTCTTTGTGTTTTCATTCTGCTCTTGCAGTTTCAGCAATGTCTTAGCAAAGAGTTCATGAATAATTTTCTTTTGGTTTGTAACTATAGTGATCACAACTTCCTTTCCAGATTCAAATAACTGCAAGCAGTGTCCAGACGAATACTGGTCTAATGCTGAGAAAAATAAATGTGTACTAAAGGCTATAGAATTTCTGTCATTCAAAGAAGTTATGGGTATAGTGCTAGTCTTTTTCTCTCTGTTTGGAGTAGGATTAACTGTGATGGTGGCCATCCTGTTTTACAGCAAGAAGGACACCCCCATAGTAAAAGCCAACAATTCAGAGCTGAGCTTTCTGCTGCTCTTCTCATTGACTCTGTGTTTCCTCTGTTCACTTACTTTCATTGGTCGGCCCACTGAGTGGTCTTGTATGTTGCGTCACACAGCATTTGGGGTCACTTTTGTTCTCTGTATCTCCTGTGTTCTGGGGAAAACAATAGTTGTGTTAATGGCCTTCAAGGCTACACTTCCAGGAAGTAATGTCATGAAATGGTTTAATCCTGTACAACAACGACTCAGTGTTCTTGCCTTTACACTTATACAGGTTCTAATCTGTGTGCTTTGGTTAACAATATTTCCTCCATTTCCCAACAAAAATATGAAATATGATAAAGAAAAGATCATTCTTGAGTGTAGTCTGGGTTCTACTATAGGTTTCTGGGCTGTTCTGGGTTATATTGGCCTACTTGCCATTTTGTGCATTATTTTGGCTTTTTTGGCTCGCACGCTGCCTGATAACTTTAATGAAGCCAAATTCATCACATTCAGTATGCTCATATTCTGTGCTGTATGGATCACATTTATTCCAGCTTATGTCAGTTCACCCGGAAAATTTACTGTAGCTGTGGAGATATTTGCCATTTTAGCTTCAAGCTTTGGTTTACTAGTCTGCATTTTTGCACCAAAATGTTATATACTCCTGCTTAAGCCTGAACAAAATACAAAACAACATATGATGGGAAAGGTTCTGTCGAAGTCCTATTGAGAGAGAAGATAACATGTCTATAATGACATTGTAATGGTGTAATTGTAAAGTAATTTCTTAGGGTAGAAAAAAACAGTGAAATTATAAAAGCTTTGACACATAAATGACTGGCCACATGATAACATTATTTTATTTGTATATAATGTGTCCAGATTGACCCTGACAAACTTATAAACTGTTTAAACAAACTCAATTTTAACAGAATGAAAGAGTTCCCAAAATCTCTGTGATGTTTGTATTTTTTGTATTTATGTATTAAAACATCAAAAACAATTATTATTATTATTATTATTATTATTATTATTTTACAAAAGTGCACTGAAAACTAAAACTATTTCAACTTTTGCTTAAATAATGGGGAAATATACTCTTGTTCCATGTAGTTATAGGGTGTGACTTTGCATGCTGTAAATTAAAGTGGTGCTTGTTATCCTCTTGTTCCATGTAGTTACAGGGTAGAGGTCTGCATTCCTGATCAGAATTCTTGCAGTGCGGGATTAAATTTCTGAATAAAAGAAGGTAGCGCACAGTAACTCTGATGTACTTTGGATGGAAGCGGGCGTTCTGACAATAGCCTGTCTGCTTCCGACATCCTTTTACAACAGCGTATCCACGCTTTAATTTACTTTTCTCTGTGACATTTTGCTTTGGCTGTAATATATATATATATTTACAAATGCTGCACTGAGCAACCAGGCAAATAAATTTTTTTGCATCCCAGTCACGACTGCACCTTAAAAGAGAGCATTCCTTCTTTGGTCAGTTTTTGGATGAGAGACGCTGAACTCATCATGACATTCTTTTCTTGTATGGATGTTAAATAGTTCTGTTAAAAAAGTGATTTCATTTTGCAAAAGCTATAGGCCTATAAGCCAATGATTTTCATTCATTCATATTTTCCTTTTTTTTTTTCTTGACAATAAAATGTTAAAAGAATTTTGAAACTTGACAAGAAGAATAACAATAACAAATAGCTACCATTTTTGTATAACCTACATTTTATATTTGTTATAATAAATCTCTCTCTTTCAGTAGGGGTAATTTAAATGTGAGATTCTGGAAACGAGATATAAATTTAGTGGGATCGGTCGGGTCAGGAAGAAAATCATTGTAAGCAGATAGCGGGTAAACACAGAGTGATTTACAACTCTGCCCTACAAAGGCAAAAAACCTTAACTCCCTAGACTGTGGAACTGAGAAAAATGACTTTAAAGATTTTAAGTTGTCCCGCCAAATTAATTATAGGTAGGACACTGGAAATATGGCAATTAGATGTTTTAGTAAGGAAAATTACAAACTTGACTTTTGACCACTATTTTAAAGTTACTGTACTCTGCCTTTGTATTGTCAGCAAAAAGTGAGAGGTCATGGCAAGGCAAAAGGTAGTAACTTCCACATTATCAATATTTGGTTGCTGATCACCATTAACAAAATCATTATAGTAACCAGGCTTGTGCACAATTCAGAATTGAATTGAGAATGACTCCTTAATTCCAATTCAATTCTTGAATTTGAATTGAATTTGAATTGATGTCAAAAACAGGATCTAGAATTACAATTCGAATTTGAATTAAAGGAAGCAGAATTGCAATTCAATAAAAATTCAAAGAAATTCATATACATATTTTAAGTGAAGTGTTTAACAATGAAGCTTTACAGTATATGTCAGATATGACTGCATTATAAATGATATTAGTTTGAACTACTTGTACAGATTACATTAAAATGATATGTTTTCCCCCAGCAATGAATGTTAAAAGCTCTAGTCACAGAACAAATAATTAAGTTTGATTTATTGTAATTGTAATTATGTGGAACATGATGGAACATGACTCCATTTCCCAGAATGCTTTACTTTAACCAAGTATTTAAAATGGTTGCTAAACAATTTGAGGTGGACATTTGTTTGAAAGCACAATTTGATGGGCAACACTGGACTTTTTAAGTTTCAGAAGTCCCTTACAACTTCACTCTGCACCTGTTGAGAGAATCTTTAGTGTTGCAGGAAAGATATTCAGACCAGAACGGTGCAGACTCAATGCAAAAACATTTGAGGAGCTATTGAGAATTAGATGCAACAGTGTTGCTCAGTAATTTTTTTGCATTGGAATAAATGATAACTGCATTTACAACAACTTTGTGTTTGTGTGATTACTTTGAAATGAAAATTACATTGGAACAAAACTAATTAAACAACACTGAGGGGGTAATTTATTTCAAGAATTTTATCAATATCTATTTTAGAACAATATGTATGCAGGGTTGAGGAGTAAATAGTTACGTGAAATGAAATTTCTGTTATTAAATTACAAAATTAATGTCATTGTATTTAGTTGTATTACTGAAATGTTTAATTCAATTAGTTACTAATCAACTTAAAACGAAATTGCTTTGCATTGATAAAGTTATCCAAATAAAGTAATCCAAACCACATTTATAATGGGTAACTAATAACAGTAAGCAATAACATTTCCAAAGTAACCTTCCTAACACTGAATGCATGCGAGACTCAACACATTCTTTCTGTTGTGTGACTGTGTGGAATTTCTTTGAATTGCCATGAATTTAATTCCACTTCCTGTCATTCCAATTCCAATTCAATTCAACGTCATGTGGGGCAGAGTAAATTCAATTCAAATTCCAATTCATGAATTGAATGGAGGCCAATTCTGAAATTCTGAATTTTGCACAAGCCTGATAGTAACACCTGTATAAAATCTAGTGATCATGGCATTTATTTTGTATGATTTACAATTACTTATAGCCATCTACTTATTTCTATCCTGTGCTTTGGGTTGCATTCTGATGTCATTATTAATACATTAGACATGACAAAATACCTCCATATCTTCAATTGGTACCGAGTGGCATAAGACTTGCTAAGCGTGCTTTCAAAATGATCACGATAAAACAGATCCTCGCACACCTTCGACCCGGGGGCTGGTTTATAGCGGTGGATCTGAAAGATGCATACACTTTCACATTGAGATAGCCCCTCATCACAGGCGCTTCCCGAGATTTGTGTTTGAAGGTGTCGTTCTCCTCGTACGTTCACGAAAAATGCAGTGCTTTCCCCTTTGAGACTCAGTGGCTACCTGAGACTACCTAGACGACTAATGCATTTATTGCACAACCTTCTATGTTCTGCGTCTTTTCAGTATGCGGTGGTTTCAGCTGTCTGCCCTATTATTGCGCTTGTGCACTTTGCTCGTCCCACGGATTTATTTCGGACGCTATGATTGTATGTTACGTTTGAATAAACAGAAGATTCAATTGCAAGTGAATATACACATTTATTGTTAAACACAAGTGAGAGTAGTGAAACAGAGTCAGATATTGGTGAGATGTCTGGAACAGTCTGGCCTTGGCAGCGCAGGGACTGAATGGACAACCCAGATCCTCCTTGAAGATACATGGAGCGAAAGGGAATCCAAACCTCCGCAGGATAACGAAGGAACAATGGCATACGATCCTCAGGACAGAACTGCAGAGCGATCGCGAACACACCAGGTAATCCACAGGAAAGAAGATGAACGGCCAGGGGAACAGACAAACTCACAGGAAACAAACCCAACGATCTGACAAACACAAGACGAAAGACAATGAGTATAAATAGCCATAGATGATGAACAGCAGCTGGCGCTGATAATCAGCTGAGTGATAATCAGCGACCACACCCATACGCACACACATACACACAGAGCGAGCCAGTGAATTCATGAACCGTGAACCGAGAGGAATATTCTTGGTTGAAAGCCGCACTTTTTGACCTACGACGTAAACGGGAGGCTTCGACCGGTGTCGATTCTTCCTTAGCCTTGGTGCGCGCCCCCACCTGGAGGAGAGTCTCACGGGCTCTGGTCCATGTGCGGTGACACCTCCGGACGAAGGCGTGGGCGGAGGGGACTGTTACTTCGGATTCCAGACTAGGAAAAATAGGTGGCTGGTAACCTAAACTACATTCAAACGGAGTGAGGCCCGTGGATGACACTGGTAACGAGTTATGAGCGTACTCAACCATTGGGATGTGTTGACTCCAGGAGGAAGGATTCTTGTATATCAAACACCGCAACACTCTCTCTAAGTCTTGGTTAGCCCTCTCAGTTTGACCATTGCTTTGGGGATGAAACCCCAAAGACAGACTGACCATCGCCCCCAGTAGTTTACAAAAATCTCGCCAGAATTTGGACACAAATTGGGGCCCCCTGTCAGAGACCACGTCCATCGGGAGGCCATGTAAACGAAAGACGTGATCTACGACAGCTACCGCTGTCTCCTTGGCAGAAGGTAATTTAGGCAAGGTAATGAAATGAGCCGCCTTCGGGAACCGGTCCACAACAGTCAAAATGACTGTCTTGGCTTGGGAGGGCGGGAGGGCTTGAGGGCTTGTGATGAAATCTAGCGCTATATGGGACCAAGGTCTCGAAGGGACAGACAGTTGGAGTAACCCATCTGGAGGTCGATTGGAAGTCTTACCAGTGGCACAAATTGAGCAGGCCAAAACAAAACCCAGAATGTCGTGGGCCATAGCTGGCCACCAGAATCGTTGCTTAACCAAAAAACTGGTACGGTTTACTCCTGGATGACAAGCTACTTTGGAACAATGACCCCATCGAATGACGTCTGACCGCAGTTCCTCCGGCACGAATAACCGACTCGGTGGACAACCGGGCAGAGGCGTTACCCCTTCTAAGGCCGATTTGACCTTCGACTCGATCTCCCATATGAGTGTGGAAACAATGAGTCTCTCAGGTAAAATGCACTCGGGAGTAAATGGGCGTTTGGAGCGGTCAAAAACGCTAGACAAAGCATCGGGTTTGATGTTCTTAGAACCCGGGCGGTACGAGAGAGAAAACTCAAAACGACCGAAAAAAAGAGACCACCGAGCCTGCCTGGAGTTGAGTCTTTTGGCGGATCTGATATATTCCAAGTTCTTGTGATCAGTCCAGACGATAAAAGGTACCCCCGACCCTTCTAATGAATGTCGCCATTCTTCCAATGCTAGTTTGACTGCCAACAATTCTCTGTTACCAATGTCATAGTTACGTTCGGCGGACGATAAGCGATGAGAAAGAAACGCGCAAGGAAGCATCCTGTCGTCCGAGGAAGAACGCTGGGAAAGAACCGCACCTACCACCACCTCTGACGCATCGACCTCCACCACAAACTGACGTGAAGAATCAGGGGCTGTGAGAATGGGCGCCGAAACAAAGCGGCTCTTCAGGTTGGAAAATGCAGTTTCGGCTGCACCAGACCACCTGAACGTCGTCCTGGGGGAGGTCAAGGCAGTCAGAGGAGCGGCTAGTTGGCTGAAATCGACCATTTACGCAAAAAATGGAAATACGTCAATGAAGCGTAAACTCAGTTCCGGTGTGAGCTTTGTTGGTGGAGAAATGGCAGCTAGAGTGTTTTCGACGAGCCTGAGTTGTCTTCCGAAGTTCACCAGCGCCGATGTGGTGAAGAGTGTGGAGATGCATTCGTTCACTAAAGGGAACAAATTGGACAAGGGATATAAATTCTTCCACGAAGAGTTTATCCACAATTACCAAGGTAAGCTTTAGCTTTAGCCATAGCCGTATCACCGGTTATAACTCTGTTTATGTTAACTGTAAATCTTAGGTGTTGTGAATTTGTAATATAAGGTATAACACATCGCAGTGAATATGTTGTGTGTATGTTTAAGTGAGATGGCATGAGATTAACATAACAACCAGTAATTTGGTGAAGCTGTAGCAGCTACTAGGTAAATGTGAAATGTTACTGACAGTGACTTGTAAAGTTGTGTATTTCTATGTGAGATAACACGTAATGTTTTCTTGTTGCATGCGGTTATAGTATCAAATATACTCCAGGGACAGGTAGTAGTGAGAGGTAGATGCTTCAGGTCAATGAGAAAGAGCGAGGAGCCTCACAAACTGGAGGTTTGACTATAGACACAATGCCGGTTGGCAAAAGTTCAAAAAGTTGCCCGTTCTTGCGTGTTCATTCTTCTTGCTGCGGTTGCGGCACTTTCTTCACTTACTATTATTTTACTGAAAGTAGGGTGACCAGACGTCCTCTTTTTCCCAGACATGTCCTCTTTTTTGATACCTATATAATAAAATAACATTGAACATACATGAAATGTAATCATATTTGCATTATGTACGCAGCTCTGCACACCCATTACTCTCGATGAAATATCTCACAAACTCACTACACTCCTCTTTTTTACCAACTCAAATCTGGTCACCCTACTGAAAGTTATAGTTTCATGTTATTATGAACATTGATGTAGCAGCATAAGTATGACTTCAGTGTAACCTATTTAATTTATTGTGTCTAGATATCACTGGAGGCAGAAAGTGCAGACCTGAAAGCTTTCTCCTGTAGTTGTGCGGCTGGTAAATGATTCTGCAATCACATAGTTGCCATCCTGTACCAGACCGCACATTATTCCCAGCTGGGTCTGCAGGCTGTTCCACCCCCGCTGGCCTGCACAAGTGGCTTGCAAAGATGGCACAGACCAAGAACACAGGTGGGTTTGTGATAAACATGTCATTATGATTTAAGAACCGATGTGTATCTATAACAACTGTAAATTATTATAAAAACACCCCCAGTAGTGACTACAGACTGTAATTGTTTTTTGTCTTTTACTTTTAAGGGAATCCATCCTGAACCGGTTAGTGAGCTGGTGGTGCAAAAGCCCAAAACAGTTGGCAAGGACGGTCTGAGGTCCACACTGTACAAGGCATATACAGGTGATTAATTTGTTAACTGTTTTGTTGCTTTGTGAGAGTAAGTTAAGTTTTTTTTAATGTTATGACTAACCAAATTATGGTTACCGCAGATAAAATGAATACAATTTAAATGTAGTTAAGCACTCATCTCTAACTTTTCTTTTGTGTGACCAATAATCTTGTGTTTCTTTTTTCTCTCTTGTCTAGGACCACCGCCAGATCCATATATGATGGCATCTGGAAGCAAATTAAGCCAGGTGCAGCCCCAACCTCTCATGGCTGTTGTATTGGATGGGGTTTCTGAGATGGAGCTGACACCATCTATGGCTGCCGTTCAAGATGCTCACGGCCTAACGCATCTTCGAGTGTGTGCGGCCGCAGGATTGGTTTGCAGCGATCGACCTGAAGGACGCCTACTTCCATGTCTCCATTCTACCTTGACACAGACCGTTCCTACGGTTTGCTTTCGAGGGGCGGGCATACCAGTATGCGGTTCTCCCATTCGGGCTAGCCCTGTCTCCTCGCGTCTTCACGAAAGTCGTCGAGGCAGCCCTTGTTCCTCCACGGGAACACGGGGTTCGCATCCTGAACTATCTCGACGACTGGCTGATCCTAGCTCACTCTCGAGACCAGGTTTGTGAACACAGGGACCTAGTGCTCCGGCACCTAGCTCGTCTGGGCCTTCGGGTCAACTGGGAGAAGAGCAAACTCTGCCCCGTGCAGAGGATCTCTTTTCTCGGTATGGAACTCGACTCGGTCGCCATGTGCGCGCAGCTCAACTGCTGACTTGCCTTCGTCAATTCGAGGGCAAGAGTGCGGTTCCACTGAAACTGTTTCAGAGGCTCCTGGGGCATATGGCATCCGCAGCCGTAGTAACGCCGCTCGGATTGCTTCATATGAGACCGCTTCAGCTTTGGCTTCGCGATCGAGTCCCGAGGTGGGCATGGCAACACGGCACGCTCCGAGTTCCAGTGACTCCAACCTGCCGTCAGACCTTCACCCCGCGGACAAACCTCCGTTTTCTAAGGGCCGGGGTGCCCTTAGAACGAGTTTCTCGGCATGTTGTTGTATCAACAGATGCCTGCACCATGGGCTGGGGCGCCATGTGCAATGGACATGCTGCCGCGGGCTCCTGGACAGGACCCCAGCGCCTTTGGCATGTCAATTGCCTCGAGTTGCTGGCTGTACGTCTCGCCCTGCACCGCTTCCGTGCATTGCTCAGGGGTCAGCACGGACTAGTCCGATCAGACAATACCGCGACAGTAGCGTACATTAACGACAAGGTGGTCTGCATTCCCGCCGTATGTTGCAACTCGCCCGCCACCTCCTCATATGGAGTCAGAAGCATCTGAGTTCGTTTCGAGCCATTTATATCCCGGGAGACCTGAACCGTGCGGCCGACGAGCTGTCTCGGCTTCGGCCTCTCCCTGGAGAATGGAGACTCCATCCCCAGTCGGTTCAGCTGATCTGGGATGAGTTCGGGGATGCACAGGTAGATCTGTTTGCCTCCCACGACTCGTCCCATTGCGACCTGTTTTATTCCCTGACCGAGGGCACGCTCGGCACGGATGCACTGGCGCACAGCTGGCAGCGGGGCCTCCGCAAGTATGCGTTTCCCCCAGTGAGCCTTCTTGCCCAGACCCTGCGCAAGATCAGGGAGGACGAGGAGCAGGTCATTTTGGTTGCCTCATATTGGCACAACCGGACCTGGTTCCCCGAACTAGTACTCCTCATGACAGCACCTCCCTGGCCAATCCCTCTGAGGAAGGACCTCCTTTCTCAGGGACGGGGCACACTATGGCACCCTCGTCCCGATCATTGGAACCTCCACGTGTGGCTCCTGGACGGGACGAGGCAGGTTTGAGTACCCTACCACCAGCAGTGGTGGCTACTATCAATTCCGCTAGAGCATCGTCCACGAGACATGCCTATGCGTTGAAGTGGAACCTCTTCGTCAACTGGTGTTCTTCCCGTCGTGAAGACCCCACGAAATGCCCGATCAGTGTCGTGCTTTCCTTCCTGCAGCAAGGGTTGGAGCGAATCCTGTCTCCCTCCACCCTGAAAGTGTATGTTGCCGCCATTGCAGCACATCACGATGCAGTTGAAGGTAAATCTCTGGGAAAGCACGACCTGATCATCAGGTTCCTGAGAGGAGCGAGGAGACTGAATCCTCCTCGCCCTCCTCTCGTTCCCTCTTGGGACCTCTCAGTGGTACTAACTGCCCTGCAGAGTGCTCCCTTTGAGCCTCTGTAATCAGTGGAGCTTAAGTTCCTGTCAATTAAGACAGCGCTCCTGGTTGCATTGGCCTCTATCAAGAGGGTAGGGGACCTGCAGGCATTTTCGGTTGACGAAGCGTGCCTGGAATTCGGGCCGGTTAACTCTCACGTGACCCTGAGACCCCGGCCTGGATATGTGCCCAAGGTTCCCACCACTCCCTTTCGAGACCAGGTGGTGAACCTGCAAGCACTGCCCTTAGAGGAGGCAGACCCAGCCTTGGCACTGCTCTGCCCAGTACATCTGCGTAGACAGAATGCAGTGTTTCAGGACCTCAGACTAGCTCTTTGTCTGTTATGGTGGGAAGCTGAAGGGAAAGGCTCTCTCCAAGCAAAGGTTACTGGATAGTGGACGCCATTGCTTTGGCATACCAGCAGCAAGGTCGACCGTGCCCCCTTGGTGTGAAGGCCCACTCCACTCGGAGTGTGGCCTCCTCTTGCGCTCTAGCGCATGGCGCCTCGCTAACAGACATCTGCAGAGCTGCAGGCTGGGCGACACCTAACACATTCACGAGATTCTACAATCTCCGAGTGGAGCCAGTTTCTTCTCATGTACTTGCTTCAACCAGCCAGTACTAGATTCTGCTCAGGTGTCTTCACTTGCTCACCATTCCTTTCCACGGATGGGATACGTGCGATATTCTCCTCAGGTGAGCCTCCCCGCAGACCCTGAGTTCCTCCAGCACTGTCGACTTCAACGCCAGAGTTATGCCACCGGCAGCTTTCGCGCTTGGCTAGGTGCCTCCATGTGCATGGTTCCCCCTCTGGGCGACCCCCACATGTGTATTTCCACTGTAAGCCTCTTTGAGCATGTGTCCTTCCCTTGGCAAGCCACCTTGCCACCCCTGGGGTTGAAATATTCCACCTGCGGCTGGACACCCCAGTGATACTCCATATGCAGCCCCTCGGGGTCATATGTGTATTCCAAGTCCCCCCCTCCGGGTTGGGCATGATTGCATATTTCCACTGAGATATGCTTCCCATTGTACCTTGGTATTCCTGTGTTAAGTAGGACTCCTTCATCCGTGCCAGTCTCACGACAGGGAGCTCAGACTTACGCAGGGCACTGGAAGACAGCCGAGGTGGCGTGATTAGACTGGGAACCCCATTCGTCGTCGTCACTGACGTAACTCATAGTGACCACGAAAGGGAACGTCTCGGTTACGTATGTAACCCTCGTTCCCTGAGTAGGGAACGAGACGTTACGTCTCCCTGCCACTTCCGCTGTACCGCTGGAACGCCGGAGTTCAGTCTCGGCTCCTCAGCGAAGAAACATATCTGCATGTTGCCAGCGTACTTTCTTATATACCCACGACGTGGGGCGGACTTACGCTGTGCAAATTCCGCAGACCCATGGCATTTTCTTGCCATTGGCTCGTTTTGTATACTCGAAGGTGAGAGGCTTTCTAAGCGAAACCCCATTCGCCTTCACTGACGTAACGTCTCCGTTCCCTACTCAGGGAATGAGGGTTACATACGTAACCGAGACGTTCTCCTCTCCCTAGCATTTCCGTTTCCGTTCCTATCCAGATATGTTAGGGCTCTGCTGAATGTGTAATGTGAACAGCTCAAGGCTAATATGTACTATTTATAGTTTGATTAGAGCGGTTTTGGTGGCGTCGGCGTTGTGGAAAGTTGTGGCGGAGTTCGCTCAGGTACATGTGGTCTTTTGTATTAACTTTCTTGATCGCTTGCAGTGGTGATATTTATTGTGTATTGCCCTCAGTAATAGCAACAATAGCAGGTGTGTGAATGCTGGTCGGTAGATTGAGCCACGGCACCTGTTGTGAGTAACCATACAGCTTTGCGTCTGGTGTTTGTTCAACCCAAATCGTAAGTACGCATCTCCCTTTTCTTTACATTTGGGATTTGGTAAATTTAGTTTAACCCTTTGGATATTTTTGGTAAAGGTAAAGAGGGAATGGAACATCGAGATCGTTAAGCCTTATTCCTAGCCAAAGATGCCACACGTAACGCCGCCGCTGTTTTGCTTACGGGCACTTTATTTTTGTTTTGCTTGCGTTCATTTATTTGTTTTTGTTGCTTATGGGCATTTATTTGTTTTTGTTTTGTTTGCGTGCTGTTCTTTTGTGCTGCTTTGCAGGCCTATTTGGCTCTAGCTTACAAACATTGAATCTGCAGGGCTGCTGATCATTTTTATTTTTGATTGTTTACAATTATAGTTTTGTTTCTTTTTGTTTGTGCTTTGCACTGTTTCTTCGCTTCAGTTTCCTTTTGCTAAGAGTGTTATTTCGTTGTTATTCTCATTTCCGTTTAATCATTATATTACTTTATATATATATATATATATATATATATATATATATATATATATATATATATATATATATATATATATATACAGTATATGTGTGTATGTGTGTGTGTGTGTGTGTATGTATGTATATATGTATATATATATATATATATATATATATATATATATATATATATATGGGCCCGGGATGAGATAATCTTAGATGAAAAATTTTCTTTGGCAAAATATGTGTGTGTGTGTATATATATATTTACAGTATATAATATTTTTGGTTTTGATCTATTTTTGCAGCTTTATCGTATTCCAAATTTATTATTTTCTTTTTTTTGCAATGTATTATATTTTATTGTAAAGTATTTATTCTTTTCGCCTCATCCACTTTCTGGTCAAATAGGATATCTGCTCTTGCTGTATGCAGTGTCATCAGGGGTCCTGAGTGCTATAAACTCCCACCACACAGTGTCTGTAAACGTTATGTTGGTTTTCTTTTTTGTATTATTCAGTGTAGTTTTCTTTTTGTAGTCTTTGTGTGTCTCTTTTCCTTCCTCTCCAGAAGCCAGTGAGGACTCGGCGTGGAACAGGGGAGGCTAGCTGCTTTCATTCGGTGATGTGCATCACAGTGTGCTGTGTGTGCTGACACAACTTCCTTATTGTGTGTACGCGGGTTGGCTGATTTGGTGTGAATTTAGGTGGGTTTGAACTACTTCCTGAGTTGCAGCCGGCCTGCCTTGTTCCCGTTAAGCCTGGCCCTGGATAGTTGTTTTTACAATCTTGATTGTGCTGTGTCTTTTGGAGAGAGAGTCCATGATAATGAGTCTTAAATGATGATTGTGTTTTTATAATAATGTGTATTTTTGTCCTTCATGGGAGTATTTCCCTGGCGCCCCACCAGGGTGGCGTAGTCGGATCAGTTTAAATTGTGATTCTCGTTTCCCTCCACTCATTTAATGCCACAATAACATGCTAGGACCTTCAAAAAACCGGCTGAATTTTCAGTTTATGGGTGTATAAAGATTTTGGATAAAACAGTTACCAAAACAGAGATGTTTTTAGTTTTATTATGTACCAACATAAACTATAAAGCTGTTCAGTAAAAAAACATGCCATCATCGTGATAATAATCAGCATAACTTAATATAGGTTGGTAAAAGTAAGAGTGTGTATTATTTCATCCACATAATTCTCAAATATATTACTCACAGAGCTCTTGAGGGTAATTTACCCATCAAATGTTTTTTTGAGTTCTTGTCTGGTTTCAGTAAAATGATATAGCATTTAGGAATGAATATGCAAAATAACATTCCATATGTGGAGGCTAAAATGGCAAATATCTCCACTGCTACAGTGAATTTTCCAGGAGAACTAACATAAGCTGGTATAAAAGCAATCCAAACAGCACAGAATATGAGCATACTAAATGTAATGAATTTGGCTTCATTAAAGTTATCAGGGAGTTTCCGAGCCAGAAAAGCCAAAAAGAAACAAAGAATGGCAAGAAGTCCAATATAACCCAGCGCTGCCCAGAAACCTACAACTGATCCCACGTTACACTCTAGAATGATCTTTTCTTTGAAGTACTTAAGATTTTTAAAAGGAAAAGGGGGTGATATTGTTAACCAAAGGACACAAATAAGCACTTGTATAAGAGTAAAGGCAAAAACACTGAGTCTCTGTTGAGGAGGGCCAAACCGTTTCATGACATTACTTCCTGGAAGTGTAGCCCTGAAGGCCATTAATACCACAATTGTTTTCCCTAGAACACAGGAGATACAGAGGACAAAAGTGATGCCAAATGCTGTGTGACGCAACATACAGGACCACTCAGTGGGCCGACCAATGAAAGTAAGTGAACAGAGAAAACACAACATCAATGAAATCAGTAGCAAGAAGCTCAATTCTGAGTTGTTGGCTTTCACTATTGGGGTATTTTTATATCTGAAAAATATGACTGCAATTATCATTGTTATAAATACACCAACAACTGAAATAGTTGTGAGTAAAATTCCCATGATCTCCTCATATGACAAAAATTCTGTTTCCTTTTTAACACATCCATTGTTTTGCAGATTTGACCAGAAGTCTTGATGGCACCGCAGACATGTTACAGAATCTGTTATTGGATGTGATTATTAATAACAGAAAAATCAATGATTTATGTGTCTTGTTTTCTTTCTTTATGGAAATTGTCATAAAATTGTACCTGTAGTGTTACTGATCTCTCCCTCTGTGCATGGTATGCAGTCATAACAACATATAGGTTTTCCTTTCTTCACAGCCTTCCTAGTGCCAGGGGGGCAGCTTTCACTGCACACAGACACTGGTACCTGTGACAGAGTGTATTTGTTTGTTTGTTTTGCCATTTCCATTTACTTAGAGAAATTAAAATTCAAACCATATATATATATATACATATATATTAAATTTTTTTTGTAAGTCCACCACTTTTTCCTCACCTTTGTGGAATTATTTGCCCATATAATTGTTGCCATATTGACAGCTAAACGATTTATCCCCAGAAAAGAAGCATCATATAGTCCAACAGTAACAAATTCGTAGTGTTGTTTTCTACTTGGTTGCCAATTTATTATCTCATATTTTGCCACTGGATCACCATTTTCATCGAAGTAAACCTCTTCGTCATCTTTAGTTTTGAAATGCACCCTTCTCAGGTGCTTCAGAAACTGAAAAATAATAATAATAATAGACAAAATATTCAATATTTAAAGCAGTCATTGACTAGTGTTTGACACCACAAACAAATCTTTTAAAACTCAATACAATAGTATTTGTAATGTACATATAGTGCATATTATGAAATGTTGAACATGCTCTGTACACATTTACAACCTTAGAGAATAATGTACTTGTAGCAGTAGTAAAATAGTTGTTAAAGGATACCCACTGTCAAAGGATCAGGCTGTTTTTTTGAGGCACATTTTTCCTTGCAGCCCAGAAGGTCATGAAGTGTATGAGCCACAGCATATACTCCTTTGTACACATTGCTGAAGATGGGCATAAGGGACATGTCTGTGAATAGGTTTTGCACTTGTGACAGTTCCTCCTTGCCTGTACATGCAGTTGTGGACACTGAATTGTTCTTAGTTGAGTATTTACACTGAAACAGGGCTTCCCAGAACTCAGTAAAAATAGCACCTCCTGATGACTTCAGTGGTTTTATATCTAGAATGAATTCTTGCAGACCTGTCACTTGTGTTTTGGGTATAGCCAGACCAATTGCTCCTTGTAGAACATGGTGCTTATCCATACTGGCAATGACTGAATCAGAGATCCAGGCTTCAGTGCCTACCCACTGGTAACCAGTAATATTGTATTCAACAAATTTATGCAGCAGAACCTCCAAGTCCCAGTGAGCAAGAAACCCCACAAGAACTCGCGAAGTAGAGCCTTTAATCTGCTCAATTATCCTCATTACTTTATCTTCAGGATAGGTTCTGAAAAAAGGGAGAGAATATTCCAAACAGATACCCATTTGTTCAGCCACCTTCGTGAAAGTGGCCATCCCATTATTACCATAATCATCATCTGTTCTTATGGCTCCCACCCAGGTCCATCCAAAGTGTTTAACCAGTTCTGCCAGTGCCCTGCTCTGGTAGTGGTCACTGGCAATAGTTCGAAGAAATGAGGGATATTTTTTTTTGTCACTGAGACACTCACAGGTTGCATAATGACTGATCTATGAGAAACAATACATTTAGTCATAACACATCCAGTATATTTACATTCATTACATTAATTGCGATCTATTATTTGGTTAAAACATAGATTGCATTTGATTTTTATAACATTTTAAAATGCTATATTTTGATCAACTGTAAAATGTGATGTATAAAAACATACCAATGGAAGCTTGAATGGTCCAATACCCTTTGATATTGCCATGCATGCTGAAGAAGTTGTGTCTCCTATAATGGCTTGCACTTCAGCCTTCTTTGTGCAGGGCCCTTCAACAGACGTTTTCTCATGCCCATTCGCAAGGGCCATAGCTGCTCGAACCCCAACTGCCACTGAGCCACATGTGTCGTAGATCTTGTAGCCTAATGAGACCCCAGGTAGCAAAGTGGAACTGTTATTAATTTCTTCTATTGCGAAGAGCATGGACTGTGCATACTGGAAGTCTCTAAAATTAAGACTTGTAAAAAAAAAAAAAAAAGAAGCAAAAAAAAAATAAATATATGAATTAATCATGTAGCATAGCATTCGTATTTACAACATCTTATAACATACTGTTTTTCGGGTTTTACTTACCTGATGCATTTTAGTGGAGGTGGTGTGACAGAATATGTCAGTTGCATAACCTCCCAGCTGCTATGGAAAGAGAAAACCCCTCCAACCATGATGTCCCCGTCTTTCCATAGCTCAGGGTGTACAGGCTCTCCTTGCAGAGTACAAACAGTTTCATTAGCTTTAGAGAAAGTCATGATGGCTATTACCATTTGCAGCAGTGCAACCAGTGACTCCATTCACCCATTGAATAGATATTATCATATGTAAAATGTGTCAGCACTGACATTTCGGCAAATAGAAGGACTTTGAGGTTTTTATAGAGATCCTATAATCTTTTGGGAAATAACATATGTTACCCTCATTTGAGGAGGTGCCACATTTTGACATGAACATAATACTCTTTATGCTTGTTGTGGCCTTTGTATCTTGTTTTTTAAATGTTTTTTAAACTTTCAAAACATCCAGTTCTCTTACGAGAGGTCTCTCGAACTGCGTAAGATATCTTACGCTAGGGGAAAATCCTTTTTCCGCGAGATATTGAAGCCAAAAATTATCCTTAATTTTGTAATAATGCAAAACGCGTTGCGGCAGCATGCAGACATAGGCGAGGCAGCTCGCGCGCCTATTGGCTGCTCTGCGGCAACTGCAGCAGCCTATCGAGCGAGGCCTGGCGTGACGCCAGACCCAATCAGGGCACTTCGCGCCCGCTGCGTCACGTCCCGCCGAAATGGGCGTGGTCTAGGCCTATAAATACCGCTCGCAGGCAGCTATTAACTGATTTTTCATCCTTCAAGCGAAGCACACGCATCGCTGGAGCTGGAGAAGAAGCCGCGCCGTCTGAAAGAGAGCACCTTCAGCGGGACGAGTCACTGAAGTCGCTGGCCGCGCCGCCTTCCTTGCCTTCCTGCTGCGCTATCCGGCGTTATATCCTTTCTCTGCTACTGTGTTTATGTATGTGTGTGTGCTCGCCGCCGCGACACACACTCCCATTGCACTAAAAGAGCTGGGCGTCTTTTTGAAGACGCCCCTTTTCCTGATCACGCAGCTCTCGCGCTCGCTGACGGCGACTGCCCTCACTGCGAGCTAGTTACTGCCTATGGTGACTCTGAGGACTCACCTGGCATCCTTCTCCGAGACTGTATTGCAGTGAGCAAGCCTGTTGTAACACACGCATGCCTGCAAACAAACGCCAGCACGTTGACGCTCTCTTATAATACTCGCGCTAACTGAGTTACAATGTGTCTCCCCCTGTGGCCCAGTGGCAGACTCTCAGGTTTTTGCACGCGAGAGACCCGCGTTCGATCCCCGGGTCTACCGGCAGATAAAATTATGCCGTCAATGCTCGCTCTGTCAGTTCCCTGAAAAGGCGACTGCAGATGTGTATTTTGCAGCCAACGAGCGCGTTATACAACCCGCTCGCCTGCACCCAAACACCGTTTCTATGGTGTTCCGTGCGTCACTGGCGTAAGGAAAAAAGGGAGTTTTTCTGGTCCCGCTGCGGACGGACCGACCTCCATTTCCTATACATTTCCCATTCCCCTCTGGAATTCAGGCGACTGGAAATGTCAATATTGCAGTGAACGAGCCTGTTGTAATGCACGCAGGCCTGCAATAAACGCCAGCATGTTGACGCTCTCTGTTTCTATGGCAACTTCTCGCTCGTTCAGTTCCAGTAAATGTGACTGTTCCAGTGTATTCTGCAGTAAACAAGTCGGCGACGCAGCACGCTTGCCTGCACACAAACGCCGTTTTTACGGCTACCCAGATAAATCCCATAAGTGTGAATTTTCTGGTGTCCCGGCCACGGCCGATGGTGTTTTATGTGTAGAAAGAATGCCCACTGCCCAGTGCCCATCTCTACACACAAGCACAGCCCGTCACACAGGGCTCGCGCACATGAATCGACTCAGATCGATTGCGCTTCAAACATGGTGAATGTGCCCACTAACACCACGTTATGCATGTCTCACGGTTTCTGTAAAAACGAAACCAACGTGCATTCGCTTCACTCAAGCGAACGATGCTTTCAGTGTGATAAATGTGCCCGCTGTCCCGCGCCCACATCCACACATAGACATGACAGTTCCTACGGGAACCGCCCAGCCCTCCCCCTCGCGGTTGACCACCGCAGAGGAGTCGAGCGCGGGCAATCTGCCCGCTGTTATCAGCGCGCCCCATGCCTCAAATGTCACGAGCTTGTGTTACAGCACGCCGAAGCCTCTCCATCGCTGAGCGAGCGGAGCGCGCTTCGTATTCAACCCCTAGCTATTCATGCAGACGCATGGGCAAAGCTGCCCGGGGTTTCGAAGTGGGTGCTGGACATTATAAAAAGAGGCTATTCGCTACAGTTTCGCCGACGCCCTCGCCGCGCGCGTCGAGACCACGGTAAAAGCAGAAGTAGCACATTTACTTCGAGCCGAAGTGGCGAAACTATTGAACTAAGGGGCCATAGAGCCTCTCTCTCTCAAGTTCAGAGCGAAGGAGGACTATACAGCAGATACTTCCTGGTACCGAAAAATGACGGGGGTCTCAGACCCATACTAGATCTGAGGCAACTGAACAGAGTGCTTGTGAAGCGACAGTTCAGGATGCTCACGACAAGACAAATCCTCGTGCAGATTCGCCAAGGAGATTAGTTTGTGTCAATAGATCTGAAAGACGCGTATTTTCAAATACAGATAGCGTCACGTCACAGGCGATATTTGAGATTCGCCTTCGAGGGCCAGGCATATCAGTACACAGTCCTCCCGTTCGGTTTGTCCCTGGCACCCCGTACGTTTACGAAGTGCATGGATGCGGCACTCGCACCCCTCAGAATGAGAGGCATGCGAGTACTGAACTATTTGGACGATTGGCTGATTCTAGCGCAATCTCGCTCAGTGCTCATAGATCACACGACCGTTTTACTCGATCACCTCGAGAATTTGGGTCTCAGTGTCAATTGGGCGAAGAGCTCTCTGTCACCCAGTCAGAAGATATCTTTCCTGGGCACAGAATTGGGCTCGCTGTCCATGATAGCGCGACTATCACCACAGCGCGCGGTAGACATTCAACGCACAGCGAACTCGTTCCGCTGCGGCGCGTCTGTCCCGCTCAAGAAGTTTCAGAAGATGCTGGGTCTCATGGCCTCAGCATCATCAGTGCTCCAGCTGGGCCTGCTCCGCATGCGCCCGCTGCAGTTTGGCTGAAAGCGCGAGTCCCACGCCGAGCGTGGGCATCCGGTTTGCTTCGCCTCAGGGTCAATCAGAAGTGCGTCACAGCTCTGAAACCTTGGAGAGCGAACGACTGGTACCAGTCAGGTGTAAGCCTGGGGACTTCCTCGAGGGTGAAAGTGGTGTCCACGGACGCGTCCACCTCGGGATGGGCCAGTGGTCGGAACGGGAGAAGCTCCTGCACATAAACTGCCTCGAAATGCTGGCAGTAAACAACGCGCTGACGCGTTTTTGTCCCCAAATAAAAGGACGCCACGTCCTGGTCCGTTCGGACAACGTGTCTGTGGTGTCCTACATAAATCGCCAGGGCGGCCTCAGGTCCAGGAACCTGTACAGGCTAGCAGAACGCCTCCTGGTGTGGGCTCAGCGCAACCTGCGCTCGCTCAGAGCAGCGCACGTGCCAGGGCTCCTGAATATAGGACCAGACAGACTGTCCAGGAACAATGTTCCGGCAGGCGAATGGTCTCTACACCCACAGACAGTCCAACTGCTGTGGAAGAAATTCGGCAGAGCGGAAGTAGACCTGTTTGCGTCTCAAGAAAACGCTCACTGTCCGGAATTTTTCTCCAAGAGCAGGGACGCGCTGGCCCATGTGTGGCCCCGCCGCCCGCTCTATGCTTTTCCCCCGTCTCTCTCCTGCCTCAGGTGATAGAGTGGATCAGGGAAGAAGGATGCTCAGTATTGCTGGTAGCACCGTTCTGGGAAAACCAACCTTGGTTCCCAGTCGTGATGCAGTTAGCAAGTACTGCCCCGTGGCCAGTACCAGTGAAGAGAGACCTCCTCTCACAGGCCCACGGCTCGATCTGGCATCCTTACCCGGAATTATGGTTCCCTTCATGTCTGGGCCATCAACGGGTACATGTTGGACTCCCTAAAGGAGTATTAGACACGATCACGCAGGCTAGAGCTCCGTCTACGAGACGGCTCTACTCCTCGAAATGGTCAGTGTTTTCGGGCTGGTGCACAGCCCGTGGCGTGTCACCCACAGACTGTGGAGTGACGGAGGTGTTTTCCTTCCTACAAGAGCTGTTGGACAAGGGCAGGGCCCCCTCCACGCTCAAAGTTTATGTGGCGGCTATAGCAGCGTTCTCAGGAACAACGCTTGGCCAGTCAATAGGAAGGAACGATTTAGTCATCCGCTTCCTTAGAGGGGCTAAGAGACTGAATCCTCCCAGACCTCCCGCAGTCCCCGTATGGGACCTTTCTACGGTTCTGGAAGCCATGAAAGGTGCGCCATTCGAGCCTTTACAGTCAATTGATTTGAAACATCTGTCTTTCAAGACTGTGTTTCTGATGGCTCTCGCTTCAGTGAAGCGCATAGGGGACTTACACGCGCTCTCTGTGAGCGCGACGTGCATGGAGTTTGGGCCTAATGACTCGAAAGTTATACTCAAACCTAAGCACGGTTATGTTCCAAAATCCCTCAACACACCGTTTAGGGCGCAGGTTATCTCCCTGTCAGCCCTACCGGTCCCTGATGAGGAAAGAGACGCGGGCCTCCTTTGCCCAGTCAGGGCATTACGAGCTTATGTGTCTCGCTCGTCTGTTTTCAGACAAACGGAGCAGCTCTTTGTTTCGTTTAGCGGGCGTCCTAAGGGACTAGCCGCGTCGAAACAGAGCCTATCCAGATGGATAGTTGATGCTATAGCGCTGACATACGCTTCCAAGGGCATGCAGTGCCCGTTGGGTGTCAGAGCGCACTCCACGAGTGGCATGGCCTCTTCGTGGGCCTGGTCAAGTGGGATTGCCTTGCAAGATATTTGTACGGCGGCAGGCTGGGCCTTCCCGTCTACATTTATAAGGTTCTACAACCTAGAGGTTCCCGCCCTGCAGGCCAGGCTGCTGTCGGTCTAAGTTAACCAGTATTATCTGACCTGATGCTATCAGCTCAGAATGCTGCGTCTACTGAGCACAGCTTGATGATCGACAGTGAAAAGCAGCAGCACGAGATGTGCCTGGGCAAACTGTGTAAGACCCACATTTCCCCATCAGTTCAGGCCGTACCCCGCCCTGTCTGTATGATGAAATTCGCGTCTAAGCGACGCTGCCATATGTGGAAGAGTGCGGCTCCGCCCCTCCCTCTTCCCGGACTCCCTGTGAGTTCCCTGAGTGATTGTGCACTATATGTACCCCGGGCTTTCGCCCTTGGGTTTTTGGTGTCAGATCTCAGCATGCACGGCGTTTTGCATTGGGTCCCCTAGCGTAAGATATCTTACGCAGTACGAGAGACCTCTCGTAAGAGAACGTACTCGGTTACTAACGTAACCTCGGTTCTCTCTAGAAGAGGGAACGAGTACTGCGTATCTTGCCGTGCATGCACACGCTCTGGTTGCTTCAATGATGAAAAACCAGATAATAGCTGCCTGCGAGCGGTATTTATAGGCCTAGACCACGCCCATTTCGGCGGGACGTGACGCAGCGGGCCAGGCCTCGCTCGATAGGCTGCTGCAGTTGCCGCAGAGCAGCCAATAGGCGCGCAAGCTGCCTCGCCTATGTCTGCATGCTGCCGCAACGCGTTTTGCATTATTACAAAATTAAGGATAATTTTTGGCTTCAATATCTCGCGGAAAAAGGATTTTCCCCTAGCGTAAGATATCTTACGCAGTACTCGTTCCCTCTTCTAGAGAGAACCGAGGTTACGTTAGTAACCGAGTACGTTTTTTGGTGTATTAAGGACGTTGTTTTCTTGGTTTATGTGAACATTAGAAGAACATTCCATTCTATAATTTTGCAAATGTTATGAAAATGTTATTTTTTTTAAGTTTTATGAACGTTCAAAACATCCGATTTTTAATGTATTAAAAAAACTTTTTTTCTTGGTTCATGTGAACATTAGAGGAACATTACATTCTATCAAATTGAAAATGTTATTTCTGAATGTTTTTCTTGGTTATGCATAAATCCTTTAAACATTCCCCTGGGAACATTGCTTCTACTTTTCCATCCATTCTCCACACCACTTATCTGGTCACAGGTAAGGGAAACATCCTGGACGGATGGCCAGTATTGGCAATTTACCTATGCTGTCTTGGAACTTTGGTGGAAACCAGGTTCTCAACTCGACACTCGAACCCGTGTCGAGTCCCGAACCGGGGACCTTCTTGCTGTGAGGTGACAGTGCTACCCACTGAGCCACTGTGCTGCCCTGGTTATATTTATGTTTATATGAATTCAAGTGATAAAAAAAAAAAAGATCAAATTTCAGCAATTAATTTTCTTACAGCCGCATATATTGATTTCAAATTAACAGAATTTTTAAGTACCAAAAACTGTTAAGACACATTTTTCCAGAGTGCTTACATTATTCCAGAGTATAAAAGTTTCTAAGTGCATTCAATATTTGAATTACAAAAATAACAGTTACGACTTTACTTTAAGATTCACATTTTACTGTAGTAGTAAACTTAACTCTGCAAGAGTCTCTGTGAAGTCCAAAACATGGAATCATAAAGAGCAAAAAGCTTATATTTTCTAAACTAAAAACACAACCCCACAAGTTAAACAAGGGGAAAAAGAACACAAGCTCAAACATACAACTAGACAGCACGCAAAAAAAATCTAATAAGACAGCACAATAAAAAAATAAAACACCACAAAATTGTGTTCTGTGTATATGAGCTATTTCATACAGAGTTTCAAACATTATCATTTTACTAAATGCTTTGTGATGCTTCAGGCTGGAGAGAGACCTTAGAGTGTAACGGCTGTCTGCAGACTCTGTGAACAGAAAGACAATGAGAGAATTTAGTTCAGAATCATATGAAATTCCGTTAGAGAAGGGGAAGTTCAAAGTCCTGATTGCTTAGTGTAATGCTTTAGGTTTTAGGTTCAATCCCAGCTAAAAGGCAACGTTCATAACTTTTACTGACGTTCTTTAAAATGTATGTAAATGCCAAATCATTCTTAAAATATTTTAAAACCTGGATGTTTGAACATTCAGAAATATATTTTAAAAATGATAGAATGGAATATTTCCTAATACTGGATGCTTAAGCCCACTGGCAACTATAGTTGCCGCAGTGTATAGTTGTCATTTTCCTTTTGTAAGTATTTTTCTAGATGTTATCCATGTCTCAATGGCATGCAAGCAAACAACCAAATAAAGGATTTCAAGAAGAAAAAAAAGGTATTCACTTCCTTCCTGTCACATGAGGCTGTCAACTTCCTACCCCTACTTCCAGGAAGCATAGCGAAGGCAAACCCTCCCAAAGAAAGTTCATTTTCATGTTACTAATAAGTATTTTTTGTTGACATATATATCTACATAATCATGAAGGTGTCTAGAATCATCCAAACAAAACAAATCTTACAAGAGATCTTTAGTTTTTTATATACTTAGTCAAAAGTCCAAGCGGCAACTATAGTTGCCAGTGGGCAAATATTAAAATTTTTCAATTCAATTCAAATTTATTTGTAAAATCGCTTTTTTTTTTTTTTTATCACTTTTTTATTTATTTTCAATTTTGCCAAGATACAATAACAACAATAACTTGTGCAGTTACATTACTTCCAGTAATTGCATTAAACATAAGCAATATACACCACACATTCCTTAGCTACGAAATCCCCCCCCTCCCTCCCTCCCTCCCTCCCTCCCTCCCTCCCTCCCTCCCTTCCTTCCTCCCTCCCTCCCTCCCTCCCTCCCTCCCTTCCTCCCTTCCTCCCTCCCTTCCTTCCTCCCTTCCTCCCTCCCTCCCTTCCTCCCTCCCTCCCTCCCTTCCTCCCTCCCTCCCTCCCTCCCTCCCTCCCTCCCTCCCTCCCTCCCTCCCTCCCTCCCTCCCTCCCTCCCTTCCTTCCTCCCTCCCTTCCTTCCTTCCTCCCTCCCTTCCTTCCTCCCTCCCTCCCTCCCTCCCTCCCTCCCTTCCTTCCTCCCTTCCTTCCTCCCTCCCTTCCTCCCTCCCTTCCTTCCTCCCTCCCTCCCTTCCTCCCTCCCTCCCTCCCTCCCTCCCTCCCTCCCTCCCTCCCTCCCTCCCTCCCTCCCTCCCTTCCTCCCTTCCTCCCTCCCTCCCTCCCTCCCTTCCTCCCTCCCTTCCTTCCTCCCTCCCTTCCTCCCTCCCTTCCTCCCTCCCACTTTCCCACATCACCAACGTTTTTAGTTTGGCATTATTAATACGGGCTGATGACCACTCCAGGTAGATCACCTCGAGAAGAGCTTGAAGCCGGTGTTTTATTGATAATTGGTGCGGAGGAAGCCACCTCAGAACAACAATTTTTTTTGCTGCAGTCATGCCAGCCAACCAGAGTTTACGCCCTATCTCAGTGATCTTGAGCCTGGAGTCGTCATTTAGAAGAAGCAGCGCCTGCTCCAGCGGGAACTTCCTCCCCACCAGAACAGACATCTTATCCACAACTTTGCCCCAAAATCGTTGTACATCTGGACACTCCCATAAAACATGTATTAATGTGCCCATAGTGCCCTGACTACAAAATGTACAATAGGGGTTGGGCACTAGACCTAATAAATGTCTTTTACGTGGTGTCAAATAAGTCCTATGGCAGATTTTGTAGTGGATTAATTGGTGATTTGGGTTTTTAGAAGACCCAAATACATTATTCCACACCACCTCCCAATTAATGGTCTCTGTTCCAAGAGGTATATCCACCTCCCACGATCTATACCCAGGCAATTCTGTAGTGGTGTAAGACATGAGATTATTATAAATGAATGAGACCATTTTCTTTCGGGGTGCTCTTTCCTTGAGAGACACTATAGGATGAGTCTTTAATGCAGACCCCCAGGGAACCTTGAGTGAATTAAGAGCTGACCTCACCCTAAAGTAGAGGAATTGTGAATTTCTTGGGATACCAAAGTGGGACATTAAAACAGGAAAATCTAAAATAGAATTTTGCCCTGAGATATCTCCCAACGTCCAGATCCCATGTTGAGCCCACAGTTGAGAAATGAATGGTTTACCACCTGTCAATAAATTGGTATTGTGCCAAATAGGAGAGTGTTTATGCCATTTCAGTTTGAAGTCTACATGTTTCTCTAGATTCATCACAGTTTGTACTGTATACGAAATTATTGGTCCAAATTCTGAGTAACACTTCTTATGTTTCAGACCAGAGAAAAACACATCCTGAAGCCTTAATGGGTGTACCAGCTCCTGTTCTAACGTTTTCCAAGGTGACATTAATTCCGCATCAAGCCAGTATTTTAAAGAACGTAATATAAAGGCCCAATGATACAGCTTGAAATTCGGGCACGCCCATCCACCCTGAAATTTATCCCGTTGCAATGTTGACCATTTGATGCGCGGTTTCTTCCCATTCCAAGTAAACTTTTTAAGCATTGATTCAAGTTTTTGCCAATACCCTGTTGGAGGTGATATTGGAAGCATAGAGCTAATAAAGTTTATACGTGGAAGAATATTCATTTTGATTGTAGCCATACGGGCAGGTATGGACGATGGAAATGCTGCCCACTTCACTAGGTCATCCTCGACTTTTTTCAAAATAGATGAGTAATTATTCCTAGCTATTGCCTGGATACTGGGACTAATTTCAACACCTAAATATGTGGCCTTTTGCGCCACTGGTATACGGAATTGGATATTTAATTTCTTCAGATCCGTATTCAACAACATTAAAATTGATTTGGAGTAGTTGAGCTTGTAGCCAGAAAATGTACCAAAATGTTCAATGATTTTTAGAACATTCAGAAGGGATTGCTGTAAATCCAAAAGGTAAATAAGCGTGTCGTCCGCGTACAGAGAAACGGAGTGTAATGTGGACCCTATTTTAACTGGAGCTACTAATGTGCTTTGGCGTATGTATTGGGCTAATGGTTCGAGTGACAAATTAAAAATAGCGGGAGATGCTGGGCACCCCTGTCTGGAACCACGACATATACTGAAAAGATCAGAAAGGTGCCCAGCTGTAACAACCCTTGCAGAGGGATTAGAATATAATACTTGTATCATTTTAATAATATTTGGGCCAAATTTAAATTTTTCCAAGACATTCCACAAATATCTCCATTCCAGGCGATCAAACGCCTTTTCTGCATCAAGAAATAAAAGTCCACAGGGTAGTTCTGTCTTTTTGGTTTCAGAGATAATATGCAGGAGCCGCCGGACATTATCTGATGCCAGCCGCCCTTTAAGGAAACCAGTCTGATCTGGATTTATTAACTTCCCACTAACTCTATCAAGACGCATGGCAATAGCTTTGGAATAAATTTTTATATCTGCATTAATTAAAGAAATTGGGCGATAGCTTGAGCAATTCTGGGGGTCCTGGTTTATAGAGTATCGAAACAAGTGCCGTGTTGAGATCCCTGTGGAAGAAGCCCTTTTCTATAGCTGAATTAATAGTATCTAGCCAAAAAGGTCCTATAATATTCCATAGTTCCAGGTACAACTCCACAGGTATCCCGTCAATTCCCGGTGAGCTATTGGTTAATTTAACCGCTGTATGTAATTCCTCTAGTGTTATGGGGATATCCAGGTCCTTAGATTCATCGTCTGATAGCTCAGGTAAATTCAGGTTGTCAAAGAATGAATCAAATAAGTCCTGTGAGGATCGGTCTTCCGAAGAGTAGAGGTTCTCAAAAAATGATTTAAATGAATTATTAATGTCAGCTGTTTTGGTGGGAGACGACTTGGTTTACTACTGTCAGTGTAATATTTGTGTTTGGTGATATGCATCATGAATTCAGCCCGTTGCCTCAGCGTATTATCTAGTTCTGCCCTCACAGACCTAAGCTTTGTTGCTACCTGATTACTATAATTGTCCTTAAGCTCCCTCTCTAATTTACAGCAAGCCTGTTCCATTTGAGTAATCTTTTGGGTTCTGCTCCGTTTAAGATAGGATGAAAAACCAATTGCATTTTGGCGCAGAAAGCCTTTGATTGCTGACCAAACAACCGCTTTGTCTGAAACTGAGTCTTTGTTAATATTAATAAATTCCACTAGTTTGGGCTTAACTTGTGCAAGGTATTTTTCGTTTCTCAACAGGGTTGTATTAAATCTCCACCTGGACGATTTACCTTGTAAAAAGTCAAAATTGAATAAAGTCATAATTGCATTATGGTCAGAGATAATACGAGGTAAGAAAACCATCTTATCTATTGTTGGAATCAAGTCTGGTGTGGATACAATGTAATCTATTCTTGAGAACATCTTATGATGAGGTGAGAAATAAGTAGGCTGTAGGGTTCTGAAGCCTCCAAATATCAACCAAGTTTATATCCTTGACAAAGTTCTTTAAAGCCTCAGAGGATAAAGCTTGTGCACGTGTAATGGATGGATTAGACCTATCTAAATTGCAGTCAAAGAACGTATTCATATCCGATCCTATAATAAGTGAGTAATTAGAGAGACTCAGCAACTCTTTGGTCAGCCAAGGAAAATAGGACGAGTCAAAAATCGTGGGGGCATAAATGCTTACAAAAGCTATTTTTTTTATTCTGAATAGAGACCCCACAGTAAGCCAATCTCCCTGAATTGTTAGAGAACTCTGTAAGTGCTCGGTAAGCTACTTAGCTACTCACTAAGTGGGACGCCCCCTGCCAATGTGTTCCCATTTGTATTTTACCTTATTCCTCACTTTGAAGAGGCACTGTAAAGTGCAACATTATTTTGGTTTAATATTATTGCTAATTTTTTTATATATTTTTTTATATTATTCTACGTCCGTTCCCTTTTTTTTTTTTTTTGTATGTGTTTACATTATATCGCTCCCACCATATATTAATGGATTATATTGATTTTGGTGTTACATGTTAAGATTTAATGCTCGGATAGCTCTCCCAGGGAGAGTAGATAAGTCGAGGATAGTACCAAGGAAGTCAAGTGTTTATCACAAGGGGGTGGGGGGTTTGGGGTTCACACAGAATATTTTTATTCTTCATTTTATATCAGGATCACAATGTATTTTGATTAGAGGTTACCAGGATGACTAATTACATTGTACTGTCCCTCAATGTTAGAGGGTTAAATTCACCATTTAAGCGAACAAAAGTCTTAGATTTCCTGAGAAGGAAACATGTTGATGTGGCTCTCTTATCTGAAACACATTTACAACCAGCTTATGTCCGTTGTATGCAGAATAACCATTACAAAGTGGTGGCGTCCTCGGGGGATGGTTCTAAGACTAAAGGGGTTATGGTATTACTGAAAAGCAAACTTAATTTGGTAATTGAGAAGATTAACTCTAACAATTTGTATAGCGCTTTTCACAATACATATTGTTTCAAAGCAGCTTTACAGAAAGTGCATTTCAGAAATGTACATAGAAAAATACAGTTAGTTAATCATGTATTAATTTAGGGCATAACATATCGCCAGCGTCGAGTCGTCTTTTCACAGGCGTCGAGTCATCTCTTCACAGGCGTTGAGTCGTCTCTATAGTCTCAAATACCTTGTAAGTACATATATCATGGTAAAATTGGGTGTTATTTTTAATTAACTATGTTAATATGTTAATAAATTAAGGTTATTGGTCTTGTTTAGTGCATAAACATAACTTAACCCTTTAAATGACATCTCTACTCTGTATGCACTGTTATTTTTATTATTTGCCATTTTGTTATTTGTTTTTTTTGTTTGTTATATAGATATCATTTTTTCTTCATTCTATTTATTTGTATTTATTTGTTTTCATTTAACTTTTTGATGCACAATGCCCTGTTATGGCTGCACTTTGGTCTGCACTATGTTCCACCACTTTAAGACAAATGGATTTGTTGTTTGTTGTGTTTCGTATTCAAGAGATTATAAGATAGATGCAGCTTTTTTGGGTTCGCATCAAATGTTCTTAGACTTTTATACATAATAAATTTGTTTATGAATAAAGATTGATCTGTTGAAAGCAGTTATTTTGAGATAGATGCCAAATGTTCTCCTCCTATTCATATTTGACATTGAGGGGGTGCATACAACATATTTGCCCACCGGCAACTATAGTTGCCGTACATTCAAATACTATTTTCAAAAAAATATATAAAAAAACCTGGGGAAAATAAATGCAGAACATGTTCACATAGGACACTATAGGGCTGTGCCAGTAAGTCGAAGGTGTACTCTTCCATCATGTTTCACAGAATACCAATGGAAAACAAGGAACGAAACAATCAATGGTTGACTGCTCTGAACATAGATCTCAAAACACTGGTAGAATCAATCAAGAAATGCCGTGTTTGCTCAAAGTATTTTGGACCAGATGACTATTTGGAAAACATGGACAGTACGGTACGGCGTCTAAAGGATACGGCCATCCCAACAATCTTCAGAGTACAGATAGGTCCAAGTGTATCATCATCACCCATGGCTGTAAGTATAACATTATTATATTTAGTTAGCTTGAATGACCAGATTGAAAAAGCACTGCTGTTTTCTTTAGCTACCTGTGAAATGCAATCACTGAGGGCTAGGTTTGCTGTACCATTTGGCTTATACAGTATATAACGTTAGTAGTTTTGTAGTAGAGTTCTGGTGAGGTAGTGTATAGTTTGATTAAAAGAAACTATAGTTTATCTACAGTTTCTGTGGTACAAAATACTAGTTCTACCAGAAAGACTCGGGAGAATAGATATTGTAACAATCATGCATTTATTAGTGACCCAGCAAGCAATATATGCGATAAAGTATTTGGCGTAGGCCCCGTCCGTAACTCGCAATCCGAGGGTACGGATTCAGCATTTCCTGCCTGAAGATGAAGGCAGGGGCGCAGCCGACCCCCGTGAGGTATTGGAAGGGACCGTCCTGGTGGTGCTGGGGAGGTTGGAGGGGAAGGGACCATCCTGCGGTGGTAGAGAAGATGGAGGGAAGAAGCTATCTTGTTGGTGGAGGGAAGAAACCATCTTGGTGGTGGTGGGGTGGATGGTGGTGAGTGAAAGCATTCAGCATGTGCGAACTCAGACAAGTGTAAGTACGGGTCCTTTATACTTCTAGTATTCGAACATGATTGGATAGATGAGAAGGTAATAAGTGACGCAACAATTGAGTCTTCCCGGCAGAACTTACGCTAAAGCTTTCATTGATGTTACGTTCTGTGCCGAGGCTTCGGGGAGTGTGTCGAAAAATCATCTCATGATTTTGATGACGTCCAAAGCCTCGTTTGGCCTGACTAGTTCAGGAAGCGGTTCAAATCTTGTAAATTCCCAGTACCCTGCCCTGTTTAATTTTAGACTAATAATATTGCCCCTCCTGCCTATTATGAGCAAAGACTTGATTTACATACATTTGATAGCCCCATTCATTTCAAGCCAAAACGTTTATTACACCGTTATGTTATATTATATGCTACATTTTTAGCATGCATTTCAAAGGCATTGCCACCATGGAATAACCTTTTTTTTCTGTCAATTATCAATCAGGGTGAGCTTGATGTACAGCAGGATCTACCTGAACATGAGGATTCCTTCAGCCTTTTTGCTGGTGTACCACAGTCAACCCCTCAGAAATCCAGACCTGTAAAAGAACTTCCAGCGGAGTTCAAAGCTCCGTTACCGTTGCAGCTGACTAGTCCTGCACAGACAGTGACGTGCACTAAGCCATTTGCTGCCCTGGCCCCCACATTGACACAACTGGTAGGACAAATAAGCTTTTATTTGAAATCTCTAATTTATAGGACACCGCATCTTCGTCCAGTGTCATGGCTGTGTGCAGTCCAGGGAAAAGTTTAATCTTTGATGTGAGTGGCCAAGTTATATGTCTGCTATCTATAATCCATGATGGAAATATTAGTAGTTTTTTCATCGTTCTGCTGACACTTATCTATAGTATTATGAAATGCAATCATAGAACAGTCAGATAATTGTTTATTCAAATCATTTTCATGTGAGAACACGAGTACTGGCTTGCAAATTTGAGAAGAAAAACTAAATATTTCAATGTTGAATTGTCAATAACAGGAAACACACACATCATCTGTAATGGACATCAGTTCAACATCAGCCTTGGACATCAGCATGTGTTCATAGCCTGCTGCCGTATCTGGACTTTACTTAAGTAGAATCAATAGTACATAGGCTACTTTTGACTTTTACTTAGTTACATTTTGCAGCAATTATTATACTTTCTACTCCACTACATTTCTACAACATTTCGTTACATTTTCGTTACATTTCCTGATCAGTTTTTCCCCCTGCCAAAACAGGGATTGAAAAAAAACCCTCCTGTTTTCGGCGCTGATGCGGTGGTGACGCGTTCATGTAACATGTAAGGGTAGCGCTGCCAATAAAGCACCTAAAAGCTGTCACAAAGAACCGGCAAAAGTAATGATTATGAATATGTAAAATATGGAGACATTTTAATTGTTTATTAATAAACAAGTGTTTTCTGTGTCAGTGCCCTGCATAGATGAAGTTTATGATGCTGACTCACGATCTTCGCAGTCAGTGAACGCGCCGGAGAGAAATGCACAATTCATACGGATTACAAAAGCAGAGAACAGTCTGTTTTCTTTCGTTTTGAATTGTTCTGTTTAAAAGAATACATTTCAAGCTTTCTATAGATATATTTCTCAGGTCTGTCAGGCAAGTAGGCTACCTTATACGCTGAGTTTCGGTTAATTTATGAGACGAGCTCCACCCAGTTCACGCGCCAGCGCCTCCGTGTTGTTATTATCTATTGTCTGCTATATTTACTTCTTATTTATTAAATCCAGGCAAATGGTTGATGAAACATTGATTAAAATTAAGATACAATTAATACAAAACAAAATTAATTTTAAAGAAAGGCTTTGTGCTTTCTGTTTGAGGTCTTAGTTTTAAACAGTCTTTTAGTGCTGCTTTCAGAGCGCTCACGTCCGTAACATTGTTTTTTTCCTCATAAATGCAAACATGAAAATTTAAATAAAATGAATACGTTATGTTCTGTGGAGAGCCGACCCTTCTTCATCCGGTGGGTATTACTTTTGGTTTGCGCAGTGTAATTCACAGAATTACAAAAAAATATTTTGCCACCTAAAAGTTAAAGATTTTTTGTGTCACGTCCACAGCATGTGTAGCATATTTCCCTCATATTAAATATAAAACGCATGTGTAGACTGATATTTTTCTAATGTCTGGACTTTGAGGTCTTAGTGAAAGTTTTAAACAGTCTTTTAGTGCTGATGAACAGATGAACTAGAAGAACTAACTAGCACTATGAGCACCATTCTCTCTAGAACATTGGATGTGGTTGCACCTATTAAATTAAAAAAGGTCAGAGAGAAAAATAAAGCACCATGGTACAACAATACTATGCATGTTTTAAAGAGAGAAACCCGTATTTTAGAGCGTAAATGGAAACAAACTAATTTAGAGGTCTTTAGAATCGCGTGGAAAGACAGTATGTCACGTTATAAAAAGGCCCTTAAAGTGGCCAGGGCTGAGCACCTCCGCAAACTAATAGAAAACAACCAAAACAATCCAAGGTTTTTATTTAACACCGTGGCTAGACTAACAAATAAACAGACGTCACCCGAACAAAATATCCCGTTACAGTTCAGTAGTAATGATTTCATGAACTTCTTCACTGAGAAAATAGAAAGCATCAGAACCACAATTGTAAACGTTCAATCTTCAATCGCGCCTTATAATTCAGCTTCAATTATCACCCCGCAAGAACAATTACAGTGCTTTACAACTATAGAACAAAAAGAGTTAAATAAACTTATCACTTCATCTAAAACAACAACATGTTTATTAGATCCTATACCAACTAAACTACTGAAAGAAGTGTTACCTGTAGTGGAAGAGCCTCTCCTCAATATTATTAACTCGTCTTTATCTTTAGGTCATGTTCCAAGAACATTTAAACTGGCAGTTATAAAACCTCTCATTAAAAAACCACAATTAGATCATAATAATCTAGCAAATTATAGACCCATTTCAAATCTTCCATTTATGTCTAAAATATTAGAAAAAGTGGTGTCCGCTCAACTGGGCTCTTTCTTGCAACAAAATGATATCTATGAAAAGTTTCAGTCTGGATTCAGACCGCATCATAGCACTGAAACTGCGCTCGTTAAAATCACAAATGATTTACTTTTAGCTTCTGACCAAGGCTGTAACTCAATACTAGTTTTACTTGATCTTAGTGCTGCGTTCGATACTATAGATCATACATTACTCTTAGATCGACTACAAAATTATACTGGTGTTCAAGGACAAGCACTAAGCTGGTTCAAATCATAACTATCTGACCGCTACCATTTTGTCTATTTAAATGGAGAAAAATCGATCATAACTCCAGTAAACTATGGAGTGCCGCAGGGATCTGTATTAGGGCCCTCTGTTATTTTCAATATATATGATGCCACTTGGAAATATTATAAGGAAACATGGAATCAGTTTCCATTGTTATGCTGATGACACTCAAATATATATTTCATCACGGCCGGATGAAAACGCAAAATTTTCCAAATTGACAGAGTGTGTTAAAGATATAAAAGATTGGATGACGCGTAATTTTCTTTTATTAAATCCAGACAAGACAGAGGTAATACTTATCGGTTCAAAAAACCGCCCACAAAACCTCACACAATACAACTTTAACATCATAGGATGTCCTGTTACTTTATCCTCTACAGTAAAAGACCTGGGTGTTATACTCGATTGCAACCTGTCTTTTGAAAATCATATTTCATATGTTACAAAAACAGCCTTTTTCCACCTTAGAAACATTGCTAAGCTACGTAATATGCTATCAGTTTCTGATGCAGAAAAGTTAGTTCATGCATTCATGACCTCGAGACTGGATTACTGTAATGCTTTATTAGCTGGTTGTCCTGCATCCTCAATAAACAAGCTACAGTTAGTCCAAAATGCCGCCGCTAGAGTTCTTACGAGATCAAGAAAATATGATCATATAACACCGATTTTATCATCACTGCATTGGTTACCTATAAAGCTCCGTATTAATTATAAGATATTGCTACTGACTTATAAAGCCCTAAACGGCTTAGCTCCAGTCTATTTAACGGATCTTCTATCACCCTATAATCCATCGCGCTCTTTAAGATAACTAAATTCAAGGCTTTTGGTCATACCTAGGATATCCAGAACCACTAAAGGAGGGAGAGCATTTTCACATTTGGCTCCAAAACTCTGGAATAGTCTTCCTGATACTGTTCGTTGCTCAGACTCGCTCTCCCAGTTTAAAACTAGATTAAAGTCGCATCTCTTCAGCCAGGCATTCATATAATCCTACAGTTCAAACTACAGTTCAAACTACAATCCGGCCTCTAGCTCATAAATGCCAGAGGAGAACTGGCCCCCGACTGAGCCTGGGTTCTCCCAAGGTTTTTTTTCTCCATTAGGTCACCTGATGGAGTTTTAGGACACCATTAGGTCACTTGATGGAGTTTTTCGGTTCCTTGCCACTGTTGCCTTTGGCATGCTCAGTTGGGGATATTTTGGGGATATTTAATTTAATTTGATCAATCAATAAATTCCTCTTGAAACAAACTTTGTTGTGTTATTTTAATTTAATACTGTGAAGCTGCTTTGATACAATCTGTATTGTGAAAAGCGCTATACAAATAAACTTGACTTGACTTGACTTGACTTATATTGGTATTAAATGCATTTTCTGAATTTATTTTAAGTTTTTACTGCAAATGTCACGTCCATAACGCTGGAATTGACATCACTTGATTACACATTGTATTACCTTGTTATGATATAGTGACCCATACAATGTGCCAAACATATTTTCCTTACCTTGTCATTCAAGGCCAGGGCATTTTTTGTACAACCAGAGTTATGCTGAACTTGACAAAACGTCTCAGGTTACGCATGTAACCCTGGTTCCCTGAGAGGGAACGAGACGCTGCGTCGAGACGCGGTGGGAACGCCCTGCGTGATTGCGTCGTGAAGCACGTGTATAATCAGTCCAATGGAAAGACGAGACGTCATAGGCGGGTGACGTCATCGACCAGGAAACTATAAGGCAGCCCCGCTGACACAGATCGCGTTAGCTTCTGAAAAGCCGAAGCAAGTCGATCACAGGCATGCAGGGAGTATGGCAAGGCGACGCAGCGTCTCGTTCCCTCTCAGGGAACCAGGGTTACATACGTAACCTGAGACGTTCCCTTTCAAGGGAACTTCGAGCTGCGTCGAGACGCGGTGGGAACCCTATACCCACTACGCCATATGACAAATGCCTGTTCTGTATGAAGACCATGCGCATACTAGGAAACAAGCACCCTAGACCCTGGAGTGGACCCAAGTCATAAAATCTAACAAATGTATGCGGTGAGGACCTGCCTGCCGCCTTACAGATGTCATAGAGTGAAACTCCTGATAATAAAGCCTTAGAGGCAGCCATACTCCTGGTAGAATGGGCCGGGACAGCCAAAGGTGAAGGCTGTCCGGCCGCTTCATAAGCAAGTGAGATAGCCTCAACTACTTACTTGCTCATTATCTGTTTAGATGCAGGGCAACCTATCTTAGGTAACCCGAAGCAGACAAATAACTGCTCTTATATATACGCCACAGGGCAGCTCTGTGGACATAAGCATCCAAAGCCCAGACAGGGCATAACAGATTAAGTTTTTCCTGATCTGGAGGTGGAGGACAGAAGGCCTGCAGCACAAATGACCCGCAAATTTAGTAGGGACCTAGGAATACAACCCGGCAAGGGGTGAAGAAAGACTATCACCATACCAGGTGCAAATCCAAGTATGTGCAGGCCTCAGCCTCATGTACCACGGAGAAGACGAAATAAGAATCTCTCCTCAGAGATAACCCAGCAAAGAAACATTCATTGCAGAAATCAAGTACTGTACCATAGGGCAGATAGCAAGATTCAGATATTCAGTCTTCTCGTGGAGGGAGCTCTAGTCTGGAGTATGGTCTCCACGACCTCAGTCGAGAGACCTGAATCTATGAGCTGGGCCCCCTCAGAGGCCGAGCCCATAGTATCCATAAACTCCGGATGATAGTAACTCCCGGGAGCAAAGATATCGGGAAATGCGTACAGGTGTAGCCTCAACCACACCTAATACGTTGCATCCAGTTCAAGCAGAGCTGGATGCATCAGGGAGAACCAAATGGGCAATGCGTTGTATAAACGATGTGAAAGGTAGACTTGAGTTTTGACCGAAGTTCTCCTAAAGGAGCTCCACCACCTTGGGGTGAAGTCCCCATTCCCCGGGCCTCAGCCCCTGCCTCAACAGGATATCTGCTCTGATATACGAGACCATCAGTGTGTTGTCCGGAAGGACAAGCACATGGTGACCTCTCAGGTCTGGCAGGAAGTATTTGAGAGCTCGAAATACCGCCATCATTTCTAGCCGATTTATGTGCGAAGAACGTTGATGGTCCTGCAAAAGACCTTTCGCCGAGCGGCCACTCATGACCACCCCCCATCCCGTGAGGGAAGCATCCGTCGAAAGCGTTACGCGTCGACAAGAAGCCCCCAGCACTGGGCCCTGGGCGAGGAACCAAGGTTTCTTCCACATGACCAAGGCACGAAGGAATCGCCGCGTGACCTTGATCGTGCGAAATGGATTTCCCCTCGGAGAAAACCCCTTGATCCTGAGCCACCACTGCAAAGGTCTCATGTACAAAAGGCCAAAAGTGATTACGTTGGACGCAGCTGCCATGAGCCCCAACAGTCTCTGAAACTGTTTCACAGTGAGTGACTGGCCTAGTTTTACCCCCTTTACGGCTGTGAGAATCGCAGAAATACGTGCAGGAGACAGACGTGCTTGCATTATTGTCGAATCCCATAAAACACCCAGAAAAGTGGTCCTCTGAGCTGGAAGGAGCACACTCTTCTTGGCATTGAGCCACAACCCCAACCTCTTTATGTGAGACAGAACGACATCTCGATGCCGAACTGCCAACTGCTCGGACTGAGCTAAAATCAACCAATCGTCGATAAAGTATAATACGCGAATGCCCTGGAGTCTCAGAGGAGCCAGAGCTGCATCCACACATTTTGTAAAGATGCGGGGTGATAAACCTAGGCCGAAGGGAAGAACCCAATACTGGTATGCTTCGCCCCCGAAAGCAAACCTCAGGAACCTCCTGTGATGAGGATGGATAGATAAGTAAGCGTCCTTCAAGTCTATTTTGACAAACCAGTCCTCGGACTGAATCTGTGACACAATCATTTTAGCGTAAGCATACTTTGAACTTGAGATTCTGAAACCTGCTGTTTAATTGACGCAGGTCTAGAATAGGACGCAACCCCTCATCCTCTTTCGGAACAATGAAGTAACGGCTGTAAAACCCTGACTGTCTGCTGGGAGGAGAAACCCCTTCTATGCTCCTTTTGCAGAAGTGTCAGTACTTCCTGCTCCATAACCAGAGCCTGCTCGGGGTCCACCACTGTGGGGAGGACCTCTAGAAATCTGGGCGGACGAGAACCGAACTGAATTCTGAAACCCTTTTCTGTAGTGTGCAGGACCCACTGAGAAATATGTGGCAGTAGTTTCCACGCTGCCAGAAATTCTACTAGGGGAACCAGTCTCTCGAGACTGGCCTCTGGATTTGGTTGAACAGTCACTTTGGTGCCCTGAAGCGGCGAACCGGCAGGGAACAACCGAACTGACCATTCTACGCCCCTCGTCGGAGGATCGTATGGGGACGCTGACACCTCGGTGCCCTGAACGGAGAACCGGCAGGGAACAACCGAACTGGCAGCGCTGCGACCCTCCTCAGAGAGGAGAGAGTCGCACCCCAGAGAGTGCCGAGGAGAAACGATTTCTCAAAACCGTCCCTGCCCCGGAGGAACCTTCAGAAGCCTGATAGCCTCAGCGTCAGGACTTCTTGTCTAAGTTTTATTAGAGATAACGACAGTCCTCAGATCTTGCCTACCTCTAACTAGCGTTGTTCCTACGACCCTCCTCGGAGGATCGTTGGAAAAAGCAGGCACCTCAGCGCCCTGAAACGGCGAACCGACAGGGAAACCGAACTGACTGCTCTACGTCCCTCCTCAGAGGATCGTTTGGGGACGCTGACACCTCGGTGTCCTGAAACGGCGAACCGGCAGGAAAACCGAAAAACCAGCGTTGCGACCCTCCTCAGAGAGTCGCACCCCAGAGGGCGGCGAGGAGAAACGATTTCTCAAAACCGTCCCTACCCCGGAGGGGACCACCCTCAGAAGCCTGCAGCCTCGGCGTCAGGGCTTCTTCCATTTTTAGCTATTTTAGAGATAAAACAGTCCTCAGATCTTGCATATCTCTAACTGGCTAGACTGTGACCGCCACCCAGGTCCCCATCGATTGTGGATGAGCCCGAATGGCGAATCCTTGTTTTGCCGCACTCTATGCTGCGAGGAGCTTAAGTATGCTGAGACTGCTCCCGCCCAGCAGTCTCAGGAACGTTAGATCGGTGAGGAAGAAACCTTTGGAACGCCGCTGAAGAGTTTATTTCTTCGTTTTTTTTAAAGCGGAGCGTCCAGAAGAAAAGACATATTTTATCTTAATTTTTCTTTCCATCAGAAAAACTATATATATATATAAATATATCACTCCGTGGCCACCAGCAGGAAACAACCGAACTCGCAGCGCTGCGACCCTCCTCAGAGAGTCGCCACCCAGAGGACGCCGAGGAGAAACGATTTCTCGAAACCGTCCCTCCCCGGTATAGTTTATCTGTTGCGCGACGCAATTCTCGAATAGCGTCAGTGCTGTTACATCGTCCTCACATTCATCCATGCTTATATACTTTACCTACCAGTGCTGCCTAATAATATTTATCTATTATTTATAGTGGCTGGTGGGTAACGTCTGCGTTATGATGACGCCAACACGGGAGAGAGATAGCTCGCAAGCGTCTCTTTAACCCGAGGCACTGTCATACCCTGATACTTAATACCCATAACATTACTATAGTACAAGTTTAGGGATAAAACACATAAACCGGTTTATTCCACGATCTCGACACCTCAGTATGGAGATAGGGAAAAAACGGCACTCCCCGACGAGGAGGCTGAAATATAGAGTTTTCCTTATATTTTCACTCTCATATATGTTCGGCTGGCCAGTAATATTTAACTTAGCAACAGCACAATATAAAACCTCCTTATATAAGCTCCTCTTTATTCAACAGAGTTATGAGCTGACTTATTTATTTATTTATTGAAAATTCATAAACATCTGCCTTATTTTGATACCAATTCCTCGGAACTGGAAATCGCAGCATGAGTGCCTCATACCGGGGAGGAGAAACCGCAGAGCGTGCTTCTCCCCGAGATAAGGCACTGGATCGAACAGGTGTTTGTTAGAACCATTTGCGATCCCCAAGATGCGCGTCGACGCCGTGCCTCGGCAGCAACGGGACCCGCGCCTCGGGGCGCGCGCACCGAACCGTCCTCCTCGAAGAACGGCCGGCGGGAGCGGAGCGTCCTCACGGACAGTTTCTCGCAATGCTCACAGTCAGCCCCCTCGAGAACTGACTGTTGGCATGCTCCACTCCCAAACAAGCAACACAAAGCTGAAGTGTGTGTCCCCACCCGTGATATAACGTGGGGAGGGAACAACACAACGCTTGCTTGCTCTCTTTTGACATAATATATATATTGCAACTTGACAGACAACAATAAATATGACAAGGACAGAATACACAGATCGCTTGCTGAAGGTACAGAAGCTAACGCGATCTGTGTCAGCGGGGCTGCCTTATAGTTTCCTGGTCGATGACGTCACCCGCCTATGACGTCTCGTCTTTCCATTGGACTGATTATACACGTGCTTCACGACGCAATCACGCAGGGCGTTCCCACCGCGTCTCGACGCAGCTCGAAGTTCCCTTGAAAGGGAACTGATCTGCTGTAGCGTTTTTTTTTTTTTTTTTTTTTTTTCAAGGCAGTAACGATAGAAGGTTCTGGAACTTTTGCATTCATTATATATTGCTGCGTACATTTATCCATGTCGGAGTTCTGAGTAGTAACGTTAGCCTACCTAGATGCGCATGGCATGCGCGAGCGGTGCGCGAATCATGGTAGACTGACAACGAGATTAAGCAGCTGAACAAGAATACGGCCGTGTTCGAGCTCCGCCGAGACAAAATAGACATGCCATTTTAAAAATCGTTCATTTATTGTCCGAAATATGTTTTCAAAAGCATCACTTTCATCAAATTGCATGTGACATAATTTCCAGTAGGCAACTGACTGCAAACAGGCACATCTGGTCTGGACACAAACGAGCAGGCTTATGTGCCGGGGCTGAGCCCCGGAGAGCCCCGGCCCAATTTAACCACTGTGCGTATGTGTGTATATAAAGTCTTTTAGTCCAGCGTGCACGAAACAGAGTTCAGATCCACCTCACCGGTATTATTATCGAAGCAGTGAGCAGGATCTATGAAGATTGTGACAGTAATAAGTCCACAGAGATGAGTAATCCAACCAACGAACTCCGGAATTACTCCTCCAAGGATCGGCAGCAAAGCGCTCCAAAAACAGCCAGCAAAAAGATAATCCACAATGAATCGGGAGAGTTTCTGTGAATGAGAGCATGCTCTCCCGAAGACCAGAATGCCGGTTCCTTATATGGAAAAACACCTGTTTGAGTGACAGGACCACACGTGACGCGAAGACACAAGATATTTTTTATTATTATTTCAGCTGGTCCCTCCCACTTGGGCGCTAGCTTGGCAGAGTATTTACTCGAGGCAGATGAGAGAGGGTGAGTTTTAATCCAGACTAGATCTCCCGGCTGAAATTGCGCATCCTTCCGTCGGGTATTGTAATATCTAGCTTGTCTAGCTTGCTGCACACCTACTCGGTGTTTTACCTCCTCTGCCATGATGTTCTGTCGTTCCACTAGACTATACGAGGCTTGGTCAGGAGTGGGTGGTTTGAGGATTAACCTCTCCAGGGGACCGTGAAGCTGTCTGCCCAACATTAATTCAGCAGGTGCTCTACCCGTGGTTCCCTTTCAGTCGGGTAACGTTTGACTTAGTCGATCGTACCGACTGATGGGATCACGCCAGGGAGCCAGATGTCTTTGATATAGTATAGTCAAGTCAAGTCACCTTTATTTATATAGCGCTTTTTACAATACAGATTGTATCAAAGCAGCTTCACATTGATAACATGAAAATAATACAACAAAGTTTGTTTCTAGAAGAAAATTGCATCATCGTCCACCCATAATAAGGCAGATCAATAATATTGTTGAATATTTAATGTCCCCAAATAAGCAAGCCAAAAGCCAAGGCAACAGTGGCAAGGAACCAAAACTCCATCAGGTGACAGAATGGAGAAAAAAACCTTGGGAGAACCCAGGCTCAGTCGGGGGCCAGTTCTCCTCTGGCCAGCGAGCGAACAGGGTATGATTATGATCCAGGCAGCGTTACAGGTCAGAAGTCAGATTGGCCGTGTCGATGAGGCCTTCACAGGGCTGATGAGGCTGGCACTTCAGGATGTGTCATGGTTAGGTCCAGGTGCAGATCCACCATCTGATCTGGATACGGCCGAGGTCCACCTCACTTCAGGAAACGGAGAGTCTTGATGACACTTCAGGACTGCATTGTCGTCGCGTCCAGGCGCTGGTCCTTCTTCAAATCTGGATACGGCCTGGATCCGACGGACTGCGGTAAACCTCGGTATAAACAGAGAGACTAATATTAGCGTAGACGCCATTCTTCTTATGATGTAACGAGTACATCAGGATTTATGGGAAGTGTTCCCGGTTCCGGCTGGCCTAATCTATGCAGCCTAATATGGAATTATAGAAGTCTATAATGTGTTACGTGTATGCTAGGTCAGAAAGATGTGTTTTTAGTCTAGCTTTGAACTGACAGAGTGTGTCTGCTTCCCGGACAATGTTAGGATGATTGTTCCAAAGTTTTGGTGCTAAATAGGAAAAGGATCTACCGCCAGCAGTCGATTTTGATATTCTAGGTATTATTAACTGGCCGGAATTTTGAGATTGCAATAGACGTGAAGGACTATAATGCGTTAAGAACTTGCTCAAGCACTGCGGAGCTAAACCATTTAGTGCTTTGTAAGTAATCAGCAATATTTAAAAATGTATACGATGTTTAATAGGGAGCCAGTGCAGTGTTGACAGAACTGGGCTAATATGGTCATACTTCTTAGTTCTGGTAAGAACTCGAGCTGCTGCGTTTTGGACCAGCTGTAGTTTGTTTATTAAGCGTGCAGGGCAACCACCCAGTAGAGCATTACAATAATCTAGCCTTGAGGTCATGAACGCATGAACTAACCCAGCCGGCATTTCAACGTTGATTCACCGTTGAAACAACGTCAGGTACCATGGTTTAATCAACGGTGAATTACCTTTCGATTTTGCAAAACGGATCAACGTTGATATTGTGACGTCGTTTCACCGCGGAAGAAACAACGTTGATTCACCGTTAATATCGCGACGTCGTTTCACTCTTACCTTTCGGGTTATGGTATTTTGTCGACGTTGAATCAACGTTGAATTACCTTTCGATTTTGCAAATTGAAGCAACGTTGATATCGTGACGTTGTTTCACCGTCTTACCTTTCATCATGGGATAATACAATTGTACATTCAATTACAACCTAGTTTCCAGTTGAAACATGAGTCATGACAATGCTGACTGAATTTGTGATTAACTGTCCATACTGTACACAAAAAATTGTTAACTGTCAAATGACTGGCAGCAATGGCTTAATTAAACACATTAAATAATGAGTTAACACATGCTCAAGATTGTAAAAAGTTTTATTCTGAAAAAACAAGTCTAAAAATACTTTCTAAAACAGATGAAAAACATCTCAAACTTTAAATTGCAGCGTTTTCGAAGTAATGTTAAAAACCTGTAGAAGTAAACATCTAAATGGAATATTTAAAGACAGTTTTTGTTCAATTACAGTAACCCTTAAATTAAACATTTAATATTTAAAATGTAAAGTATTCTTTTTTAAAGAATTTTAGTTTAGTTTCTATTTTAGTTTTAAAATTCTCAATAAAATGTGAGTCTTGTGCAGTGCTCCGACAGAGTCCCAGCTCGAGGTCCATTCCGATGCCATCACTTCCTCTTCACTTCTTGCCTGCTGTCTGCTACAATCCTATAAATAAAAGCAAAAACACTGAAAACTGAAAACACTGAATACAAAATAAATCATGTACAAGATTTTCACTTTACAGTTAAATTTGTCGGGTAGAAAACAAAGTATACAACACTATCCATTCTAAAACACATATTTTATGTATTCAGATGTACATTTACACAAGAAATTCTTCAGAGCCCCAAGGTGGAATTGTAAAAAAATTAATATTACTCCCATGTGTCAGTTACGGTTACTATAATCATAAGGTCATGATTTCATCCTTAAAACAGATGAAGAAATCAACAAATTGTGGTGTTGAGCTGAGAGGGTTGAGGTCTGTTGTTCTTTATATCTTTCAATGCAGGTTTATATTGTTTCAACAATTATATATTTCTGATAATATTTGTGGAGAACATTACACTGTTTTAATTCAGAATCCTAACCATACATTGTACTAATTAAAAGTAATTTATTAAATCAAGTAAAATACAAAAAATAACACAAAAGGCCAATGAATCCGTACCAGAAGTGATAGTGCAATGTAGCAGCTAAAGAATAATCCTCCACCAAATTGCCAGTAATCAGCTGGATCCTTGGAGAATCTGAAGGGAGGAAAGAAGAAATTATTCAATGAAAAGTCCTTAAAAAGCAGTATATAAAAAAAAAAAAATCCATTCCTTTAAACAATCTTAAAATTGATTTAAATTGTAAAAACGTTTGCCTATGGCAATAATAACATTCACACAACATGAACTGAGTAATGTCATCTTTGAGATTGTTAGTATTGCATGATTAAAAATGTAAACATACACTTAAAGCATGGCAATCCCATCAGAAATGTGTATCATAGCAAGGGAAGCACACACAAAAAAGCCAAATGGTACACCAAAATCAAACCATCAAATAATTTGACCTGCAGCCGCATTTATCCTATTATGACACGTCTGAGGGTCTTTCCCTTAATGGTTTCCAGTGATTAAAGAAAGGACTGATGAAGGTGACATGAATCCACTTTCAGTGCGCCACTTCAGCAGAAGAAAGACAAAAGGACAAAAAGTTACTCAGACTTTCTATCAGTAACGTTAAATGTCTTACTTTAAAGATGAAAATCATACTTAATAGGCTACTATTAATCCCAGTGTAGGTTTTCGAACAGTGGGTAAAATTGACTTAGCAGCTAATACTGTAGTTGGTGAATGGGTCTTTCTGTTGGGTGTTCTCCCCCGATAAATATTTTATTCCAATGCTTGATGTAAAAAAAAAAATTAAACAAATATCTTTTCAATATCGTTATCAGTGTTTGAAGAGGTTATGTAAACTTCTAACGAATAAATGACGGTTTTACCACTTTACTCATTCCCACGCTTTTTTTTACCTCTCATGCGTTTTTAAACTAACGTTAGTTGACAACATTAAACACATAAGTTAACGTTACCAACAACAAAACACAGCAATGTCGGATGGTACTAACTTACATTGAAATACATGCTAATGGTGAAGCAGTACAAAGACACACACAGAGATAACTTATTTATTTTATGAGGTTGCAGTAAGCCTATGACCGTAACCCGTGTCCCTAACGTTAGACTGTTAAGGACTGAAAAATGTTTTCTTACCTGATATCGCCAGTATTTTTACAGACCACGTACGACCCCTTCCTCCGTTCACATTCCCGCTTTTGTTCTTCATTGACATATCAACTCAAATTCGCAAAAAATTTAAGAATTCAACAGGCAGATATAAAAGAATCCAGGTCTGACCGAGTAATCAACGCAAGCAGCAGCTGCTCACCGACCGAGAGTAACGGACGTATTTTCAAACTTAAAATAGGCGGGCAGAGCCGCGCACATTCTCATTGGACAGTTTCCTGGAAGACAGACAGATTAACCAATCATGCTCAAAGTAAAACGGCGAAACAACCAATAACGATAGTTTGCGAGAGTTAACATAGTGTTGTAGGCTATTGAGTTTTATTTGCAGTCTGTATTAATATTTAATTAATTGGTTAAATGACATGACAGTGTGAATACAAATGTAATAATGCAATGTAAACTGTTAGGCAAGCAGACAAAATTGTAAATTCACACAAAATCACATAAGGCAAAAGGTTTCTGCTGCACTGCTCTCTTGAGGGTGAAACTATTATTGTTAATAATGATAATAATTGTATTTTAACATATACATTGAAGAACTGTTATGATAAAAAGTCATTAAATGCTAATTAATTATCATAATAATATGTTAAAAGGCAGATATTTTTGTAGTATGTTGTCGAAAACATTACGTTGTTTCAACGTACAGATCTTGTAAAAATTTCAACGTTGATTTAGAAGTGTTTTTGTTAACCTTTTTCAACCATTTAGCATTAAACGTTATTTCAACGTTGTTTCAACGTTAAAACAACAACTGACATTATTTCAACCATATTTCAACGTTGATTTAGAAGTGTTTTTGTTAACCTTTTTCAACCATTTAGCATTAAACGTTATTTCAACGTTGTTTCAACGTTGAAACAACAACTGACATTATTTCAACCATATTTCAACGTTGAAGGTCGGTCATGTGCCGGCTGGGAACTGTTCCGCATTTGTCAATGAGAGCATATGACGTAATTTAGATATATTTTTAAAGGGGTGATAAAACGCCTTTTTTCGAAGGCTTGATTGTGTTTGTGGGGTGCACTGTAACATGTGTTCATGCTTCGTTTTTAAAAATTTGCATTATTTTTCACATATTTAACCATTATTCTACACTGCTCTGTCCCTTCTTGTAAAAACGGTCGGATGATTTCCGCGTTCTATGAAGACCCCCCTTCAAAATACGCAATGGGCTCAGATTGGTTAGCTGGCCCAGTGTGTTGTGATTCGCTAACCGCCAAGTGCACGTTGTTCGGAAACGTCACGCCCCCTTATCTTTACCAGTAGTTTGTGCTTCAGTAAACAACGGCGTCAATATTGCCATACCAGTTTGAGCCTGAATCAGACCCAGAGAATGTTAGTGGAGAGGATCGAGCAGAACCTGTTCAAGAACGGCTGTTAAAGGACGTTTCAGTTTTTTTTTTTTTTTTTTTTTTGACTGCAGATCGCTATATGACACTGTTACTTTTGTATATTTAGAACGATTGTAGCTAAATATCTGTCGCCTGAACTATTAATCCAATACGAACACTAAACATTGGCTTTACAACAGTAGCCAAATCAAACACAAAACCATGTTTAGCATGCCTGTAGATAAACAAGCATGTAGATAAACAATACATAAAAGCTATAATCAAAGAATAATTTACACTGATCACATAAACGACAACAACCACGAACATTCCAAGTTCGCTGCGCTGGTGATATGTTTGTTGGATAAGTATGAATTAACGTTAGCATTTAACAAACTGGTTTGTGGAGCCAAACAGCGTTGTCCTTCGTTTACTTCCTTGCTACAACGTACAATTAACAATACGAACTATTACAGGAAAACACAACGACGAAAAATAAATCATCCTTACAGGTTGTGGCCCGTAAACAGTTTCTGTTTTTAAAGTTGGAACTGCTCCATCTTTCAGGACTAGCCGTTGTGCGAATCCTTCATCGGAGGAGGGGTTTATATAAATATTGGGCTTAGTGATGTCAGCAAGCCCGCAGGAATGTCGTGTAGTCCCTACTGGCCGTTTTTTGTAGTTCTTAGAAATTGATTTCTTTAAAAGCAAATGGTAACACTTTATTTTGATAGTCCGTTTGTTGAGACTTTACTAGTTATTAGTAGCCATTCAGTAGCTTGTCAACAGTGCATCAGTTGACATTCAACAACACTGTTTCAACTGACAAGTAACATACGTTCAACTGACTGCCTATAGACTATAAGGTACAATTCAAGTGTTAATCTACAGATTTTACAAAAAAGTGCCTGTTGACTGTCAATATTATTTTGCAAAAGGTTATTAACCAATTGGCGACTAACTTTTAATTGTCAACTAACTTTCTGTAGATTGAGTACCAACAACTCAAGATCAATCTGTCAGTTAAATGTCAACAGTCATGTCAGCATATGAAGTATATGATACTGTATATCCTACTCAAGGGGTCTCATATGCATCAAATTAATGATTATTTTAGCTGATTTAAAAATGTTTTTTAAAAAATGTTTTAACCATTTGTAGATAATCTGTTGATAGTCAACTAAAGATTAGATATGTTGCTTGTCAACAAATAAATGGTTTATGATCAGTAGACTATTAATATCCACTAAGTGTTAGTAGATATATTTTAGGACTATCTAATTAAAGTGAAAAACAGTTTATATCAGTAGAAAGTCTATAACCTATCAACAGATTGAAAACATACTTTTTTTGTACGTTTGGATGGATGCTGAAACGTATGATACAGACATGTCTGCAATGTAGAATTATTACGAATTCACAGCTACAAAACGTTTACGAATCATAAAGATATCTGTATCATTTCCCTTATACTGTTTTATAGATAAATGTAAGTTCCCTTAACCCTACTCCCAAACCTAAATATAAATTACTCATTTTATACAGAATATAAAAAGAATAAAACACTTTATGGACAGAGATGTGTAAGGAAATGCCAGTTTTATTAATAGCATTAAAATATATTTTGAGCGACTAACATTAATCCTACTCCTGCCATAACCATTTCTTAAAACTATGCAGGCAAAAATTTTGAAGAAAAACAACAGATGTGTAATCATAATAATTTATTGCGAAAATGTAAATCGGTACCAAAAGTCGCTCAAATGACGATGTGTTGCAGTCCTCTTTGGCAGTATATAATAGTTTTGTATAAGGGACAGAGCAGAATTTAAGTTATTAATCCATGAAAATGTTAACCCAGCTTCCCTCTGCGTGAAGACGGCGCGCGCGCGCTTCTGCATTTCAATGCGTTTCAACTGAAACACGGCATGCTGCAATCTGTGACGAGGCAGGCGAGAGCCAATGAGCGTTTGATATCACTGCCGTAAAACATGTCGTAACGCTTCTTGAGGGCGCAATTTTTGAATTTAAATTCATCACGAGCGCGGGATTTGACATTTACGGTCGCTGCTGAGAATGGAGATGGAGACCGCTGGATGTGGATGAAGGGCTGAATTTGGATCTGTTTCTTGCTTGCGTATGGATTATAAAGATTTGGATTACATCTAACGTTACGTTAGCTAATAAAAATTATGTATTTTGTTAATTTATATTGTGTTTTGGTGTATTATGGTTCTATAGGAGAAAACACCTTTTGTGTCTCACCGTAACGTTAAATAAACTAAATGTTACAAAATGGTTAAACGATTCAAGAAGGTATTGTTAAGGGTTTAAACTATAGTCTTGTCTGTTAACGTTAATCCTCCGAAGCGAGTTTGCAGCAGGAACAGAGATTATTTCTTAAATGAGTAACTGTTATAACGTTAAACTGCATTTAATAAATGCGATTTTCTGTAAAACTTACTATCATGAAAGGCTAAATGTATTAATTAATAATTATTGTTATTTGTTGTTTATAACTTTTGATCTTGGCCTCGGGCATTTGAAATGATGTAGACTATTGAGAGTTTTCTCATTTGGAATGCTCAATATAATTTTTTTCTCATAATCAGATGGTTCAGATGTGATCGTGATATCCTAGTAAATAATGGGTTGTAATATATATATATATATATATATATATATATATATATATATATATATATATATATATATATATATATATATATATTATTTTATTTAATAAAAGTGATTTTTTTTCTCTGATGTGCTGGCCATAGTGTTTGTTCTATCTCAGTCAGGTTAGGTATGCAATCTGTTGATAGGTTAACTTATAGACTTTATACTGATATCAACTGTCTTTCTCTTTAATTAGATAGTCCTAAAAGATATCTACTAACACTTAGTGGATAATGTCTATTAATAGTCAACTGATCATAAACAATATATTAATCTGTTGATAGGTTATAGACTTTCTACTGATATAAACTGTTTTTCACTTTAATTAGATAGTCCTAAAATATATCTCCTAACGCTTAGTTGAGAATGTCTATTAATAGTCTACTGATCATAAACAATTTCTTTGTTGACAAGCAACAAATAAGCAACTACATGTAATCTTTAGTTGACTATCAACAGATTATCTACAAATGGTTAAAACATTTTTAAAAACATTTTTAAATCAGCTAAAATAATCATTAATTTGATGCACATGAGACCCCTTGAGTAGGATATACAGTATCATATACTTCATATGCTGACATGACTGTTGACTTTTAACTGACAGATTGATCTTGAGTTGTTGGTACTCAATCTACAGAAAGTTAGTTGACAATTGAAAGTTAGTCGCCAATTGGTTAATAACCTGTTGCAAAATAATATTGACAGTAAACAGGCACTTTTTCGTAAAATCTGTAGATTAACACTTGAATTGTACCTTATAGTCTATAGGCAGTCAGTTGAACGTATGTTACTTGTCTGTTGAAACAGTGTTGTTGAATGTCAACTGATGCACTGTTGACAAGCTACTGAATGGCTACTAATAACTAGTATAGTCTCAACAAACGGACTATCAAAATAAAGTGTTACCAAGCAGGGTATCTCCCTTTGCTTTAAACTTTGAAAGTTGTAACTTTGCAGATGTTGTTTATGCTCAAACAGCAACATTACACACTAACTAAAGTTAGAAAAGTGAAATTGTGTTTTACCACCCCTTTAAGATGGAAAAATGCGGTTTTACAGATTCTAGACACGTGACTTTCAAATGAAAGATTGGTATCAAAGAGCACACCCAGGTTCCTAACCGACGACGAAGACTTAACAGAGCAGCCATCAAGTGTTAGACAGTATTCTAGGTTATTACGTGAGGACGTTTTTTGTCCAATAATTAGAATCTCTGTTTTTTCAGAATTAAGTAGTAAGAAATTACTAGTCATCCAATTTTTTATATCAGCTATGCATTCCGTTAATTTTGTGAATTGGTAAGTTTCGTCTGGGCGTGAAGAAATATAGAGCTAAGTATCATCAGCATAACAGTGAAAACTAATGCCATGCTTCCTAATGATATCTCCTAAGGGTAGCATGTACAGAGTGAACAGCAACGGTCCTAGTACTGAGCCTTGTGGTACGCCATACTGAACTTGTGAGCGATAAGACATCTCTTCATTTACTGCTACAAACTGATAACGGTCAGATAAGTATGATTTAAACCATGCTAGTGCAATTCCACTAATGCCAACATCATTTTCGAGTCTATTTAAAAGAATGTTATGGTCGATAGTGTCAAATGCAGCACTTAGATCGAGTAACACTAATAGAGAGATACAACCACGATCGGATGATAAGAGCAAATCATTTGTAACTCTAATGAGAGCTGTCTCGGTACTATGGTATGGTCTAAATCCTGACTGGAAATCCTCGCAGATACCATTTCTTTCTAAAAAGGAGCATAGATGTGAGGATACTCTTTGACAGAAAAGGCAGATTCGAGATCGGCCTATAATTGACTAATTCTGTAGGATCAAGTTGCGTTTTTTTAACAAGCGGTTTAATCATAGCCAGCTTAAAAGTTTTCGGTACATATCCTATTGACAAAGATGAATGAATGATATTAAAGGTGCTCTAAGTGATGTCACGCGTTTTTTAAGCCAAAACATTTTTTGTCACATACAGCAAACATCTCCTCACTATCCGCTAGCTGCCTGTCCCCTGAATACACTGTAAAAAAAAGCGGTCTCTGTAGACACCACAGGCTCCACAAACGGCAACAAAAACAAACTGGGCTCACCCGCATCACGAAACACAACAAACAGTGCTCCAGCCAATCACCGACAAGAAGAATTTGAGGGGTGTGGTTTGGGGGTTAGTGCGCGTGCACATGAAGGGGGTGTGTGGAGGAGAGAGAAGCATGAAGAGGGAAGTTTGAATTATGGCCGACACACGACTAAAGAGACGATGTTCCGATGAACAAATTGCAAAGAAGAGGGACAAGGATAAGGGACAAGGAACGCGCAAAGTCCCGAATTTACATCGGAAAAACCCTCGAAAGGTGGCTAGAACTCCGCCGGCAGAAGGGCTTCCGATCCGACATTCAGTTGCTCTGTTTTTGCAGAACAGGTAAATCCATTTTTCTTTCTAAATTGACGTTCATGTTCGCCAAACCAACACAAGGATGTAATTATCTAGAACTATGCAGTCAGCGTTAGCTTTGGTGAATACAACATATGTTTCTAGCAGCTAGCGATCAATCTCTATTGTAAATGGTCAAGCAAATTCACAGTAGGCGACAATTTGTGTGAATTATTGTTTTCACCCACTGTTTGTCATGGATTTGAATGTTCATTTATAGGCTATTGACAACTTTGACTAAATTTGTTTACGCCGCCGCCGTTGTTTATGCTCACTGGGAAACGCGAAGCTAATGTTATCTTGCTATTATTGCGTCCTTGTATGGGAGCTAACGTTATAGTTATAACCTCAGGTGGCGAAACGATTTTAAGACAATGTTTTTTCTTTTTCTGCATTCTGTTCTGCAATATATAAAAGCATTTATCTAACTTGGTGACATTACACATTGAATGAAGTGTCAGTAAAACTTAACTTTGTTTTTAGTGACTACTTTGACTTTCCTTTATGCCGGAAGGGAGGGGAGGAGGGAGGAGACGGGATGAGGAGGAGGGAGGGTCTAGCTAGCCTCCGTTTTGTTTGACAACAATTCGAATGTCAACACTCCCGGCATCACTTAGAGCACCTTTAAGAAGAGGATCTGTGACCTCTGGAAGCATCTCTTTCAGTAGCTTAGTCGGTATAGAGTCTAACATACATGTTGTCGATTTAGATGATTTAACGAGTTTAGTAAATTCTTCCTCTCCTATAGCAACGAATTAATAAAATGTTTCTTCAAGGAGACTACAATGCACTGCCTGATGCGATACTGTAGTAGATGGTTGCATAGTTATAATTTTCTCCCTGATATTATCAATCTTGTTAGTTAAGAAGTTCATAAAGTCATTACTGCTGTGTTGTTTAGAAACGTCTGGGGTTGAGGATTTATTTTTCGTTAGTTTAGCCACTATTTCAAATAAACACCTAGGGTTTTGTTTATTTTCTTCTAATAGGTTTGAAAAATAAGCAGATCTAGCAGCTTTTAAAGCCTCTCTATATGCAATCGAGCTCTCTTTCCATGAAATGCGAAATACCTCTAGTTTTGTTTTATTCCAGTTGCGCTCCATTTTTCTGGCTGCTCTCTTAAGGGCATGAGTGTACTCGTTGTACCACGGCGTTGGACTATTTTCTTTAATCTTCTTTAAGCGCAAAGGAGCAACTGTGTCTAAAGTGCTGGAAAAGAGAGAGTTAAAAGTTTCTGTCGCAATATCTAGTTCATCTAAGCTATCTGGTATGCTGAGATGATGAAACTGATCAGTAATATTATTAATAAAGCAATCTTTAGTGGCAGCAATCTTTAGTGGCAGAAGTGATAGATCTAACATATTTGTAACACGGAGTCAACTTTGCAGCCTTGGCTAAATGAAGTTTACACGAGACTAAATAATGATCTGAGATGTCATCGCTCTGCTGCAGAATTTCAACGGCATCAACATCTATTCCATGTGATAATATTAGATCTAGAGTGTGATCACGACAATGAGTAGGTCCTGACATGTGTTGTCTAACTCCAATAGAGTTCAGAATGTCTTTAAATGCCAATCCCAATGCATCTTTTTCGTTATCTACATGTATATTAAAATCACCAACAATTAGAACTTTATCTGCAGCCAGTACTAACTCTGATAGAAAATCAGCAAATTCTTTGATAAAAACTTTATGGTGCCCTGGTGGCCTGTATACAGTAGCCAGCATAAATGTTAAACGTGATTTATCATTTACACTAGATAGTGTTACATTTAGCAACAACACTTCAAAAGAATTATATTTAAAACAAGACTTCTCAGTAATTCTGAAGATATTACTATAAATTACAGCAACACCTCCCCCTTTGCCTTTCAGACGAGGTTCATGTTTATAACAGTAATCTTGCGGGGTGGACTCATTTAAAGTAATATAATTGTCTGGTTTTAGCCAGGTTTCTGTCAAACACAGCACGTCGAGATTATAGTCAGTAATCATATAATTAACAATGACTGCTTTTGAAGTAAGGGATCGAATATTCAGCAACCCAAGCTTTATCATTTGTTCATCCGTATTATATCTGTTTTTTATTTGTTGAACATCAATAAAATGTTTACCCTTGAATGGGGTTTAGGAGTTTTTTGTATTTCCTAGTTCGGGGAACAGACACAGTCTCTATATGATGATATCTAGGTGAAAGAGACTCTATGTGATGGGATTTATCTGACCTTGGTGACGTGAGACAGCTAGCAGACGGTCGGTTTAGCCAGTCTGTCTGCTTCCTGACCTGAGCCCCAGATTGTCATGTTTGAGCTCTAAGACTATGTGCCATATTACTAGAGAGAAGAGCAGCACCATCCCAGGAGGGATGAATACCATCTCTTTTCAACAGGTCAGGTCTGCCCCAAAAACTTGTCCAATTGTCTATGAATTCTATATTATTACGCGGACACCAATCAGACAGCCAGCCATTGAGTGAGGACAGTCTACTAACAATCTCATCACTCCTGCGAACAGGAAGGGGGCCAGAGCAAATTACAGTGCCTGACATCGTACTTGCAAGGTCACACACCTCTTTAATGTTAATTTTGGTGATCTCCGACTGGCGGAGCCTAACATCATTAGTGCCGACGTGAATAATAATTTTAGAGAATTTACGATTAGCATTAGCCAGCACTTTTAAATTTGCTCTGATGCCAGGCGCTCTGGCTCCCGGCAAACATGTGACTATGGTGGCTGGTGTCTCTATTTTCACGTTCCGTGTAAAAGAATCACCAATAACTAGGGCACAATCAACAGGATTCTCAGTGGGTGTTTCACTGAGAGGGGAGAATCTGTTTGATGTTGTAATCGGAACGGAAGAGCGGTGTTTTGTCCCGCGACTAGAGCATCACCGTCACCCAATTGCCCTGCTGCGAGGGCTCTACGTATACAAATCAAGCCAAATGAGCTTTGGCAGGTGCGCAATCCACGCCCCGCCCTGCAGCGCAGGTATAACAGGGAAGTGGATGCACCCATCATTCATTCTTTTCACTTCGGAGCTGATCGGTTGTTATGTCGATATCTCTGAAAACTCCCTTCCTGCTCAGCTACTGTTCGGACGCTCTTTGCTTACTGCTCCGCGCTTTGCTCTATCGCTTTTATATTTTATCTTCTATACTTTTATAATTTTAGCTCCTTTTATCACCTAATTTTAACTTCAGCAAATCAGCACAGTGCTCAAACGACAAAGTTTGGATTACTACAAAAACGCAGAATTCTTCTACCCGACCAGCTTACATTCCGGGGAAAGGAAAACACAACTGCCTACAAGGATAAGAGAAAAAATGCCTCTTCTGGAATCTACTTGCTGCACTAACTGCCACAGACTTTTACAAAGGATTGCAGTTCTTGAAACAAAGTTATTTACGGGACCACCAAACCAGACGGAACACACAACAGAGCTTCGTCATGGACACCCTCAGCATATAGCCGGTGAGTCCCATGAAACTAGTGCTCCTCGACAGGTAGAGAAACAAGCCGATCGACTTACAAATCGATGGCACAAACAGGGAGCGAGACCCAAAGACACTCGAGACATCAGATTGTCACGAGCCCCACATATTGCCGCAGTAGCATCCTCTACCCCAGATACAGCTCTGACAAAGATTGCAAACACTGGTCTCCTACCAACACCTATACATATTGAGAACAGATTTGAAGTACTAATGAATGTAAATGAGGAATCCCCAAACGTGATGAATGTGATCGAACACAGACTGTATCAGCCAGTAGCTAACACTGATGCTAACTGGCACTCAAGGTCGAGCAGACAGCGGCACTCTGCTCAGAGCGCAGCCGAGCCCCGGACTCTGATAGTGGGGGACTCCATAATCAGAAACATTAACAGCAGGGTGTAACGACAATGACTATGACATGCGGTCACATGCTGTTCAAATTAGTAAATCCTGATCTCCAAGTCTGCTTGAACGGTCAAAATTGCATCTTTGTGGCTCCCCCGAGGGACATTTGAGTCACATAAGGAAACCCTGTTTTCTTAGAATCCCCTCTAAAACCCCCATTTCAGCTCTGGACTCCCTGTGACTTTTACAACCTCACAGACTCGTGACATTCCAGAACACACACACACGTACACACACCCACACACCAACATCCTTTTGTGTTTAACTTAAAATGTGTGTAAATCAGACTGGTATCTGAACTTCCTGAATGTATGTGTGATTAATGTTGTTTTGATCATATAGTTCTGATCTTCGAGTGTTTGGATCTGAAATGTATTTTTGAAGGATGTTCTCCCAGTAGAATCGCATTCCGTAACCCGAGCTCATTGGCAGGTCATAAAATTTGACCACAGAGCTATCCAGCCCTATGCATGAGATAACAGGGTCGCAACATTCCAACACACACACATACAAACACACTCTGGACTGTGAAACAGAAACCCCCTACAGAAAAGGACTTTTACCCATAAAGTCACTCTTAAAGGTACTAAATATATAAATTTGTGTGTTAAGAGGTGTGTGTAAACCATAGGAAAGCATATGTCCTATTTGTGACCTTAATAGAACTGCTATTGCCTATACAAATGCATAATAATGTATCGTTGCATGGCTACAACGCCTAGATTCTATTTTTGATATCTCTGTAATCCTCTCCAGCTAACGGAGTTGAATTCCAATAACAGAATTCAGTGATGCGCATTGTTTTATAAGTTCATATGTCTGGAGAAAATCCTCTCCAGTTAAAGTCAATCATGACTCATTCGAGTGGGCGTGTCTAACCGGACAAAGGAATCTTCCCGCTCGAAAAATCTCGACAGCTGATTCGTCCTACACGAAGGAGGGGACGGCACCTGGGACACTGATAAAAGTCCAAAACCTTCTCTCATCGCTCTCTCATCCTTCCGCTCAACTCATCCAACTTCTCTTGATCCTCTCCCCGGCGCAGCGTTTCTCCAAGGAACATCTGAAGGAGGCCCTGGCCTTCTCCATCGAACGAACCCATGTTCGAGTCGTAGCTGCCGGTCTTTGCAACTAAGATTTCCAGCCTCTCCCATCCCGGGAGACGAATCTGAACTTTCTCGGTAACATCACATTCAGTGAGCCTTTCAAGCTTCCCGCGACACCGGAAGACGCAGCAGAAACAGGACACCATCCTCGCTTCTTGCATCAGCTTCAGCCTGACCAAAAAGAGCACTCGCAAGTATATTGATTCCTATAAAAGCTGTTCCAGGTGTCTAGGTCTTAGGTCTGTGGACTAAGTTACCCTCTATCTTCCCTCTATATCTTTCTTTCTTTCATTTCATGTTTTTGTTCGGTTAAATGTTTATTGGTTTGTTTGCATTTTTACGTACGTTTATGTTTGTAGTTTATATAATCTCTAGTGTGTGCCATTTTATTAATAAACCCATTTATACTTTTAATTGTCTCTGTGTTTGAAAACCCACTTTTTATAAAGTCAATGAAACAAAAGATCTATAAAGCTACAGGCTCTATATTATAAAACTACTTTGAGTAGTTTTAATTTATAAACCCAAAGAGGTTTTGTCTTCGTGGCCAGAAGACAAACTTTCTTGGAGTTTTGTAAACAGGAATACTTCTTCTTAACTGTAATGATCAGACAGTACAGAACGAGGCATTTCCTATAATTGATAAAGTAAATGCATATGCGATTTATGAATTATGACCATGCGTTATAAATATTAATATTGCCAAAATTCCCTATATTCTTGAGCTAATTCGCATTAACCCAGAGGCATTTACGTTACAGTTTAATGGTGGAGATATTTCGAGCAGTTTCAAACTTCATTTTTGTGGGCAAATTCAGTTTCAGTTGAATGTGTATTATTGGTATTAATAATTGTAGGCTATACGCGCGTTTGGAATTGTGAGATAAGTCGCTAAGGCGAACTCACCCAGCTGATGGCAGGCACAAAAGCCAGCTCAGCTCTGCTAAAACTGCAGTTCATGACATTACATCTGTCTCTGTAAAGACGAAGCAAAACTCTTTGCAGTTGATACATGTAACATGATTTAAACCGACTAAATGAAGACGAAGGATCTCTTTTAGGACGAAGACGTAAATCTGATAGTTTTTCAGTCGTAATAGGCCTTATGATATACAATACGTTAACGATAAGCTCCTGGTCAGAAATTGGCCTCGCGATCCAATTTCGTAAACCTACGCAAAAATCATAAAAGTGCTATTTTGATTAATGCTTATGGGAGATGAGCAGATGATAAGTCCTGCTCACAGCTGTTTTGATGCCTGTTGTGCTCACAGCTTAAGTAAATAGATGTTCAATGCCTGTTTGCTCACAGTTTCTAGTGATTAAAACAAGAAGTTTTAATACCTGTTTTTATGTAAACCGTTTTATATGTGTAATTGGAGACCAGTTTTATGAATTAAGAAAAGATGATAATCCCTGTTCTTATTCTAAAACCGTCTCAATGTTTAATGTATAATGTGTAAAGTAAACAGAAGTTCTAATTCCTGTTTCTATTGTAAACCGTTTCATATATAATGTGCGATTGAACAGATGTGTAATTCCTGTTAGTCACATGTTGTGAAACCGAGCGATAAAAGATAAAAATTTGCAGTCTGAATACCCCACTGACCAACACTAGAGGGCAGCCTTTAGGTGTGGCAGTTCTCAAATTACGCGCCCCCAACCGACTTCATCCTGCGTGAGCGTCGCCTCCCACTGACGTCAGCCTGCATGAGCGCAATAACGCCATCTGGTGGACGGTCTCAGATAATACCGGCTTTCATTTTTCTGCTAACAATTTTCCTCTTTCTCTCCCCCGAGGATAGAATGAATGGTTTGACTCTCAAATATTCACCTGCATTCAAAGCTTAGCTTATGCTGATATTATTTGGAGTTAGACAATTCTTCTTTTCTGCTTTTGACTGTCACACTTTAAGTGAAGTTCGGAAAAAAAAACTTTTTGAATTAAAAACTTAGGTTTGATTCACTCAGTTAATTGATAGTCCACCTAGGAGGAAGCACGCCACCGTGTGGCCATCTTGGGTCGACGTATCAATATCTGTTTCACCCCCAGTCTGCATTGAAGTGTCTCAACATTGCTACCCTTCTCGTTTGATTATTTTATAATCAATACTAATAACTTCAGTGTTATTGTAAGGATTATAGGAAGTCATTCTGATTTTGTTTTTCAGTTTAATTATTGTATAATTAGTATTGATACTCCACTGTTATCATTCTAATTTTCTTTTCTTCTTTATTATTATTGGGACCTCTCCTTGCATGCTTATTTGAATTTTAATTTAAACTAGTTTGAATTTTAATTTAAATTGTGTTCACTAACAACCAGGTGGACCACGGAGAGGAAACACGGCCCTCACCCTTGTGGCACAAACCCACTGCCGGGGCCTTTTCCTCTGCCTGCGTCTCAAACCTGTGTTGTTTATTCAAATTTTATTTCATTGATAATTATTTTTCTCTTCCCTCTTTCTCCAGTCTCTCCAAGGGGGGGGGGTAGGTTATTCTGATAATTACAACCATCGGTTATCATAATTCCTTTGCATTGTATCATTATTTTAGTAAAGCCTTTGCCTCTGACCCCTGCATACATATTTACTCAATTTGATGAAAACAGAAAGCCTTAATTCACTTTAAGTCTAACCTCTTAATCCCTTATTGTGTATCTATTGGCAGGACTCAGTCAGTGCACTGTGGTAATCCAAAAGTCATCCCTGGTGGTTTCCGGTGGGCGGGGATCATCTGTCCGGCGTTACTGACACTGCGCTCTGTCTGGTGTTGGGACCGTCGGAGGGTCTGACCGCGCCCGCTGGTTTCCACCTGGATGACCTCTATTCACCCCAGGTAAACTAAAATTTGATAGAACCCATCCACTTATTATGAACCACAGAATACTAGCTATTCCTTCGGGGTATTTTAAGTGCTTAGACCCACCTTTCTCTCTCTAAGACACACCTTCTTTCGAGGTCCTGTCCCGATAACCCACGCATCTCCTGGCCCGATCAGGAACTCTCGCAGTGTTAATAAGGCTTAGGCCTCTTTATTTTATTTTATTTTATCTTATTTTATTTATTTTCCTTAAATAACGCTCCCCGTGTTATTGTTTGTGACATTTCATTGCAGACCAATTCACTTCCTTGTGTTGTGTTTCCCTCTGATCTTCCCTACCTTCAACCTTGTCTCTTTCTCCACTCTGTTGTGATTTGTTTCTTTCATTTCACTTAGACACAGAACCTAAGAGAGACCCCAGGAAAGCTGAATAATAGAGTGACGATCAAAGCGGGCGTCGCTAAAACGACCCCCAGGCTACCGCCTGTCCAAATTTCTATTGTGGGTTTCATCCATACCCACGAAATTGGCTCAGCTAACTGTCGGCATCAGTTAGCCCCGAAATTCTCATAAACGGCATAGCCGTATGAGTATAGCTCATTAACCCTAAAACAAACTTGCATTGTGTCTCTTTTTGTGTGTGCTGTGCTTCTCTCACCACAGTAAGCAGAGATGTCGAGCTAACCCAGTCCCACAGTACCTGGACCAGTTTGAGACCTGCGATCCAACCCAGAAGTACGACCACGAGCAGCTGGCCAAAATCTTCGGAAAACTCGCACTCAACCTCGTCGCCAAGGCCCGGGCCAGCGAAAGGCTCAGCCTCGACATGGAACAGAAGGCAGCCGCACTACAGCTCCAGGCCACAGAAGCCCGGAAGGACCGAGCCCACACACAGAGTCGGCTAGACCAGCTAATCTTCCTGACCGAGGAAGAGGACGAGACAGACACAACGCTACAACAGGAAGTTGAAAGACTTCAAAAAGCCCTGGACGATCTTCGTCTGCACACAGATCAAAGACAGCAGTCGGAGGAAAACACCCGGAAGGAACTCAACGAAAGGCTCCAACGGGCTGAAGCTCTCCTTGAGAGAGCAGAGACTAAAATCCATCAGCTCATTCAGCAGAGACACGATCTCGAAGACGAACTAGACATGGTTCGCAGAGAACTGAGACATGCTTACAGTTTCAACCGCGACCGGGAAGGGGAAGAACATCTCACACCATTTCCCCCTTCCAGCGAGTCTGCGCCTTTCAGCCACACACCCAGAGCTGAAAAGGGGGGCGAAAGCCCACTGCACAACACCACGCCTGTCAGCCAAACTCCAAGAGCTGTAAAGGGTCAGAATCCTCTCCAGACGGATTGGGCCCCCAGCAACAGCTCTCCTCCAACAAGCCTTGACAAGCTGGCCAGAAACATTCCTACGTTTGCCGGAGACTGCAGTGTTCATGCGTACCTTCAAGACATTGACTTTCACCTGCAAACTGTCGCCAACGCGACAGCTTGGGACAAATTGTACCTGGTAAGAATCACCTCAAGCAGAGAGGTGCGTAGTTTTCTGGATCGCCAACCAGAGCCTGTCAAAGCAGATTACAAGCAACTGCGACAAGCGTTGATCCGCGAATTCTCTGACCCAGAATCAGACCAAGAGTTTATCACGGCATTTGTCGTCAAACAGGCCCGACTTGAACACCCACACTCCTACTATGGCCGACTCCGACAAACGTTCTTCGGAGCAACCAACACACCAGATATGGAAGAAGATATAACCTTTAGAACTTTGTTTCTGCGGAACCTGCATAGCACCGTGAGTAAACATCTCGGTGTGCTCGTCTGCCCACGAACCATGTCTACTCGAGAACTCAGAGACTTAGCCCACAAGGCTTACACCAAGCAAAGGGCCATGGATGAAAAGACGGTAAAGACACACACAATTCACTCCGTCTCTGAGCACCGCTCAGAATCAGACAGCAGGTGGCGGCACGACTGTGACGGTGCCCGTCCAAAGCGTCGGACCGACCGCTCAGAAAGATTCTGGAACCAGCATCACCCGCCGTCCAGAACTCCTAGCCCAGACCGTCGAACCTGTAACCACTCTCTCCAGAACACTGGTGAGGCAGAGTCTTCTTACACAACAGATGAAGACAGTGCAGCCACGTCTGACACAGACACAGAAAACGAACACTAACACCGACTGCTTCAAGGTCATGACTGAACCGCAGCTGAGTAACCAAACCAATGTCTGCGCCACATACAGACAACCCACCGACCCACCCTAACGATTGCAGTGATTACACAGCACAAACGAACTTTACCAACTACACTGCACGCCTCAGAGCCGCTTACGCTAACACCGCTGTGTACAAAGAAAGTCATGCGGGCCTCTGATGAACAGACTTTTCCTATGCCACCACTTACCCCTCCACCACCCTCGCAGGCCATCCGAGCTCACTGACAACCAGTGCCTCAGACAGCTGTCTGCCACCACGCACATGTTGCGTTCACAAAACTTCAATACGCATTGTGCACCTGTTGCCATCACAGCGCCACAGCTTGTAAAGCCACAAAGCACAAGGGGGGGGCCAGGCGTAACAATGACGCCACATGTGCCAAAAAGCCATGCATGGGACATCAAAGCACGTGGCATACCAACCTCAGCGAATCAAAAAGACTGTCCTAAGCCAACCAAGGACGACCCTCGCTGAAATTTTTCCTCCCTTTCTCTCTCTCTCTCCCTTTTGCATCTAACAGGATGCTGTGGTGGTTCGCGAGAAAGCAGCCACGATCGGACATCACCTCACCAGGTCCGGCATCCGGCATCGCATGGAGAGAGCAGCCCCGGTCCTGACTACCAAGGCAGGACCCACACTCAGAAAGTGTACGTTCGACTCAAACCCAGCAACGTCGAAAGAGCACACTACCTCAAACAGCAAACATAGTCACAGTAAGACAGCCTGTGGCCGACATTCAGACTGAACTTTCACAGCTAACAGAGCAACTCACAACACTGAGTACAGACATTGCTCCCATCACAGCCCTCCAAGCATGGGCAACCGCCCAGCCTGAATACCTCACCTGTGTCCGTACCTGGACCCCAGATGACACTGTGCGGTGCACCTCCACGGTCACTGACCATGCCCCGACACTCGTCTTGGTTTTCATCCTGTACCAGACTCAACGAGACGTGAGCATCCACAGCCAAGCTCACAAAGCCGTGTCTGGCAATTTCCTACGAACCCTGGAAAAGGAAGGGGTCCCACACCATCGACCACCTCAACTTCATTTGAGCTGAGTCATCAGCCTAGCAACCACCTGCTCTTTCACTATCATAATCCACCTGCCATTCATTGTGCCTATTTGTTGTTCGATAAAGTCCATCACGGACTTCATCTAACAAAAAGGGGGGAATATGTAACGACAATGACTATGACATGCGGTCACATGCTGTTCAAATTAGTAAATCCTGATCTCCAAGTCTGCTTGAACGGTCAAAATTGCATCTTTGTGGCTCCCCCGAGGGACATTTGAGTCACATAAGGAAACCCTGTTTTCTTAGAATCCCCTCTAAAACCCCCATTTCAGCTCTGGACTCCCTGTGACTTTTACAACCTCACAGACTCGTGACATTCCAGAACACACACACACGTACACACACCCACACACACACACACACCAACATCCTTTTGTGTTTAACTTAAAATGTGTGTAAATCAGACTGGTATCTGAACTTCCTGAATGTATGTGTGATTAATGTTGTTTTGATCATATAGTTCTGATCTTCGAGTGTTTGGATCTGAAATGTATTTTTGAAGGATGTTCTCCCAGTAGAATCACATTCCGTAACCCGAGCTCATTGGCAGGTCATAAAATTTGACCACAGAGCTATCCAGCCCTATGCATGAGATAACAGGGTCACAACATTCCAACACACACACATACAAACACACTCTGGACTGTGAAACAGAAACCCCCTACAGAAAAGGACTTTTACCCATAAAGTCACTCTTAAAGGTACTAAATATATAAATGTGTGTGTTAAGAGGTGTGTGTAAACCATAGGAAAGCATATGTCCTATTTGTGACCTTAATAGAACTGCTATTGCCTATACAAATGCATAATAATGTATCGTTGCATGGCTACAACGCCTAGATTCTATTTTTGATATCTCTGTAATCCTCTCCAGCTAACGGAGTTGAATTCCAATAACAGAATTCAGTGATGCGCATTGTTTTATAAGTTCATATGTCTGGAGAAAATCCTCTCCAGTTAAAGTCAATCATGACTCATTCGAGTGGGCGTGTCTAACCGGACAAAGGAATCTTCCCGCTCGAAAAATCTCGACAGCTGATTCGTCCTACACGAAGGAGGGGACGGCACCTGGGACACTGATAAAAGTCCAAAACCTTCTCTCATCGCTCTCTCATCCTTCCGCTCAACTCATCCAACTTCTCTTGATCCTCTCCCCGGCGCAGCGTTTCTCCAAGGAACATCTGAAGGAGGCCCTGGCCTTCTCCATCGAACGAACCCATGTTCGAGTCGTAGCTGCCGGTCTTTGCAACTAAGATTTCCAGCCTCTCCCATCCCGGGAGACGAATCTGAACTTTCTCGGTAACATCACATTCAGTGAGCCTTTCAAGCTTCCCGCGACACCGGAAGACGCAGCAGAAACAGGACACCATCCTCGCTTCTTGCATCAGCTTCAGCCTGACCAAAAAGAGCACTCGCAAGTATATTGATTCCTATAAAAGCTGTTCCAGGTGTCTAGGTCTTAGGTCTGTGGACTAAGTTACCCTCTATCTTCCCTCTATATCTTTCTTTCTTTCATTTCATGTTTTTGTTCGGTTAAATGTTTATTGGTTTGTTTGCATTTTTACGTACGTTTATGTTTGTAGTTTATATAATCTCTAGTGTGTGCCATTTTATTAATAAACCCATTTATACTTTTAATTGTCTCTGTGTTTGAAAACCCACTTTTTATAAAGTCAATGAAACAAAAGATCTATAAAGCTACAGGCTCTATATTATAAAACTACTTTGAGTAGTTTTAATTTATAAACCCAAAGAGGTTTTGTCTTCGTGGCCAGAAGACAAACTTTCTTGGAGTTTTGTAAACAGGAATACTTCTTCTTAACTGTAATGATCAGACAGTACAGAACGAGGCATTTCCTATAATTGATAAAGTAAATGCATATGCGATTTATGAATTATGACCATGCGTTATAAATATTAATATTGCCAAAATTCCCTATATTCTTGAGCTAATTCGCATTAACCCAGAGGCATTTACGTTACAAGGGATACAACTACATGCTGCCTTCCACAAGCAACAACTTCTGATATAAACAAGGAACTTCAGAACATTCTAATGAAACATAAGACTGCAAATCGACTCATCATTCATGTGGGGAAGAATGACATTCATAAAGAGCAGTCAGAACTCCTTAAGAAGGATTTCAATGAACTTTTTGAAACACTTAAAAAACTGAAAGTTCAGACATTCATCAGTGGACCACTCCCAGCAAGAGGGACAAACAGGTTTTCACGGTTACTTGGGATTAATACATGGCTGCAAAAAACCTGCAATATAAAAGGAGTAAACTTCATTGACAACTTCAATCTCTTCTGGAGTCAGAGACAACTATTTCATCGGGATGGCCATCACCCAAACAAACTTGGTTCAAGAGTGTTAAAGGACAATATCTACTTCTCCCTCAATCATCCTTCTGCAGTGTGTGCCAATCCACTCAATCAGAATGGCACACACACACCTGGACACAGTATGAATGACCACAGGACTATCACACTCTTTTGCTGCAAGCCCCCAGATATCAACCAAAAAACGTCGGGCACCGCTACCACCAAAGCCTGCAGGCCCAGCTCACCCTCCCCCTGCCTCTGTGAGAGCTCTTCGGCCTCTGCCACAACGCCAGGGCCCACACCCTCCTCCATCTGCTCGAGGTGAACCAAAAACAACTGATACCAGCTCTCAGTGATGTGTGTCGGGTCCCCGCTTTGATAACAGTAACTTTCTCAAATGTTTACAGAACAAGCGGGAACCCAGTGTGCCTGTATCTTTCTCTATTGCTGTTCTATTACAAGATAGAAAGTCTAAAGCCTTCAATAGCCGTACAGCAAACTCAACTAATCTGGTGCCTATTGCACGTCTAACTAAGATTGGTGTAGGGAAAAAAAGTTAGACTGTTAAGTTAGCAATTTTAAACATCCGCTCACTTAAAAATAAATCACTTCTAGTCAATGACTTACTAACCACAAACAACCTGGATTTTATGCTTCTAAATGAAACCTGGCTAGAAGACAGCTGCAGTGCAACAATCCTCAATGAAACAGCCCCTCCTAACTTTACTTTTATGAGTGTCTGCAGAGCTGTTAAAAGAGGTGGGGGTCTAGCTGCTCTTTTTAAAGATATCTATCAATGTAAGCAAATATCATTTGGGAACTACACGTCTTTCGAATATCTGGGTATTGTATTAAAAGGTGCTCCACGCATTTTACTCATCATTATTTACAGGCCTCCAAAATACTCTCCAGCCTTTGCTGAGGAATTTACAGAACTGTTATCAACAATTACCTCAGAGTTTGACTGTTTTGCCATTGCTGGAGATTTTAACATTCACATAGATAATGCAGAAAACAATATGGCAAAAGAAATCAAAACTGTTTTAAAAACTTTTGATCTGACTCAGCATGTACATGGACCCACACACAATCGTGGACACACTCTAGATTTACTTATCAGTAAGGGTCTAAACATTTCATCGATTGTTATTAAGGATGTAGCACTGTCTGATCATTTCTGTATTTTCTTTGATATATTGATCTCTCCTGCCACTGAAGCTAGATCTGTGTCTGTCAAGAAGAGATGCTTAAATGAGAACACTAGTGTACTATTTATGAAGGCTATATCCTTAACACCAAGCATATCTGCTGACTCTGTTGATTTTCTCCTTGATTATTTTAACTCAAAAGTTAAAAGTGCAATTGATGATATTGCTCCTGTGAAAGTCAGGAAGAAGAGTGGCAGACAAAAAGCACCTTGGAGAAACTCAACAGCAGTGCAAAATATGAAAAGACAATGCAGAAAAGCAGAGCGCATGTGGCGGAAGACAAAGCTTGTAGTCCATTATAACATCTACAAAGACAGCCTTCATGCTTTCAATATGGAACTAGGCAAAGCTAGACAGACTTTCTTCTCAAATATTATAAACTGCAATTTAAACAACACACGCACTCTTTTTGCTACTGTAGAGAGACTGACAAACCCCCCAAGCCAGATTCCCAGTGAAATGCTCTCAAACAGCAAGTGCAGTGAGTTTGCTTCTTTCTTCTCTGACAAAATCAATAATATCAGAAAGGTGATCAGCACATCCTTGAGTTGCGCTGGGGTCAGACAGATCAGACCACCTGAAAAAGTAGTAACTTTGTCTGATTTCAAAAAAATTGATGGCAAAATTTTGGTAGAAACCGTACAGCACCTTAAAACATCAACATGCGCTCTTGACACACTTCCCACATCTTTTTTCAAAAGTGTGTTAAACAGTTTAGAAGCAGATCTTCTAGAAGTGGTAAATGCCTCACTTCTCTCTGGGAGTTTTCCAAACAGGCTGGAAAACTGGGTGGGGCTTTCTGGGATAGTCCTAAAATGGTTCAGGTCATACTTAGATGGGAGAGGTTATTATGTGAGTATAGGAGACCATAACCCAGCTAGATTTTTTTTGTTCTAAAAATGTTCTAAGAACATTAGCATGTATTGTTCTATAAATGTTTTCAGCGGCTAGTTTTAGTTTTGTTCTTAGAATGTTCTTTTAAAAGTTTGGAGAACATTCTTTAAAAACATTTTTAAAATGTTTAGCGATAACATTCTTATAACATTATTCTCTAACGTTCTTAGAAAGTTTTCAGCGGCTAGTTTTAGTTTTGTTCCCAGAATGTTCTTTTAAAAGTTTTTAGAACATTCTTTAAAAACATTATTAAAATGTTTAGTAGTAACATTCTTTTAACATTATTCTCTAACGTTCTTAAAACGTTTTCAGCGGGTAGTTTTATTTTTGTTCCCAGAATTTTTTCTTTAAATGTTTAGAGAACATTTTCTAAAAACATTATTAAAATGTTTAGTAGTAACATATTTATAACATTATTCTCTAACGTTCTTATAATGTTTTTAACGTGTAGTTTTATTTTTGTTCCCAGAATGTTCTTATAAATGTTCGGATAACAATTTTTTAAAAACATTATAAAAATGTTTAGTAATAACGTTCTTATAACATTATTCTCTAACGTTCATAGAACGTTTTCAGCGGGTAGTTTTATTTTTGTTCCCAGAATGTTTTTTTTAAATGTATAGAGAACATTTTTAAAAAAACATTTTTAAAATGTTTAGTAATAACATTCTTATAACATTATTCTCTAACGTTCTTATAATGTTGTAAGCGGATAGTTTTATTTTTGTTCCCAGAATGTTCTTTTAAATGTTTGGATAACATTATTTAAAAACATTATTAAAATGTTTAGGTGTAACATTCTTACAACATTATTCTCTAACGTTCTTAGAAAGTTTTCAGGGGGTGTTGTTATTTTTGTTCCCAAAATGTTCTCTTAAACATAAAAAATGCTTAGCTATAACATTGTTAAAACATACAATTTTATTAATCTCTAAAATAAAACAAAAATCTTACAGGATTATGAATGGCATCCACATAAATTATTAGAAGTTCTGTGTACAGTAGATGCCCAACATTACATGAAGAACTCAGTAAAGTCCAATGTGCAATCACACGTCTTGACTGCTGTTTGCTCAGAGCGCTCATCATCAGTATTTGGTTGTCTTTGTTCTTGCAGAAAAAGAATAAAGTCATCTGCATTAATAGGTGTTCTACTGTTCTTCTCTTCTTGTTTTTCAGCTGCTATCCCAGTTAGCAGAATTAAGCTCCATTCTCTGTGTGCATGGTAGAGTTTTTCACTCATAGCCTATAAAAGAAGATCATGCAACAGTGTAAACAAAAATAATACAAATACATATTACATATTAAGATCACAAGCAATATTGACTTTGAAAACTTTCAAAATTAGCCAGCCTAATTATTAATCAGAAATTAATTAGATTAGTTTATTTAAAAGTATAAATATGATACCTTATGAGTATCTATTTAGGGCCCGAGCACCGATGGTGTGAGGACCCTCTTGGAATTGCTCTGTTTATTATTATTATTATTATTATTCTTCTCCGCATTTAATCGCATTTTTGAGGGCCTAAACATGCTCGAAAACTCACGAAACTTTGCACACGCGTCAGAACTGGCGAAAATTTACATCTGATATAGGTTTCAGAATTGGGCGGGGCAAAATGGCTCGATAGCGCCACCTATAAAAGTTCAACGGAGTGCGCCTCCCGCTATGTTCCACGTACGTTTATGAAATTCGGTACATACATGTAAGGACCTAATACCTACAAAAAAGTCTCTTGGAGCGTAGCCCTAAACACAACAGGAAGTCAGCCATTTTCAACTTCCTCTCAGATTTTTGTGCAGTTTTTGCCATTTTCATGCCTCGTACTTTAACGAACTCCTCCTACAGTTTTAATCTGATCATCTTCAAATTTGGTGAGTGTAATCTTAAGGCCTTTGCGACGTTAAATTGCGAAGATCTTGAGTTTTCGTCGAAGGGCGGGTCCTCGGCGGCCTGACAAATTTCGATGTTTCGCCATGAAACAGGAAGATGCTGAAACTCAGGCATGGAATGTCCAATCTGCCCCAAACTTCACACGTTTGATAAGCGTTCTGTCCTGAACACATGACCATGCTCATATTCAGTTACAGTCATAGCGCCACCTGCTGGCAACAGGAAGTGACATGTTAAACACTGTTGTGGACTCCTAATAACATATAAAAAAGTTCCAGCATGTGCTAAACATGCTAACAACATACTAGAAACATGTTAAAACATGCTAGCAAACACTTAGCTTAGTGCTAAAGCATGCTAATACTGCAATTAATAGGAATTTGCTGTAACACAGGCATGGAATGTCCAGTCTGCCCCAAACGTCATACGTTTGATAAGAGTCATGGCCTGAACACATCTACATGAGAATATTCAGTTATAGTAATAGCGCCACCTACTGGTGATAGGAAGTGTCATGTTTAACACGTTGATGCCGTTCTAGCAACATGTTAAAAATGCCATTGACTTCTAAACATGCTAGAAACATGTTAAAACATGCTAGCAAAACTTAGCTAAGTGCTAAAGCATGTTAATTCAATGAAACAGGATGTTGTTGTTACTCAAGAAGGCAATGTCCAATCTGCGCCAAACTTCACACTTTTGATAAGCGTTCTTTCCTGAACACATGACCATGCTCATATTCAGTTACAGTCATAGCGCCACCTGCTGGCAACAGGAAGTGACATGTTAAACACTGTTGTGGACTCCTGATAACATATAAAAAAGTTCCAGCATGTGCTAAACATGCTAACAACATACTAGAAACATGTTAAAACATGCTAGCAAACACTTAGCTTAGTGCTAAAGCATGCTAATACTGCAATTAAATAGGAATTTGCTGTAACACAGGCACGGAATGTCCAGTCTGCCCCAAACTTCACACGTTTGATAAGAGTCATGGCCTGAACACATCTACATGAGAATATTCAGTTATAGTAATAGCGCCACCTACTGGTAACAGGAAGTGTCATGTTTAACACGTTGATGCCGTTCTAGCAACATGTTAAAAATATACCATTGACTTCTAAACATGCTAGAAACATGTTAAAACATGCTAGCAATACTAAGCTAAGTGTTAAAGCATGCTAATATAATGAAACAGGATGTTGTTGTTACTCAAGAAGGCAATGTCCAATCTGCGCCAAACTTCACACTTTTGATAAGCGTTCTGTCTTGAACACATGACAATGCTCATATTCAGTTACAATCAAAGCGCCACCTGCTGGCAACAGGAAGTGACATGTTAAACACTGTTGTGGACTCCTGATAACATATAAAAAAGTGCCAGCAAGTGTTAAACATGCTAACAACATTCTAGAAAAATGCTAAAACATGCTTGCAAACACTTAGCTAAGTGCTAAAGCATGCTATTGCTGCAATTAAATAGGAATTTGCTGTAACACAGGCATGGAATGTCCAATCTGCCCCAAACTTAATATGTAACATGCAAGAAACATGCTAGCAACACATAGCTAAGTTCTAAAGCATGTTAGAAATGCTAAAGGAAGTTGTTGTAACTTAAGCATACAATGTCCAATCTACCCCAAACTTCACACGTTTGATAAGCGTTCTGTCCTGAACACATGACCATGCTCATATTCAGTTACAGTCATAGCGCCGCCTACTGGCAACAGGAAGTGACATGTTTAACACTGTTGTGAACTCCTGATAACATATAAAAAAGTGCCAGCAAGTGCTAAACATGCTAACAACATACTAGAAACATGCTAAAACATGCTAGCAAACACTTAGCTAAGTGCTAAAGCATGCTATTACTGCAATTAAATAGGAATTTGCTGTAACTCAGGCATGCAATGTCCAATCTACCCCAAAATTAATATGTAATATGCTAGAAACATCATAAAACATAATAGAAATGCTAAAGGAAGTTGTTGTAACTCAAACATACAATATCCAATCTGCCCCAAACTTCACATACTTGATAAAAGTCCTGCACTGAACACATCTACAAAGCAATATTCAGATATATAACCCCACCTACTGCCAACAGAAACTGAACTGGTTAACACAGTAATGCAGTACTAACCACATACCTATTGTGTACTAAGCATGCTAAAAACATACTAAACATGCTAGCAACTACTATATACTGTATACCTCCTTAAATGCACATTGCCCAACCATGCTCTGTCTTCCTAAAGCCAACGAGTGACGATGGCACGGGTGCGAGGGCCCTTTCATCGCTGCTTGCAGCTTTAATTTGTTTTTGTAATTTAAAACCTATACTTAATCCATTATATACATGTTAATAACACAACTAGAGGCTAAATTATTTTTACAAACTACAAACTTGTCTTGAGAAGTGTGAACCTTGAACTCAGGTCGCCTTGAGCACAGCTGCAGCATGTCACAGCACTGCCCACGATGCTTTTGCACTGCTCTGCTCACGAACAGCTCATTTTCATCAGTTATATTGTCTATGGATTGTTACATTTCTTACAGATTTCTGCTTGTTTTAAATCAGATACAGATAAAGTAGCACTGCATTTGAATGCATTGGCGATGGAACAATTTCTAGTGTGATTTAATCATACCTGTGTATCGTCTCTTTGCTATTAGCTAAGCTGTAAGTTTTAGTTACTTCAAAAGCAGAAAAAAATATGTGCTATAACTTCTGTTTCTACGCAGTTTCTTATTGAGAAATCACAGCACAGTGTTGACACTAACCTTCTGTGCTCCAGTAGGTTTCTGTGTGCGCACAATCTGCACGTTAAATGTGAGCTACTGTCTGTGCGTATGAAAGCTTGTTTCCGCCATGGAATACAATTTTTAAAAAAGGTAATTGCGACTCACAATTCAAACTTTTTTTTCTCAGAAGTGCAAGATATAAACTCTTGCATAAAATCATTGGCTGTTTGAAAGTCAGAATCACAGGATAAATTAGTAAAACCTGAGAAAAAAAAGCAATTCTGGCTTATTTTGTTTTTGCTGTCTTTTCTATATGAGGACATTAATGCACTTCATCAATACAGCCGCTCTGAGAGTCACTTCAGCAGCATTTTAGCTTCATTTGAGAAAAACTATCATCATATCATAAAACACAGAGAGACTCAAAGGTCTACACGGCAATCCGTCAAATAAAAGTTTGGATTAACCTTTGAAGAAAGTTGCTTAAATCATTACATTTTAAATAATTGGTTATAGCAATTTAATTAAACCATTAAAATGGAATCAAGAAAACAAACAAAAAAAAACTTTTGGGAGATGCGAGAGTGAAGTAGTCCAATGATAATTAACAGGCAGCCATGGTTAATGCAATTTGCAAAGACCCGCCCCCTTTAGTTACTGTTGCTATGTCCAACAAGCCATGGCGCTCTCACGCCACACATCATGTTGTCACGCAATGAAAAATACATTGCGGATCAAAGAAAAAACGCTGAAACGTCTAAACGCCGAGACAAGACAGAGCAGGTTACTTTTGATATGAAACAAAGTCTCAACGTTTAATTTGAGTAATTTTTGTAGAAAAAAAAATAATTTTTGTAAAATAGAAATGTAAAAAATAAATACCTGTCAATCAAACTCCCTCGAAGGGTGAATTCTGAGGGGAGTAAAAAAGACAGCTCACAATTCTGATATTTTCTTGCAATTGTGTGTTCCTGCCTCACAATTCTGAGAAAAAAACCAAAAAAACCTGTAATTTTACTGATGGAAACAGACAGTAAAAAAGTGGACTTCAAAGATTTCTTATTCTGTAGCTCCCTGTGGGATTTTTTTGACAAGTCCATAAAAATGCATCCATCCATGATAAAAGTACTCCACACGGCTCTGGCAGGTTAATAAAGGCGAAAGGTGAAGCGAAGTGATGCATTCATGTAAGAAACATATCCATATTTTAGGGCTGGGAATCGATTAAAAAAAAGTAACTTATTATTTACACAATTTGCTGTAATTAAATGCAATTAATTGCATTTCCCCCAAGCTTGTAATCATCAATATTTAAACTTAGAATAACCTAATTAAACAACACAGGAAAAAAGGAACAGAAAATAGCCCTGTATTAAAATAATATTAAACATCAATATATCAATATATTATTATTTTTCAATAATCAATCAACATAATCAATTTAACAATTTATTATAATTTTTTTTTTACTAATTATCAAAATAAAACATAGTCCTACAAAGCTATTATTACAAGAGCATGCAGAGCAGGTAATTCTACCATTGTTGCCAGCATGACTATACCAGCTCAGTAGGGCTATTTCACAGAAGTCTACTATTGAGAAAATTCACGTTATTTGACTTTGCTTTTCCAGTGCATAATCGGTACATGATTGGAGCGTTTGGGCCGTTAACGACAGAGCAGAACACGCAGCGCAAACACGGAGCAGAACATTGAGCAAAGAGCTCAATGTTTGCTCAGTGTTGTGTGTGTGTGTCAATGCGCCGACACACACACACGGAATGGAGAGCGCGGCGCGAAAAAGACCCGCTCATGAAAGCTGCGTGAGAATAAAACCTGATTGCCGAACACGGCGGGGCGGGACGGCATATTTTGCAGCCTTTTCCGCAACAGGAAGTCATTAAAACGAGGCAAAAAAAGTGCTGCGTTAATTGCGTTATTTTTTTTTTTACTTGTTATGCATCTCAAATTAATCGCAAAGATTAATGTGTTAATTCCCCCAGCCCTACCATATTTATAACTTTATCGACTTAAATAACTAGCTTCCAGCAGACATCCATATGCAAGTCAAATTACGCCAAAAGAGTTACATAGTCAACGCATCGATACGCATACGCGCCTGCAAGGCTACGCATCGCTACACTTCGGCCGCCATTATGCATCTATGCGTAGCAAAATGTGTCGTCCCAGTTTTTGATACGCGACACACCATTGTATGCAATACTATGCGTTGTTGGTGGGGGCAAAACTGCAAGTTGCTTGCGTCCGACGTGTAGACTATAAAAGGCTCTTGTCGATGTATGACGTAGGAGTAGCATAAGCTTTGATGGCTCTCGCGGTTCAAACAAACAGGGCTAGGCAATAAATTCAAGCTCCTCCCACATTTCTCTTTATATGATTCTCTTTAATGATAATTTTTTCTAAAAATCTCTGTGGAAAGAAAGTCAGATATAAATCTGGGACAGATATAAATCTGGCACGAGGGAGAAAAAAATAGATCATTTTTATTTTGGAGTGCATTGTGCCTTTAAAATTGACTACGGTTTTATAAAATGCAGTGGATACTTACTAGTGATGGACTTGTTTCTCTGTTGGTGCCTATTCTGCTCCGTGAACATTGTTCCAATGCTTGATCTTAAGAAAATTAAAAAAGTGTGTTAAAGGTCCCATGACATGAAATTTTCACTTTCTGAGGTTTTTTAACATTAATATGAGTTCCCCTAGCCTGTATATGGTCCCTAAGTTTCTAGAAATTTCAATCGGCGTAAATCGAGCTTTTGCTATCTTTCTCTGCCTTTGAGAAAATGGAGGCTCATACGCGCTGATCTTGAATCTCCTCCTTATGACGTCATAAGGAGGAAATGTTACCTCCCCCTGTCTCTGCTTTGCCCGCCCAGAGAATATTTTCCGCCCATGAGAAAATGCGCTAGGAAGTAGGAACGTGCGCGCGAGATTTTAGTTTGTCCACGAGAGATATCATGGCTTTTGAGCGAGCGAAGCATAACAATTGCTCAATAATTGGATGTACAAATGAACACCAAAGGGTCAATACAGAGCTGGGCTTGCTGAACGTCTGAAACTAAAGTCTGGATCACTCTCTTCTCAGCTAACGTTACACACCTCGGACAAGTAAGTCAACTAATGATATATAAGTGTGTTGCTTTACTGTTTATGGTTACCTAGATTGTTACACGTAGAATGTGGCTGTAACATTATCTATGCAGCTATGCAGTTTATGTGTGTGAATACACACACTGTAACGCGAGTGTTGTACATTTCTTTGTTATTTGGATAACCGTTTTCCTGTTGGTTATATGGCACGCGCGATATCCGCATTTCAAGATCGCAGAGCTTGATGTAATTGTAATAAGATAAATTACAGACGTTACAGATCTCATGAAAAGGCAACAGTAGGTTAGCGTTAGCTACATGATAATAACTGTAAACCATCCGAATAAAGTACCGTATCCAAACATAATATTTTAAACTAACCATTCGGAAACGTCCTGCTGGAGCCGCTGAGTTGCAACTTCTTCATCCGTTGCTTCTCCATCCGGATCAGATTCTGGGTCAAACTGAAATGCTTGAAAGACTGCGTGTCTTCGTGCCATTGCTATATCCAACGTAAACATGCACGCCACGGTACCGTTGGAGGGTGGGTGTGGCCTTGACCATCTTGCGCCGCCTTTCTCCTCCTCATTATCATTTAAGGCTACAGACGCCGAAACGGCCCGTCTGAAGGAAGCTCATTCTGGGACTGGCTTGTAGTGGCTATAATTCTGCACCGAGGCTGAATTTTTGGAAAGAGATTTCAGATACAGTACTAAGGACCACTAAGGCCTATATTAAAGCCTACAAAAAGTAGCATGTCATGGGACCTTTAATGTGTGTTAACAGACTATTGATCTGGGTGACATAGGACCATTTTTTATGTTTTCCTTAAGTGTTAGGCTATATAAATCTGGAGAACCCTTTCTAACATTAACCATGGTTTTGCTACACTAACTAAATGGTAATAAATTATTGTAATCAATCCACCATAAAAACATTGTTTCTACACTTTACTATAATAAAAATCATGGTTAATTTAGCAAAGGACCCTGGGAACATGTCCTAAAAAGTTCTCTCGTTATTTACCGGTACTCCCTGTTGTTCCAAAACTGTATGAATTTATTTTGTATAACCTTAATTAAGATATCTTGAGAAATGACTTCTCTGTTTTGTTTTTTTCCATAAAATGGGTTCCAATGTTGTTTTATTCCCAACATTCTTGTGTTTCACAGAAGCAAGTCATACAGGTTTGAAAATAATTTCATTTTGAAAGGACATTTATGTTTGGGTCAGCTAGGCCCGTAAACTCATATCAAGAAGACAGGTAAAATATTGTCTGGAGGGTTTGGACCAGTGTGCCTTTGAGCAGAGTTTACATGTTCTGCCTCTATTTCACGTGTATTTTACTATGACTACGTTTACATGCAGCCAATAACCCGTTCAAAACCGGGATATTAGCAATAACCCGGTCGCGCACGGCCATGTAAACACCGGCAAAAACCCAGATATGCTCATATCCCGGTTTTTAAAAACCCGGATATGATCCCTGGGGTACCCCTTTTCTAACCCGAATATTTGGTCATGTAAACGCGTATCGGCATATCCCCATCAAAAGGAACATTGATTTGTGTTCTGCGCATGTTCTATTCGCAAGGAATCTTGGTCTTTTGAGTAGAGACGGCGCATACAAAAACCCGCGTGCAGTATACCGGAAGTAAACAAGAAGTAGAGGTAAACATGGCGAGACGCAGCACAGCACCACACTTTTGGAGCGAGGAGGAAAGCACAAACAAAGGCGATCACTATCTGCCCCGAACTATTCATTATCCGCGTGCTGCTGCTGTTGTCTTTGGATACAGGAAGAAGAATCGGAAATGACGCATATGGCGTCTTAAGGTTGTCCGTACGTCCAGACGCTAACCGTGCGTCGCCGTTTACATCGGGATATTGCCAATTGATTACAAATTCCATGTATACAGGAGTAACTCTCTCTACTCACGCATGTAAACGGGTTATTCCGAATGTTTCAGAAACCCAAATAGTGACCTTAACCCGACCATAACCCGAATATTGACAGCTTGTAAACGTAGTCTATGACAATACTCACCACAACTGAAGATCGTGGCTGGATAATATTTATTCCCAAAATTCCTGGATAATGGGAAACACACACATACAGCAATATTATTAGCTATTTGTATTTACTTACTAAAAGAGACATTTGCAAAAGCTTGCAAAATTTTACTCACCAGCTCAAAAACATATTATTTATGATGATGACTCATCATTTTGACAGTAGGCTGATATCCCGCGATCAACAATATTCAAAAGCCTAGTTTTCATAGTGTGGTTCGAGTTCCTCTCTGTATAAAGACACAATGTTCTCACACTCAGTTCACTCATTGTGAAGCTCCTATTTTATTTATTTTTTATCAAAAACTAAGTTAGCTGACAATATTTACACATGCTTAGCCTGAAACATTGACATAATGTCGATATTGCTCTAATCGCATTTAAAATTAGCTTCTCAATTTAACACACTATATTTTGATGTAGCAGAATGTATTTTTATATAAAAAAAAGTTATTTACCTTCCGCAGATTGCAATATGTCCGTTACACGTACGTTGTTAAAATTCGTTGTCCATTTACATCCCGCAACTCGCTCAAAATAAAAATGTAACAGTACGATGCAAAATAATCCATGTTTTAAACAATGTAAAAGCCACAGAACCGAAGGAGGCTAGTACTGAAGATCCCGAGCAGCAGCAGCACACACACACACACACACGCACACGCGCACACGCACACGCACACACACACACACACACACACACACACACACACACACACACACACACACACACACACACACACACACACACACACACACACACACTCACTCACTCACTCTAACAGACGAATATTCAAACTTGACCAGTAAAAGGCGCGCATAGCTGTCATTGGCCAGATTCCTGGATGACAGTCTGAATAACCAATCATGCTCAAAACAACTCGAAGAGACAGCCAATAATGTGGTAACATTGCAATTACAGGAAAAGATGACATGTTTTAAAAGAAAGAATATGAAAAAAACGTGCACGTGCTATTTATTTAGTTATATTTGTAAGCTGGCTGTTATATTTAATCAATTGGTTAAATGGTGTCTTCATTGCAGTGCATGATAAAAAAAAAATAAACTTACAATAGCATATAAATAATAATAATAAATAACATAAATAATATATACCATATATAACAAAATTATATTTACCACTGCTCTGCCAAACAGCAGTTTAAAAGAGCAAACATATTATATATTAAACAGAGCAAACATTGCATGTAGGCTATTCATATACAATTCTGTATACCTACCTACATGAAAAACTAATGGATTGGTGTCATGGTGACATTAGAGTTACATTCATGTGACCCATAATGATCCTTTTGCACTTTAACAAAATATTGACCTTTCCTTTAGAAACACTCTTATGCCTAATAATGTCAACTTGCTTTTCACCCTGTGTGGCACTGTTACACAACCTGTTGGTTTAGAGTTAATCCTCTGTCCAACACAACACTTTGCTAACATTGGCATAATTCGATACAAGTTGCAACATATACCCCGGGTTTCACAGGCAAGGTTTAAGCCTGTAGTCCCAGACTAAAATGCACGTTTGAGCTGTTTTACCTGAAAGCAACTTGCACTGACATATCTTAAAATATGTCGGTGCCATTATTTTGAGCCATTACTCAAGATGCACACCAGTAATGTTTCTTTTTTCTTTGGCACATTTTTAAAAGCTAATTAAATGCACTAAGGCCTAATCCTGGCTTAATCTAAACTCTGTGAAACCGGGTCTGGGTTAGAAATTAAGGGTTAAGGTTAACCCTAACTCTAACCCTAACCCTTGTCTACAGACTTTTATTTAACAGCATGGATAGACTCCAAGGTGTTGACTGCAGTGGTTAGGCCTTTAGCGTTGATACAGGACAAATAACTTCTCACTGTGACAGTCTGTAATGTATTTTAGCAAAGAGTGTTTGTATGGATTGTCCCTAATTAAGCTAGAGCTATTGGTGCATTCAAGCCATGTCATAAAGATCGTATTTACAAGTTGAACGCACATGAACGCCACCACAATGATGAGAATATGAGTAGGAAGCTCAGGATTTTCTTTAACCCTGATCTTGAAGAGTTAGGGGTGTGTCAGTGGGAAACATTGTGGGATACCACTATACTTAGGTATTCAGCAGTAACAATGAAGTAAGCTAATGCCTGCACAAAATATGATAGCATTATAATATAACAATATAATATGTGATGATAAAGTTTACAGTGGCTTCATTAATATAAAACATTAAAAAAATTGTAAAACCTCATGAATACAAACTTCCCAGGAGGACGTAAACGCACCATATGTTCCATCGTCAACCCTGTTGGCCTGCTGTCTGACCAGCAAGCTCAATTTAACAATAATTGTGTAGTTTGATTGCTAAATGTTACATTTAAAATGTTCTAGTTTTGTTAACACGTCACATTACAAGAACGTTTTTTTTTAAAAACACTCATCATCTCAGGTCTCAGTGATATCCTCAAAACATTTTACGAATGTTGTTTTGATAATGTTCCTCCTCTGTTATTATGGAACATTGTGCCAATGTTTTACTGAGAACATTATATAATCTGTTATCTCAACAACATCCTCAAAACATCCTCAAAATGTTACATTTAAAATGTTCTAGTTGTGTTAACACATAACATTACAAGAACGTTTTATAAAGAACATTCAACATCTCATCTCTCAATGATATCCTCAAAACATTTTCCTAATGTGACAGAGAGAATGTTCTTCTTTTGTTTTTATGAAACATTGGGACAATGTTATATTGAGATCATTGTACAAACTTTAACTTTAGCAACATTCCTCTACTAGAGCCCCCTCCACGAGACTGGCTTATGCATCGAGGTGGAACCTGTTCGTCGATTGGTGTTCTTCTCACAGAGAAAACCCTCGAGTTTGTTCGGTCGGATCGGTGCTTTCTTTCCTGCAAGAGGGGTTGGAGAGGCGAGGGCTGTCTTCCTCCACCCTCAAAGTGTATGTTGCCTCTATTGCCGCACATCACGATGCAGTTGGTGAGAAATCCCTGGGGAAGCACGACCTGATCGTCAGGTTCCTTAAGGGAGCAAGGAGACTGAATAACTGCCCTCCGCTCTTTACCCTCTTGGGACTTATCTCTGGTGCTACTGCACTGCAGAGACCACCTTTGAGCCCTACAGGCAGTGAGTTAAAAATTCCATTTTTAAAGAAACAGTTCTCCTGCTTGTTTGGTCTCTATCGAGAGGGTAGGGACTTGCCTGCATTTTAGGTCAACGAATCGTGTCTGGAGTTTGGGCCGGTTAATTCTCATGACACTTGAGACCCCGGCCTGGATATGTGCCTAAGGTTCCTACCTCTCCTACAGGACCAGGTGGTGAGCCTGCAAGCCCTGCCCTGGAGGAGGCAGACCCAAGCCCTGGCTTTTTCTCTGTCCGTCCGCTCCAGTTCGGTTATACGTGATCAGAATGCAAAGCCTAGACCTTAGACCAGCTCTGTCTTTTACGGAAACCAGCAGAAGGGAAGGCTGTTTCCAAGCAGAGGTTGCCCCACTACATGTGGTTGCCTTCTCCTCCTAAGCGATGGTATTGCTCCCTCCTAGGCATTGACACAGAGTGCCTCGCTGAACAGATGTTAAATAGAGTTGGGGACTGGGCGACACCTATACACGTTCGCTAGAGAACTAGCCTATGTGTTGAACCGTTGCTTCCTGTGGGCTCCCATCACATGAAGCCAGTTTCACTGTAAGCACAGTTCGAAGTGTCGGCTTGCTGCGCCATTCTCTATGTGTATGCTCCATATGTCACCTTCCTTCGGGCAGGATGTGGTTTCCGCAGCGTCCCTTCCTTCCATTGATAGGGTACGCTTTCCCAGTGGTCCTGTGGAACGCAGTTGACTTCCCTGGCCTAAGCCTTGCCCTTCTCCGCCTCAAAATTGCAGGGGGTCAGGAGGCTTTCGTCCAGGCACTGGAAGGTGGCAGCTCTAGTGGTGCTTTCCATAGTAGATCCCATTCAGTCGATGTCGACTACGTCGAACGTGAACGACTGAAAGGGAGCGTATCGGTTGCGTATGCAATCCTTTTTCCCTGAAGGAGGGAACGGAGATGTAGTCCCTTAGCCAGTATAGCTGGACCACCGCTGACTCTGAGTTACTCTCGGCTTCTCAGCGAAAAACAACTAGTGCGTGCATCCACTTCCGTATTCATACCTGCGCCGCCGGGGCGGAGTGTGTGATGCGAATCACGCACGCCAATTGCATTGGCTCGTTCAATAGTACTCGAAGATGACAGGCTCCCTAGCATGATCCCATTCAGTCGACGTCGACTACGTCTCCGTTCCCTCCTTCAGGGAACGAGGGTTGCATATACAACTGAGTCGTTTTTTCTTTTCTTAGAAGTCAAGTCAAGTCAAGTTTATTTGTATAGCGCTTTTCACAATACAGATTGTATCAAAGCAGCTTCACAGTATTAAATTAAAATAATACAACAAAGTTTGTTTCAAGAGGAATTTATTGATTAATAAAATAAAATTAAATATCCCCAAAATATCCCCAACTTACACATAGATGTTAAATGACACATAGTATGCAGGGACATAACATGGGTTGGGGTTATTTGTTTGTTTTGTTTTTCTTTGTGTTTTCCCTTTTCTGTTTTCCTTATGTTTCCATTGTATCTTTATTTTGTTTATCTATTGGATCTTTCTTTGGTCTGCTTTTCCTTTTCCTCACTATCACTTCATTATGTGGCCACTCACCAGTGTGACTGACTGTCACAGTTCCAGTGGAGGGACTGAAGACTAAAAACTTTACTGTTTAATGTTATTTTTTTGTATTATTTTTCTTTATTCATTTTCATAATAACTAGTGCAACGTGCCAGTGCAAAATCAGTTTTTGTGTGTGTTTTTAGTAATTGTTGGTTCGGTGTGTTTGAGTGCTCATTGTTATACAATTACACAGCAAAATTTAAGTGAGATTTTTATTTGTGCATGGTAGAAAGCAAATACTGTTACTGACATAATGACATACAATAAATAAGGAAAATTGAACTACATGATTGAGGGAGCAGGCTACACAGTGAACTCCGAGAAAACGCTAAGCTTGAGCAAACAGTTTGTGAATAGGCTACTACAAATGATGGCCATGAAAGAGACTGTGAGCGCATTGAATAGGATATGTTTAGTTGGTGAATAGCATAGGCTACTATTACACAGTAGCGATAACGTTAAGCGCACCAGAATAAAATATAATATTCAGAAATAAACAGTGTAGCTGACTTACAGATTCAGTTAACATCCACAAATGAATAAGCGCGACGATTCAGGGAGCAGGCTACACAGTGAACTCAGAGAAAACGCTACTTAAGCTCCGCTGCTTTCTTCGACCCTCTCTGTCTCTGGTCCTGCGCTGTGTTCACTCAGTGTGAGAGGGGGGGTGGCCTCTGGTCCTGCGCTGTGCTCACTCAGTGTGCAGTGTGAGAGGGGGAGTGGCCTCTGGTCCTGCGCTGTGCTCACTCAGTGTGCAGTGTGAGAGGGGGAGTGGCCTCTGGTCCTGTGCTGTGCTCACTCAGTGTGCAGTGTGAGAGGGGGAGTGGCCAGCGGCTAGAGCGGCAAAAGCCAATGTGTGCTTCTTTACCGATATTTTTAACAATATATTTTGCATTTCTAATCCAAACAACGCCAAACTTGGCACTGCAATTACTCGTGACAGTAGCAAGACACCTGTCAAGTTTGAACACGTGCATGCTAGAAATAGAACCGACGCCTATTTTTCACGCGACGTGCAAGCGTGTTGGAAGCGTTTCCAGGCAAAATAGAATAGGAAAATATTATATGTCATTTTGACATGAATATATATTAATAAATGACATTTTGATGTTTGAAAGTCTCTAGGTTTTGACATAAATGCAGATATAAATGTAATTCAAAAAAAATTATAGATTTTTAAATATTGCACCTGTCAATACAGAACGAAATATTCTGTAGCCTATTTTGCCGTCAATACTGCCGATGTTGTCTTTGCTGCTATATATTTATGTTTAACATGAAGTATAGGCCTTCCACAACTGTCTCCCCATTTGTCGAATATATCACCAATGAGGCTTATCATATTTCACCTAGCAGCAGCAGCGCCGCGTCAGACATGTTTCTGGTGTGCAAAGACATAGAAAACACCACGCAGCCGCCATGCAGATGTCACGCAACAGAAACGCCACGCTCACGCCACGCAGCCAGTGTGTCGCTGGCCTAATGTCAGAATATTTATTTTTAAACCACAACCCTCTAATGTCAGAATGTTTATTTTTTAAACCACAACCTTCTAAGTGCTTCTTTTACCGCCGATATATTTACCGATATCTTTTGCATTTCTAATCCAAACAACATCAAACGTGGCACTGCACTTACTCGTGCCCGTAGCAAGACACCTGTCAAGTTTGAAATCCATTGGACTAACGGTTCGAGAGATATGCGAATAATAGACAGACACACAGACAGACATACAGACGTTCCTGTAATTTATAGAAAGATTTCATAATGTATTTTGTCAAGTCAGAGTATGTTGTACATGTGTGCTGATGAGAAATCTGGGATGAGCTATATTTTACTTAGAGGTATGTATGCAATGCAATATTCTGGGCTCATCTGATTCTTTGTACACACTATAGCCTACTTTATTATGATTTTAGTATCATAATGATTAATAAATGCAAGCACAGTTATCCGTGAACTTAATAAATGTTGCAGATATGTTTTACTATGCACAAACAAATGCCTTTCAACTTATGTGAGCAAAATTCAGAATTAAATGTATGTGCAGCAATTTGTACAAATAGAGAGTATGTAGGCCTACTATATGTGTTGTAGCCATTAAATAAGCACATTTAGTTTCATATTTGTTAAAATATTATAATGTTATTTTTTATCCATGTTGATTATGAAAAGTGAACAGCATGTGTAAGATAGGATGTGCAATATATCAGGAGACATGGAGTGGGCCAGACATGATTTTGACCACTTTATTAAGTTTTGTTTTGTTGAAAGCCTTTCTTTAAAGTGAATTTCGTTTTGTGTAAATTGTATCTTCATTTTAATCAATTTTCATCAACCAATTGCCTTGATTTAGTAAATAAGAAGCAGACAATGTTATCATGACAAGGAGGCGCCGGCGCGGTCTTGCATTGCACGTGAACTGGAGCGCATCTCATCCTAAATTAACCAAAACTCAGCGTATGCCTCACAGACGTGATAAATATATCTATAGAAAGCTTTAAACGTCTGTTATGGAAAAAATTCAGTATTACTTATATTCATCGTTTCCAAACTGTTAATATCATTTAGTCATGTGTTTCTGTGAGGGTCTCTTATAGAGGGGGTAGAAACCAGTCCATACTAGCTTGAGATATAAGATGTCTGTAAGGAAATTTACAGAAACTGGGAAAGGAGGAGTCAAGAATGTCAGAAACCTGTATAAAATGTCTATGTTCATTGAGTCCACTAGGTTATTCTGTTTCAAGTCTGGGTAGCTGCGGGCTGCGGAACGAATCCTCAAAGAATAAACCTTTTCTCTTTAAAACAATTTTGCCTCTTGAAAGTTTCTTACACCTTTGATGCTGTTTTTATTAATCTATGAAAATTGCTCTTACAAGTGGTGTCAGAAGTGTCGGATCTCGTGCGGACTCTTCTTCTCCTGGTCCTGAGAACGGATTTGACGGAAGTGCAACCCGGCAGCATCAGGCGGCCGTCTCATACCTCGACGGTTTGAGATAGAAACTCAACAGGTTAAGAGCCAATACCCGCATTCAGGACCAGTTGAAGAAATCCCACAAAGATCAAAAAGAATCCGTGGCAATTACAGAAAACAGAAAAGCATCTCTGGGTAAGAAACGGCAAAATTGTTTTATTGATGTTAAGTGTAAATTGATAATTGTGAGTGAACGTGAACCATTTTGGCTGAGTTTTGCTTTGGTACGAGCGAGAGGTGATTCAGATAATCACAATTGTTTGGGGAAGAAATTGATCTGACAGATTCGGATCGGTTTCTACCACACTTAGCTCGTTGGTGGACGGAAGTGCCACAGGTGGACGGAAGTGCCACAGGTGATTCAGAAAATCACAGGTGATTCAGATAATCACAATTGCTGATTAGTTAGTTTTACTCAAAATCTCTGTAACCTGAGGAAATATCGTACAAGTGGACGGAAGAGCCACATCAAATCAATCGTACAAGTGGACGGAAGAGCCACATCAAATCAGAATTAATAGAGCGCTAGAAAGTGCTTATGGGAAGATTTTGAGTAAAACGTAATTACAGAAACCCGACCGAATTTGGGTGACGGAAAAAAAATCGGGTCTGTCGAAGACGTTTGACAGATACTGTAAGACACGTGTCGAAATTGTAAAATCCAGAAGGGAGATTCAGCCAAAATGGGGTCATCTAACAGTAAATTAGACCATTTTTACACACCTATTTTCTGTCAAATGAGAAATAATTATGGGGGAAAATGTATGATTGACATACAAAAACGTATCAAATATCACGATTTCCCCGAGGCGGGAACCTTGAGTAATATAAGACTTAATGTCGTAAAAGAATCAATAGAAAAGAACGAGAGAAAACAGAAGGGTTGCTGTGTGTGTGTTAAACATGTGTGCAAGGACTGTAAACAGACTATAATGTGTTGGTTGGAAGAAGCTGACAGACGAGAACGAAAGCAAATACAAAAAGAATTAGCATATAATGGTGAGAATGTTGTATGTGTGAAAGCAGTTCCACTGGAACAGAATACTACTAATGAACCGAATGTATGTGTTTCCCCACATGTGACTGAGGGGGCAACGGCTCCGCCGCCCGCCTACAACACAAATCACTACCCCGTGGCAGAGATCTCGGCTCTCAAACTGGACCTCGATCTGGACCGCTCTCCACCACCCCTGAGAACCGCACAAGAACTGGAACGGGACAGACAACAAATGGAACAGCGAATGGCAAACCAAGAAAGACAACTCGCTGAAGCAAGAGCACAAATTGAATTGACATTGGCAGCCCAAAGAGCAGCGCAGGCAGAGGCAGATGCAAGAGCAGCGCGAGCGGGGGCAGAAGCCGCAGAACGAGTGGCAAAAAGACTAACAGAACAGCTTCAAGCACAACTACCAACACCGCCAGTACAGCAGGGGGAGACAGACTCCTCAGCACGGGCCGCGACAAGCAGCAAAGAAGACGAGGGGGAAGTTTCCGGAGAAATAGTTCCGTACGTCCCGAATGAAGAAAGACCGGGACCAAGCGGACAGCAAATGTTGACAAGATCACAAGCCAAGCCAGAAAAGGTCAGTTTTACAACGGCAAGGGTAACGGCTCCGATGGTTGAAGTTGCGGGCACAAACGGACCAATACTAGTGTTCAGAGCATGGACAATGACGGACATGAAAGACGCTATGGCACATCTGCCAGATCCGCAAGACGCGGGTGAGCGTTTTGCCAGCGAACTGCTTGCAGTATGCAGAGAATTCAGCCCAACCACACCGGAACTGAAACGATTGCTAACTGTGAGAATGGGCGCTGCGAATTGGGGCAGAGTGGCTGGCAAGCTGGCAAAAGCAGATATCAGAAGAGTGCATGCAGACTGGGACCATGACAGCAACGAGCCCTATCGGAAAGAAGTGGAAAACTTTTCCAATTCCATCGGCGCAGCTTTTCCTCCACGTGTGGACACTGAAAAGATCACATGTTGTGTCCAGGAAAAAGATGAGTCGGTAAGAAATTACTATTTCAGACTTTTTGAGACATTTGCAAAGTACAGTGGCTTAACTGAGCCAGCAGACAGGGGAACAACAGCAGGTACTTGGGAGAAACATTTGATGGGCTATTTCCTGCAAGGAATGAAACCCGAAACCCGAAGAGGGACAAAGTCCAGCTATGTCGAGTGGAAGGACGGGCGTTTGAGTGCAACACTGCGACACGCTATTCACGTTGAAGAGGACACCGAGGAAAAGAAAGAAAAGAAAAAGCCCCTCACAATGGTGGTTGTGCAACAACAGCAATCACAGAAACCCAACAGACCTGAGTTTTCCCATCCAAACCCTGCTAACCGAAAAGGACAGAAAGGAAGAGCTGCTGGAGGAAATTGGAACTGTTATGTTTGCTCGACAAATGCACACACACTGTACAGACTGTACAAAATGTAGAGTGTGCAGGAAGGACAGGCACTGGAGCAGCGCGTGCCCGAACACAAAGTCAGATTGAACCGACAGGGTGAGAGAGCGGGACGGAGAGAGTCCAGCTTTGGGAAGCCAGTCTTTGGCTGCAGCAAAGGGAAGTGAAAATATTTTTACTAACACACGCACACACGACGCACACACAAACACATACACTGATTTTCTTTCTGCTATCTGCAATGAAGAAACTGCTTGCAAATCCTTTTCTGTGCCTGATGAAACTTTGAGCAAAGCTATGACTGATGATTTGAGCAGTGTTGTGAATGACGAGCGTATGAGATTGTACAAAAGTACAGGGTTTTCTGAAATGCCAATTTATCTGTTACTAGTCAAAGGGGTAGTTATTGATTTTTTGGTCGATTCAGGAGCCTGTCAGTCAACTTTACGACCATGTGATTTACCATGTGTTCCGAAGCTAACCGGGAAAGTGTATGAAAGCACCTCGGCTTCAGGCCATTTGATCTCTGACCGGTTAACAGAGCCGTTAGAGTGCGAGACAGAAAGCGGTCGCTTTTTCAACCACGAGTTCGTGTGGTCTCCTCACTGTCCCGCACCTCTAATGGCTCGTGATTTAATGTGTAAATTAAATTTGTCCCTCTGTGCTAATTCACATGGAATCAACATTGAAGAAACACCACAAATTACATGTTCTAAATTTGAGCCGAAATGGGCATATGAGTGGCAGATAATAAATGTTGATTGGGCAGAGAAAATTTTGAAATTGGCTAAAAATCGAACAAACCCAGTCAACACAGAGTTTATGACAAATGATAAAATGCATTGTACATCACATGTTGTGACAGAGCGAGATTTAGACTTTGAAAAGATGTGGTTTAATTCTGTGAAGAATGAAAGTGTGAAATTTGACAAAATTTTCTGGAAAGAAAATGTGTGTGCACTGTCTGCAGTATTAAATAAGAGTCAGAAAGAGTGTTATCTTATGACAGAGAACACTGCATGCCACTTATCTGTGTCGAAGGCCATAAGCCAGCAGTGGAGAGATGTGGGGCTTTTTGTGAAAGAATGTTTATCAGCCACAGACTGGGTAAAAGTTGATTCACAGACAGCAGAGAGTGAAAGTGTGGGGGCATTTAAATCAAACTGTGACTTTGAGGTTGAGGTCCTGAGAAATGTGACTGCTATTGGGAAAAATGTGACGGCACAGGAAAAGGGGAATATTTCTGCTTCAGAAATTGATATTTCTTTGGCACAAATATCACCAAACTTATGGGCAAAAAACAAATATGATGTGGGGCTGATAAAAGGGTGTGAGCCAGTTGTAATCACACCAAAATCTGATTTCAGACCATGTAAGGCACAATATCCCCTGAAACGTGAAGCAATAGAGGGTATAAAACCGGTGTTTGATGCCTTATTGAAAGAGGGCGTAATTAGGCCATGTGATGATTCACCGGTCAGAACTCCAATTTTTCCTGTGAAAAAGATACGAGATCGTAATCAGCCTATTGAATGGCGTTTTGTCCAGGACCTCCAAGCGGTGAATTCATCTGTCATTGCGCGCGCACCCCGAGTGCCCAATCCATATACGATCCTAACTCAAATTCCAGAAAATGCAAAGTATTTTTCTGTGGTGGATTTGGCTAATGCTTTTTTTAGCGTTCCGGTCGATAAAAAAAGCCAGTTTTGGTTTGCGTTTGATTTCAATGGTAGGGGTTATACTTTTACGAGATTATGCCAGGGTTTTTGTGAAAGTCCGACTTTATTCAATGAGGCACTGAGGAGAAGTATTGAGAATCTGACTGTGACAAAAGGAACAGCATTACTTTCTTATGTTGATGACCTTTTGATCTGTTCAGAAAGTGAGTCTATTTGCAGGGCTGACACTGTGACTCTCCTCAAGCATCTTGAGAGGGGGGGCCACAAGGTCAGCCTTTCAAAGCTTCAGTTTGTGAAACAGGAAGTGACTTTTCTGGGCCATGTTATCAAACAAAACAGCAAAACACTGTCACAAAAGAGGGTGCAGGGCATAAAAGAAGTGCCAAAGCCAGTAACAAAAAAACAGTTGTTGTCATTTTTGGGGATGTGTGCTTACTGTCGTACATTAATTCCCAACTCTGCCATTTTAGAACAGCCTTTACGAGCCCTCACAACAGGGAAAGGACTGAAGTCATGTGACAAACTTGTTTGGACAAGTGAGGCTGAAACAGCGTTTGATAACATGAAAGTACAGTTGTGTACAGCTCCATCGCTGGGCCTCCCGGTGGTGGACCGTAGGTTCACACAGATGGTCGATGAAAAGAATGGTTATATGACTTCTGTCCTCCTGCAAACACATGGTGACCGATTGAGACCCGTAGGATATTTTTCAACAAAACTCGACCCTGTAGCCGCAGGATTGCCACACTGTCTGAGGGCAGTGGCAGCGGCTGAATTGGCTGTTATGGCCTCAAAAGAGTTTGTAGGCTATGCTGATCTGACTTTAGAAGTCCCACATTCGGTGTCTTTGATTTTGCAGGAGCAGAGAACGTCACATTTGTCTACAGCTCGATGGCTGAGGTATCACACAATTTTGTTGGATATGCCGAATATCACTGTTAAAAGATGCACAACTTTGAACGCCGCCACCCTTCTGCCCACAGAGCAGGACGGCGATGAACATCACTGTTGTCTATCAGCGCTTGAACAGGTGTGCACACCGCGTCCAGATTTGATGGACGTTCCGCTTGATAACTGTGACAATATCCTGTTTGTGGATGGATCTGCGTCGAAAGATCCACAAACAGGACAAAATAACGTTGGCTATGCTGTAACGACTGAATTTGAAACGGTAAAATCTGGCAAATTACCACGTCATTACTCTGCACAGGCAGCTGAATTAGTCGCTTTGACTGAAGCATGTAAATTGATGACTGATAAGTGTGTAACGATTTACACAGACTCGCGTTATGCTTTTGGGGTCACACATGACTTTGGTGCTTTGTGGAAGCACAGAAAATTTTTGAAGTCAGACGGACGACCAATACTGAACGCTTCGTTGGTATCTGACCTTTTAGAGGCTATTTTACTACCAGGCAAGATTGCAATCTGCAAATGCGCAGCGCATACTAATGATAAAACTTCCATATCAACAGGCAACGCCAGAGCTGATATGGCTGCGAAAGCAGCGGCAGCAAAGCAGATGAAAGCTGACAACAGTGGCGCCACTTGCGCACAAGTTGACATTAACCCTAACAATGACATTTCTCCTTGTTTCCAGAGCATGCAGTCTTTTTCCACAGGAGCTGAGAAAAACAAATGGAAGGCGTCAGGCTGCAGCATTGTTGATGGTGTATGGACATCTGTCAATGGAAAGCCATGTCTGCCCAGCCATTTTTTCCGACATTACGCTAAATTGTTACATGGGTTGGACCATGTATCAAAAATGGGGATGATTATGCAAATGAGGGAATTGTGGTTTACCAAAGGTTTCACAATATATGCTGAAAATTTTTGCAAAAGATGTGTGATTTGCACGGCATATAACGTTGCACGGGGCATTAAAACACCACTGGCAAGTCAGCCAGCCCCAGAGGGGCCATTTGAATATTTAATGATTGATTTCATTGAACTAACCCCGTGCGGAAAAAAGAAATATTGTTTGGTAATGGTGGATATGTTTTCGAAATGGGTTGAGGCGTTTCCCACCTCAAAACAAGATGCAGCAGCAGTTGCAAAGGCACTGCTGACCGAGATTGTACCCCGTTGGGGCGTCCCAAGAAAGATCAGCTCCGATAACGGAAGACATTTTGTCAATGAGGCAATCAAACAGGTGGGCAAGTTCTTAGGAATTGATATGAGAACACACTGTGCCTATCACGCTGCCAGCGGGGGCGCTGTTGAGCGTGAAAACCAGACGGTAAAGAACAAATTGGCAAAATGCTGTGAAGAAACAGGACTTTCATGGGTGAATGCACTTCCCACTGTGTTAATGTACATGAGAATGAGAAAGAGAGTCAAAACAAATTTGAGCCCATTTGAAATCCTCTTTGGTAGACCACCATTCATGGGTATAACAGGGGAAAAAAGGAGGCTTCCATCGACAGATGTGTGTGAGAATGAAATGTTGAATTACTGCAAAGAGATGTCGTGTTTGTTATCTAACATTTCTGTGCAGGTAAAGGAAGCTCTCTCTAAGAGCAAAGTAGCAGAGACGTTCCTGCACAAAATCAGGCCAGGTGATTACGTGGTGATCCGCGACCTCAGGAGAAAGAACTGGAGGGCGAAACGGTGGCTAGGACCGTTCCAAGTTTTGCTGATCACGCATACGGCGGTGAAGGTCGGAGAACGAGCCACGTGGGTGCATGCCAATCACTGCAGGAGAGTTCCACCCATATCGGAAGAGCAACAGGAGGAGGAGCCCCAAGGACAACGACAAGCTCCACAATAAGCTAAAAGCAAGCCAGAACGCTAAGTGCAGGTGCAAAGTCACTCAGAGAGAGTGGTGAGTCCAAAATGCAGACAGCGACGAGCGGAGTGAAATACAAGCTGCAGAGGGGGAGCTGGGAAAAGAAGATTGCACGATCAGTGTCAGGCTGTACACTGTATATCAACAAAGACTGATAAGACTCTGAGCGTTTCAAAAAGGTATTCTCTGACACAACACAGTTGCAGTATTGTACAAGATGAATCATTCAAAGCCATGGCATCCATCCAGACTGTCAGGAATGTGTGAACCTTGTAAGACTACATCCATTTTAATTTTATCAGTGACTATCTGTTTGATAAATTTGTGTTCCACTGAGGGCTTGAAAGTGTGGCCCGCAAAAAAACACACCAACTGGACGGAAACATCTGTGCTGAACAGCATCATCAGACAACGTGATAAAAGAGACACATACACGGAAGTGGAGCCGGTGAGAGGACTGCACGGAAGCATCGTCACGATAGAGGAGGGATCGAGTGTGACTTTCAAGTGCAACCCATTCCAAAAGAACTGTCTCGGGTGCGATGGACATGCGGAAGAGCACGCACATTTCTACTTCTGCGAAAGCCCATGTAAGTGGACCGACGTAAAGCATACACTCATCACTACAGGACGGAATACGATGAAAGATTTCAGGTGCACACTGAAGATGAAACGAGTAACAACAGATATGGGATGAGAGTAAAATTGAAACATGCGACACGTGCGGACCAAGGCAGGTATTACTGTGCCCTGGACTTGACTGAAACTGACTGGTATGAGAGAATAGACATTATGGTAATCGAGGCAACCAGACCACAAACAGCAACGACGACGACACCTTTCTTGTCACCAGTGCCACCCACGGTCGAACAGGCTTCTGAAGAAGAACTGGCCTGGATGGGGGACGAAGACACAAGCAAAGGTCAGATAAATCCTGAAGTGCAAAAAGCCATGATGAAATGCCAGGGGAACAAAGCCTGCGCACTAGCAATACTGCAGAAAGAGGAACTGGAGATAAAAACAAGCTGCTGGGTGTGTCTGCAAATGTCTCATGCCTGGAAAGCTGTCCCTCTGACGACAGCAACAGTCAACGAAACTAAGTGTCTTATTCCTCAACAGATGACTGATGTGCTAAAAGCTGTTGTGGACCTGGAAGAAGGAAGAACACCAACGAAACAGCCTGCTGACGACTGTGATCATATACAACAATACAACAACACTAACATAGCAATTCCACCGTTGAGGGTAACGTATGCCCAGGGTGACGTTTGCGTCTGTTTCAACAGACCGAGACTGTTAAGAACTGGATGGTCTGACTGTAGGATCAAAATTAACGTACATGACAGAACAATGGACAATTGTACAGCGGTCATCAACAACAAAGAAGTCAACTTCACATGCCCATTCAACAAACCGCACCAAAGATCACCAGCGGCGGTGTGGGTTTGTGGCGACAGAGCTTATCACCGTTTGCCTCAGAAAGACTGGTCAGGTTGCTGTTATCCAGCTTTAATGAATGTTGGAACTTCTGTGTATTTGCCAAACAAAGTAGGTAAAAGGGAGAAACGAGATGTTAAGATCCTGCCTGGGGCTCTGCCAAACAATTATGCAGGATATGTTTTAACTGATCCGTGGACAACACCGGGAGCAAATATAGGTTGGTCAATTTTCTTAGGGGTGGGTACAGCGGTAACGATTAACAAGATTAATGGGTTAGCATGGACAGTATTAGCAATAGCCAATAGCACAGAAAATGCTTTGACATTAATAAGCGAGGAAATGCGTCAATTGAGAGAATCAGTTATTCAAAACCGTTTAGTTCTCGACATTCTCACGGCAGAGAGGGGTGGAGTTTGTAAAATGTTGGGGGTATCATGTTGTTTTAAAGGGGTCATATAATGGTACATGCACTTTTACAAGTTGATTGCACTGAAATGTCTGTTGGCAGTGCCTGTACACAACCATCCTATCATGATTAAAATCCATCCAGTGGTTTTGTTTTAATCTCCTTATATGTTTGACCATCTATGAAATCAAGCCGTTCGATATTGTGACGTCATAAGATCGTACGCCCCTCCCGCGATTGTGATTGACAGCCGTGCTTCAACACAAGACCCGCCCTGAGCAAGCTGTGACAGCCGTCGTCATAGTAGTCCGCCATTGTTGATATGCTGGAGTAGAATGGCGTCTACGCGATTGTGGTGTTCTGTTCTTAGATGTAATAAGGAACACAGCAGTCATTTGGATGTTCCTAAATCTGAGCCGTTATAGATGCAGTGGCTGAGTTTTGTTTTTGAAGCGATATGCCCAAAGGATTGACGCGGGGATTCCCTCACGGGGATTCCCCACGATCGTCCATGCTTTCATGTTTACACGAATCATTTCACACCAGACAGCTTTACAAACGAGAAAAAACGGATCGGTACCAACGTGTTACTGCTGAACCTCCAGAAGATGTGAGTGTAATGTTTTATTAACCTTTATATTAGAATTTATATTAATCTTTGCGAAATTTGCAAACCTTGCTGCAGGCTTCACGATGAATGCATCTAAGGTTTACACTCAGGGTACATTACAGCATGTTTTCTATGTACGACGTTCTCAATATAATTCATAATCCCACGTTTATAATGAACAACGCGTGGTTATTGTGTTACAAACGGTGTCCGCACAGAACAGAGGGGCGGGGTGAGCAAAGCTCATTATCATTTAAAGACACATGCACTGAAACGGCGTGCTGAAAACAGAGCTGTTTTTGACCAGCTAAAATGAGTGTTTTCTTACAATACTAATGAGAATTTTTAATTAAAGTATATTACAAACTTTTAATTTAGACCCTAAAGAATCATATTAGCTTGTACAAAAATGGCATTATATGACCCCTTTAACATTCCTGATTACAGTGACAACATAACCAATATCATTGATCACATGAGGGAAGCCGTAAGGGAGCCCTCTCCGGCTACTGATAGTCAGTGGGCGGGATGGCTGATGTCTTTGTGGTCAGGGTGGTTCTACCGAATAATTCAAGTTGTCTTGCCAATTGTTGGAATGGGATTGTTAATTTTATTCTGTTTACCATGTATCATGACGTGCATTTCCAGTTCAGTACAGAGACTGATCAGGGCAGGGACAGGTAGCACGCTGACGTCAGTTCAAGCAGTAAAACTGACTGTGTATCCGGCCACTGGTGAAGAGCAGTATGATTATGACAGTGATGACATTTACACAGGGATGTGATAAATTTTTTCTTTACCTTTCTGGGTACATGAAAGAGATTTTCTAACATTTTTATTTTTTTTTGATTACTGGTTTTCTTTATTTTTCTTATTTTATTTTTCCATTTCAAGAATGATGATATGTAAAGAGGGTTAAAAGACAGAATTTGAAATAAGGGATTTTTATGTACTTTTATTTCTTTGTATCTTTTTAATATTGTTGAATATTGCTGAATTCAAGTAAAATGATCAGGTATACGAAAGTCAAACATGAGGGGTATAACTGTGATGTAAAAAAACTTGAATTGGTTCTATTCTGAAAAAACCTGTCCATACTAGCTTGAGATATAAGATGTCTTTAAGGAAATTTACAGAAACTGGGAAAGGAGGAGTTCTGTTTTTTTGGGGGTTCTGAACAGATTATTGCACAAACAACTTGCACCACCAATTTTGTCCCAGTGTCCATTTTCAAATAGACAACTCCTGTTTCGCATCATTTCCCATTCCATTTCTCACGCGTGTTTTCATGACAAAACGTGGTTTGGAACATGCAATAAATGCACATAATACATGGACATAAATGTTTAAGAAATATCTTTTGTAAACTCTGCACGTTAGAAATGAATTATCTATGCTCAACAACCAAAATATCACCCATGAATGAAACACAGTAATCCGCTAATCCGCTAATACCCGCGGATGACTGAAGCCTCGGGTATGCCAAGTTTTTCTGTCTGCCATTACACATTGTGCACCATTCCAGCCACGTACACTATGGCTGCTTTGTGATCTTTAGACTAAAATATCTTTAGGCATATTCATGAATCTTTTGTATTATGAGTAAAATCAAGTAAAGTGTTTTAAACATAAAATGGACATCCATGATTTGATACATACATACATGTGAAATAGACTGGCCATATGTCATATGCAAAAGCTTGAAGACAAATTGTATTGGTGTTCAGAATAAAATAGCTCTGTACAGTAATATATAATAAAAAAGAAAAAAAAAGAAAACAGACTACAAAACATTTGTGTTACTTTATAACTGAATTACTGCAGCTTTAAATTCTGTTTAATGTATTCCCCTTCAAAGTGATACTTCAACGCTGCGTCATGACGTTGACGCTATGCATACAATTTTAGACTTGAGGGGCCTGAACCATACTATTTAACTCATAGTACCACAAGTCCAATTCAAAAATTTGTTTGTGACAATAAATTTAAAGTTCTTTTTTGAACCCCAAAGGTTCAATCTCTTTTAAGTGTGTACCTTCACCAATTCGCAAAATCCAACATTGTCGACAACAGAGAATGGCCTCATGTATTTTGCGATAAAAACTCTGATGCATCTGGTTATTTCTTAAGCTTTTGCACTTGACTGAGACCACGTTGAAGCAAAACTACTTTGTATAGATGATTGGCCTTCTTTCACTCTCTTTTTCGCACCAGGTTGCAGAAGTATGTCTTTGTAGTGCCGTTTTAAATGACACATCATATTTGTAGTGTTCGACGTCGTGTATAACAGTGTTTGTTTACAGTATTTACACACAGTTCGTGTTTTGTCTGTTTTTTTACCGTCCTCCTGTCGATAACTGGAAAACCAAAATGCTGCCAGACGTCGGACTTGTAAGTGGACGGGGCATCCTCTATTTCAATTTCAGTCAAACTCATTTTGCCCTGCTACTGCTCAGTTCAAGCGATTCATTTGAGCGTGAATGCAAGCGTGACGCGGGTGCGGTAGCTCAACCAAAAGGATAAAACGGACGTCATATCGTAAAAAATAAGTAAATAAATAAAAATCACCATAACTCTACGATACATATCGTAACATTTTTGCATCACGATAGATTGTACCACGATATATCGTTACACCCCTAATGATAATTAACATTAATATCAAATTTAATTAACATTAATTAATGAAGTATAATAATGAATGTATAATATATATAAAACATTAAAATTAACATTAATGATTAATTATTAATTAACATTAATAATGACGTATAATAATTAACATTAATATGAACATGAATAAATTATGTAATAATTAATGTAAATCATATATAGGCCTACAAACATTAAAATAATAAAAAAATAAAAAAAATTAAGTCATGTTTTAAAAAAAAAATCATGAAATTGTATTATTTGTGTCCTAATAAGATGGAAAATAGCAGAAAATAGAGTCTTAAAATCAATTTTCAACGCGCGACCCACTTGACTGCAGTCATCTACTCATCCCCGCTTGCTATTTGGGAAATGAACCCAGCGCTATGATTGGTCGAACTTCGCTTATTTTGCTGTTTCTTGATTTTAGGACTGCGCGTGCACAGAGGCGTCACCAGGTTTTTGTGTAGTTTAGAGTGACAAATCGTACCGGCGTACTTTGAGGTCAAAATGCGTATCCGCTACGCAAAATGCGTACAGGTTGGCAGGTCTGCAAAGCTGGTAACAGTGACAGTACCAAAACTGAAAAATCTAATTGGCTTGACTCCACTCCATTTCCTGCTTGACTTGAATTATGTCCTATGAGGTAACTAGCTACGTTCACAACCATTTATCCATAATACTTCTGTCTATAAAAGTGCTAAATGATGTATCAGGTCACTTATATTTGGTAGTCGCAGTAGAGCTCAGTCTTTGGGATGCTGATCTTTCCTTACACACTCCTGCTTTTCTATCAACTAAATACAAAGGCGGAAAACACTCTTTGCCGAACGATGGGAGACACTAAGTATCCATTGCTTTCCAAGGATGGAGACATAGTTATTGGAGCTCTTTTTGTTATCCACACTGAAGTATCATTGCCTTTATTTGGGTTTACACAAAAACCCCAGCTACTGTCATGCTCCAGGTTTGCTTCTTTATATTTCTTTATTTAAAACTGGATTGCAGGTAATCAACAAAATTTAATTTATAACAGCAAATAACATCTGAAATATTATGGTGTTTTAAGTATAAGCCAAGTTAATGTAAAAGTAAAACTTATTAATCTGATTCTTTATTATTTGCTATTTACCATGATGGTTTAATATCTTCACAGTGTGAATATAAAAGATTTCCGGCTAGCTCAAACCATGATCTTTGCCATTGAAGAGATTAACAAAAATAAAAGTTTGCTCCCAAATGTTTCAGTTGGCTATGAAATTTATGATACCTGTGGTTCAAGACTGTTTTCAATGAGTGCTACTATGGCATTGATGAATGGTCCAGAGTGTGCAACAGGAGACAGATGCAGTGGACCGTCTCTTATACATGCTATCATAGGAGAAACAGAGTCTTCTAACACAGTGATTCTGTCCAGAACTACAGGACCTTTTAAAATTCCAGTGGTAAGGAGCAAGTACATTTAAAAATAATTCTGATACTATAATGATTATACTGATGTGTATCTGTGTTTTTGTCTCACCTACCACCCAGATAAGTCCCACAGCCACATGTGAGTGTCTGAGTAACAGGAAAGAATATCCGTCTTTCTTCAGGACTATTGCTAGTGATTACCACCAGAGTAAAGCAATTGCAAACATAGTCAAATACTTTGGCTGGTCTTGGGTGGGAGCTGTGAACAGTGACAATGACTATGGAAACTATGGAATGGCCATATTTCTAAAAACAGCCCAAGAAGAGGGGATTTGTGTGGAGTACTCTGTGAAATTCCTGAGAACAGAGCCTGAAAAAATCAGAAATGTGGTAGACATGATACAACAAGGGTCCTCTAAAGTAATTGTTGCATTTCTTACTGGATTTGAGATGAAAAGTCTACTTGAGCAGCTAACTATTCAGAACATTACAGGCCTCCAAATGATAGGTGTGGAGGCATGGATAACTGCAAAAAGTTTGATGACTCCAAACAGTTTTCATGTGCTGGGAGGGTCACTGGGGTTTGCAGTGAAAAAAATCCAAATTGAAGGGTTTGCAGAGTATGCTAGGAAAGCATTCTGGGACATAGCTTTTCCATGCTCTTCTAGTGCTGAAATAAATTGCAGTCGATATCAGGACCTATTTGTGGTGAGAAACTACAACGAAGATGTGCTTGAACAAAGATTTCTAAGCTATGTCTACAAAGCAGTTTATGCAGTGGCTCATTCACTACACAGTCTACTCAAGTGCAAAGGACAAGAAGGTTGTGAAAAAGGCCTGACAATACAACCACAGCAGGTAAAAAATAAAAATAAATAAAAATCAGACAAGGAGTGAAAGAGGCTCCAATTTTGTCTGACATTTTGTTAAAATGATAATATATCAAAACTGTCTAATTTTTTTAGGTGGTTGAGGCTCTGAAAAAGGTTAATTTCACTGTAAAGACAGGAGACCATGTGTGGTTTGACAGCACTGGTGGCGCAATAGCCCAGTATGAAATTGTGAACTGGCAGAAGGAAACAGATGGATCACTCCAGTTCAAATCAGTGGGATACTATGATGCCTCTCTACCTCCTGACCAGCGCTTTGTGATTAACACTAAAAACATAATCTGGGCCAGAGAAAAACTGGAGGTAAATGGCAATAACCAGTTTGTCCTAAAGGGTTTTCCCACACAAAAGGTTCACATTTGAATACTGCTTGACTGATATTAACTAATGTGGCATTCATATTTACAATTTAATTACCTGAACCAAAGAAAATACAAAGTTGCTTGTGGAAAGCAATAACTAAAGCTGATAAAAGAAGCCGCAGAGAGCATTACTAAGTGTGCTGATTTTTGCAAACTGTTGTTTTGTTCTGGAGACGCATTTACAACATACTGGCATTTGTTAGTTACCAATTAGCATTTGTGTCATTTTATGCTTCAAAGATGTTCTAGTCTCTGCTGAAAAATACTGGCAATTATTTTCATTATTTTATGCTGCTGCTGCTCATATAACATAGAGTCCATGACATAACCCCTGTAGCAGATCTATACAGTCAGAGCTGGGGAAGATGGAGGGTTTTCTGAAAGGATGCTGCAGACTGTTTAAAGCAAACACTACCAGTATTTGAATATTGAGCCACAGCTCATTGGCGGCTGATGCAAAAGGACCCAATCAGCAGCGCTATGTAGATAACGATGTGATCACTACCAAATTGCGTTAAGGACCTATCAGTCTGCGCCATCTAGGGCCCTGTTTTAACGATCTAAATGCATGGTCCAAAGCGCATGGCAATTAGGGCGTGTCCGAATCCACTTTGGCTAGTTTAACGATGGGAACAATGGTCTGCGCACCCGGCGCATGGTCTCAAAGGGTTGTCCCTATTCTTTTATTGAGTAATGGGTGTTTTTTGGGGGGGCATAATATGCAATACACCAATCAGAGTCTCATCTCCCATTCCCTTTAAAAGCCAGTTGCGCTCACGCCATGGTGGAATTTGCAAGCGGGACGTGCAAATGATAATTGCGTTGGGCTGAAACTAGCAAAAAACACTTACCAGGTGTATGATAGGGCGCCTAGAGTTTCAAGACAGAACTTGGTATTTATTTTAATTTCAGAGTCAGTATAGATAACTATGTATAATGTAATTTTCCATGTAGAAGCCAAGGTCTGTGTGCAGTGAGAGCTGTTCTCCAGGCACTAGGAAGGCTGCACAGAAAGGAAGACCTGTCTGCTGTTATGACTGTATTCCAAAAAAATGGTTAGTGGCTCATTGTGTGTTCTTCTACTGTTCAGGGTGCAGTTTATCATCAAAGGAGTTCATTAATAAAACTGTTTTCTTTTTAATATCTAACTATAGTAAACACAACTTCCTTTCCAGATTCAAATAACTGCAAGCAGTGTCCAGGGGAATACTGGTCTAATGCTGAGAAAAATAAATGTGTGTTAAAGCCTGTAGAGTTTCTGTCATTCACAGAAGTTATGGGTATAGTGCTAGTCTTTTTCTCTCTGTTTGGAGTAGGATTAACTGCACTGGTGGCCATCCTGTTTTACAGCAAGAAGGACACCCCCATAGTAAAAGCCAACAACTCAGAGCTGAGCTTTCTGCTGCTCTTCTCATTGACTTTGTGTTTTCTCTGTTCACTTACTTTCATTGGTCGGCCCACTGAGTGGTCTTGTATGTTGCGTCACACAGCGTTTGGGATCACCTTTGTCCTCTGTATCTCCTGTGTTCTGGGGAAAACAGTAGTGGTGTTAATGGCCTTCAAGGCTACACTTCCAGGAAGTAATGTCATGAAATGGTTTGGGCCTTCACAACAGCAACTCAGTGTCCTTGCCTTTACACTTATACAGGTTCTTATCTGTGTGCTTTGGGTATCAAGTTCTCCTCCATTTCCCTACAAAAATATGAAATATTATAAGGAAAAGATCATTCTTGAGTGCAGTCTGGGATCTACAATAGGTTTCTCAGCTGTTCTGGGTTATATTGGCCTACTGGCTGTCTTGTGCTTCATTTTAGCTTTTCTGGCTCGCACACTACCTGATAACTTCAATGAGGCCAAATTCATCACATTCAGCATGATAATATTCTGTGCTGTATGGATCACATTCATCCCTTCTTATGTTAGTTCTCCTGGAAAATTTACAGTAGCTGTGGAGATATTTGCCATTTTAGCCTCAAGCTTTGGTTTGCTATCCTGTATATTTGCCCCTAAATGTTATATAATCTTGCTTAAGCCTAATCAAAATACAAAACAACATATGATGGTAAAAACAACATCTACATTTTAAGATATAAAATAGTACTACATTTTATCAGAGGATAGTTTTTAGGTGACTGCTACTCACAGCATTAAGTCAAAAAAGGAAAAGAGAATAACTAGATATGATAGGGAATGCAGAGTAGCCTTCACATGATGCTTGCTCTATATCAGGGCCCATATTCATAAAGATTCTAAGAATCCTCTAAGAAAACTCTTAATTTAGCTTAAAAACTTTTACGTAGGAGTCTTAGCTTAAAAGCGATTCGGGACCGATCTGAGAGCAACTCTGAGTAAGGAAAAGACAAAAACTTTCATCTTAGTAAGGAGGCGGGGTTGACCCTGTTGCTATGTATGACACAATCTTTTGAAGACTGTGATTGGTTGGTTGTCCAAAAAAAAAGAAAAAAAAAGAAGTGATTTTAAGTATAGGGTCTATTCTAAGCCTTCACTTTGAAATTACATGCGTCATTTTTCCTATTTGACCGTTCTCACACACACACACACACATTATATATGTGTATATAAATCCTTTTTTTTAATTTACCATGCTGTTCATTTCCTATAAGGTATTTGATTGGCTTAGAATGATAAAAATTGTTCCACTCTTTCCAATTACACTGATTGCTGGCATGTCTATTTAAGTGGTGGTTTGAATGTTGGTTTTAATGTATCAAACATGGAATTTTCCCAGTTGCCAAATATCGTAATGTAGTGATTATTTTCATTTCTGGCGCTATGGCATTTCTGTGCTGTGTCGGAGATGTTAGCGCGTCTCTAATAAGATCAGTCACAAACATGATCCCTGCACGATCTAATCTATAGCGTCTTATTAACTCACTGTTATTCATTGTCTGCAACACATTTCTTCTCCCTCTTCGTCTTTCTGTCATTTTCTCCTCTGCTAAAGAAACTCTTAAGCCTCTTAAAAGTCCTCGTCCGTGCTCCTAACAATTTTGACCTTAAGATCTCTTTTAAGGGTTAAGATGCTTTCTGAATTACTTTTTTCTTTACTAGGATTTTTTCTTTAATTTTAAGAGTAAACGGCCACATTTCTAAGAATTTTCTTAGAATTTTGTCACCAGGAGCTACTCTTTGCATTAAGATTCTTTATGAATACGGGCCCAGGTGTGTCCAAACCTGCTCCTGTTGGGCCGCTGTCCTGCAGAGTTTAGCTCCAATTTGCCTCAACACACCAGCCTGCAAGTTTCTAGTATGCCTAGTAAGTCATTGATTAGCTGGTTCATGTATGTTTAATTGAGGTTGGAGCTAAACTCTGCAGGACAGTGGCCCTCCAAGAGTGGGTTTGGACACCCCTGCTCTAAATACAATACAAACTCTGTTGTCAAAAGATAGGTAATGATTGTTTTTCATGTAAATTTAACAGAATTTACCAATTTACATGTGATACATGAATATATGGGGGGGTCAAACTGAAGTTACAGAAAGAAGAAACACAATGCATGAGGATTAGTGACATGTTGCAACCTGCAAAAAAGCCTGACGCAAAGGCTCCAGTGACTTGTACTTGCCCAGAAGCTAGGCTTCATAAACATAAAGACACAAATAAAAAACATTTGAATTAATACACAGCTGGAAGCTACACCCTATCAGTGTAAAAAAACATGTTTAACTGATCTCAACAACAAAGACAATGAATAAACACATGATGTAACATACTGTTAAATTAGGTGTAATTATTGTTTCTGACTAGGGGGAGCCTACAATTAGTGTTTGGAACAAATCTCTCCTCAAATTATGAAAGTAAAGGTCTCCAGACTTTACAAAATATGTTAACAGAGCCTTGGGTGAATATATTTGAGTTTCTCTCATTTTAAATATGCCATGATACTCTCTACCCACTTGGTATGTGTTGGTAGTTTGTTCGACTTCCACTGTAGGAGTATAATCCCTCGGGCCAACAAAGAAGAAAAATCCACTGCGTCAGACTGACCTGGTGGTAGTGAGAGATTCTCTGATGTCATTCCAAATATTGCTATTGTTGGATCAGGATGTATCTAGTATTTTCTGTAATTTAAAACATATACTTAATCCATTATATACATGTTAATAACACAACTAGAGGCTAAATTATGTGAACAAACTACAAACTTGGCTTGAAAAGTGTGAACCTTGAACTCAGGTCGCCTTGAGCACAGCTGCAGCATGTCACAGCACTGCCCACGATGCTTTTGCTCTGATGTAACAGCTCATTTTCATCAGTTATATTGTCTATGGATTGTTACATTTCTTACAGATTTCCGCTTGTTTTAAATCAGATACAGATAAAGTAGCACTGCATTTGAATGCATTGGCGATAGAAACATTTCTAGTGTGATTTAATCATACCTGTGTATCGTCTCTTTGCTATTAGCTAAGCTGTAAGTTTTAGTTGCTTCAAAAGCAGAAAGAAATATATGCTATAACTTCTGTTTCTACGCAGTTTCTTATTGAGAAATCACAGGACAGTGTTGACACTAACTTTCTGTGCTCCAGTAGGTTTCTGTGTGCGCACAATCTGCACGTTAAATGTGAGCTACTGTCTGTGCATATGAAAGCTTGTTTCTAACAATTTTTAAAAAAGGTAATTGCGACACAATTCAATTTTTTTTTTTTCTCAGAAGTGCGAGATATAAACTCACAATTGGCTGTTTGAAAGTCAGAATCACAGGATAAATTAGAAAATCTGAGAAAAAAAAAGCAGTTCTGTTTTTTTTTTTTTTTTTTTTGAATTGTGAGATATAAAAGTTACAATTGCAAGTTATCAAGTCCAATAGGCCCTTATCTCATTTCCCGGTTTCGGAACGTTCAAAATCGCCAAGCAGTGTACTCGCACTTCCGGTGGTTACTTAGTTACACCTTTAGATGAAAAGTAGGTCAGTAAACTTAAATAAAATTAGGGCTGGGACGGTATGGATTTTTTCTTACCGCGGTTGAAAAGCAAGAAATTACCGAAATTAGCGGTAAACCGCTTTAAACCTCAACCCCCCTCCCCACAGTTTTTTTTTCTGCGACGTCGCGGCTGGAACAACAAACATGGCAATGATAATCTCAGGTACTGTTTATGTGCTTTATTTAATGTTAAAAGCATGCAATGTGACTTTGAATATCATTTAGTGCTCCAGCTTTGTAGCTGTAAAAGCAACAATGGATAATTCACCTCAGATCTTGAAATTAAACAAATGGAAACAAAAACTGTGTTCTTTGACAAAGATTGTTTTAGTAACTCAGTAGCCTATGTATTTTTAATAATGTTTAAATGGTGTAATATTTGTGAATTTGATTATGTAGCCTACTTATCCATTTTCTTGCAAGTGCCGTCAAGATTACTCTCTGGTGCGGTGCACTTGCCGCGACTCTGCGAGGGTTGACAAACGCGGTCTTCACGTGAGAGAATTGTGTTAAATAAGCACGCGCAATTAAAAGCTGAGGTCCTGCTTTTGGGGCTTCAAATTATAGGCTATAAGACATTTGCAATATAATTGGGAGTCTGCACAGGGTGTTTATTTTGAAAATTAATTATTATTATTTTATTCATTTTTTTTTAAATTTACGGTGCGGCTTGGACGCGGTGTCCGCCGAAAATAGACTAGGCGCCTATATTTAGCGAAGCGGCGCGGAGAGACACTTCTGAAATGCGCTGCGTCGTGGCTGGTGCAAACACAAGCATTGACTAGAGTGGGCGCGATCAGCTCCGGTAGCCGCGTCGCAGCCGTAACGCACCACAGAGTGTAAATAAGGGGTTATAGTCAATAGCCTACATAATGTTATTATGTGTCATGGAACATTGCGCTCCCCAACTTGCGAAAGGTCGGATTTGCTCCATCTTTTGATGATAAGTTTTGTTTAGAAAACCTTGAATCCATGTAAGACAATGTTATTAGACACAATCCATGTCATTATAATCAATGAATCCATGTCATTGGACACAACGTGAACTAGGGTTGGGCGATGTCCCCTAAATTGGCAGTTGACGATGTTTACAGTAAAATATCGCGATGGACGATGATATCGTGGGGTGGGGAATAAAATTCAACAGTAGTAATTATTAGGTCCATAGACAACTAAAAACAAACATATATTCAGCAAACAATAAATAAGTTGCAATATGAAATTAATTGTGCAGGGCTTTCACTGTGAGGTTGAGTTACCAACTGATGAGCATAAATCCTCTTCGTGTGCGTGTGTGAGAGAGAGAGAATGCACACAGTAACGTTACTTACATCTACTGTGTTTACGGGAATACTCGACTTGGCATTTTGATATATTTCTGTGTTTATTTGGCCGTTTAGGTGCGCAACCGGAGACAAAGGCTACTATCGGAGCGTGTTGCGCTCGGAGCGCGCGCACAGCATCCTGTCAGTACAATTCAGTTCTCTTTCGCGACTTATCGCGCTTTTAATATTTTTCAATATAAAGCACATCCTGCTCTTTTCTTTCTCATTCATTCATGTTTCGTTATTAATAACTTTAAACAGAATCGTCAACTGAAATATGCGCGGATTATCAAAAATACGACACATTTATAGGACATAATAGGGTCTCTGCGGCTAAAGTGAAAGTACCTGCGGCCAGCGGGTGAAATGTTTCGAAATGTCGCTTTGCACAGCAAAGCACCCGTTTCAATAAAATGGTATATTAAAGTTTATATAGCCTACTTTTACATTTTCGCTGCTGTTCTAAAATATTTTTCGCCAGCTTGAATCCCAGTGCAGGAGCTGTAGGTTACCACCACAGAAACGCAAGCAATTAGTTGATTGCTGTGGTGACTCGTGACACTCGCGAACAGCACTGAACACGCACTTTTGCCTGTACAACTTGAATATTATTATTATTATCATAAACTTTTCATTAACTTCGGTAGGCTGTAGGCTACAACAAGGGAATTGTAATTGGCTGCTTTTTCTGCAAAGAGCCGATCTCTGTTGATGTGTCTTAATTTTTTTATCGATCGTTTGTTGGTAAAAGGTGAGAGACCTTGCGAGCCACATGACTTTTGCCAAAGAGCCAGGCGTGGCTCGCGAGCCATAGGTTCCCAACCACTGGTGTACACGAATCAATAGATTAAATTACGTGACCATTTCACGAACTGCCGTGAGACTGGGCTGGTCTGACAGGGTGGGGGGCGTGGCATCACGATGGAGAGTCTCCATCGTGATGTCGGTCAGCCATCACCAACCCTAACGTGAACACATGTGAAGGCCAGTGTTTATTTATTTTTTAGCGGTGATGACGGTGACAAGCTCAGACCCACGGTAGGCGTCACGTGACCGCGGTATTGCGGTAACCGGCCCAGCCCTAAATAAAATCACAATATAGACCAGTGTCTGTCAATATTAAACCACATAAAGACCATTTAAATAGGAATCGTGCATGTTCTGTGTGTCTCAGTGAATGAATGGCACAGACGCACTGTTTTATTTACCACACACACACTGAGGCACACATGACACTCGCGATGTTTTCAGCCTATGCACTTCATCAACACAGCCGCTCTGAGTCACTTCAGCAACATTTTAGCTTCATTTGAGAAAAACTATCATCATATCATAAAACACAGAGAGACTCAAAGGTCTACACGGCAATCCGTCAAAATAAAAGTTTGGTTTAACCTTTGAAGAAAGTTTTGTTTAAATCATTACATTTTAAATAATTGGTTATAGCAATTTAATTAAACCATTAAAATGGAATCAAGAAAAAAAAAAAAAAAATATATACTTTTGGGAGATGCGAGAGCGAAGTAGTCCAGTGATAATTAACAGGCAGCCATGGTTAATGCAATTTGCAAAGACCCGCCCCCTTTAGTTACTGTTGCCATGTCCAACAAGCCATGGCGCTCTCACGCCACACATCATGTTGTCACGCAATGAAAAATACATTGCGGATCAAAGAAAAAACGGTCTAAACGCCGAGACAAGACAGAGCAGGTTACTTTTAATATGAAACAAAGTCTCAACGTTTCATTTGTGTAATTTTTGTAAAAAAAAATTTTTTGTAAAATAGAAATGTAAAAAATAAATACCTGTCAATCAAACTCCCTCGAAGGGTGAATTCTGAGGGGAGTAAAAAAGCCAGCTCACAATTCTGATATTTTCTTGCAATTGTGTGTTCCTGCCTCACAATTCCAAAAAAAAATAAAAAAAATAAAAATGATGGAAACAGACAGTAAAAAAGTGGACTTCAAAGATTTCTTATTCTGTAGCTCCCTGTGGGATTTTTTTGATAAGTCCATAAAAATGCATCCATCCATGATAAAAGTACTCCACACGGCTGTGGCAGGTTAATAAAGGCGAAGTGATGCGTTCGTGTAAGAAACATATCCATATTTATAATTTTATCGACTTAAATAACTAGCTTCCGGCAGACAGCCATATGCAAGTCAAATTACGCCCAAAGAGTAACTCTTGTCGATGTACGACGTAGGAGTAGTGTAAGCTTTGACGGCTCTCGCGGTTCAAACAAACAGGGCTAGGCAATAAATTCAAGCTCCTCCCACATTTCTCTTTAAAAATTCTCGTTTTAGACTTCTAATTCCCGTATTCATAAAGAATCTTAATGCAAAGAGTAGCTCCTAGTGACAAAATTCTAAGAAAATTCGGTAACGCTTTAGATTACAGCCCGGAAAGTACTGCGTAATTAAAATGAAAGTACAGTATAACTTTCGGTAATTACAGTGTACCTATAAAGTACTTACGTGTAAGTATAGGGGAACAATATGTTAAGTCTTGGGAATAAAGGTGTAACAACCAGGAAAATACTGCGTAATTAAAACGAAATTACAGTGTAACTTTCGGTAATTACAGTGTACCTATAAAGTATGTACGTGTAAGTATAGGGGAATTATATGTAAAGTTTTGTGAATAAAGGGGTAACAACCAGGAAAATAACAAATTATTTAGGCAAATTATTTATATTATTTAAGTATTTTAGAATCTTACTTTTGGGAGCAATTTAGCGAGTAGGCTACATACACTGCACCTTTTTGTAATAATACGTGTATAAAAATACATAAAGGCTTTTTTTAAATTGCGGGGTACCTATCAGTGCATTTATAAAGTAGGCTAATTAGTTATTATTGCAAAGGTGCACTGATTAAGTTTCAAGGCAAGTAAAACTATTGCAACTTTTTATTTTTTTAAATGCTAGGAAAATATACTCTTGTTTCATGTAGTTACAGGGTAAGTATGACATTGCGGGCTGTAAATTAAAGTGGTGCTTCTTACCCTCTTGTTTCATGTAGTTACAGGGTAAGTATGACATTGCGGGCTGTAAATTAAAGTGGTGCTTCTTACCCTCTTGTTTCATGTAGTTACAGGGTAAGTATGACATTGCGGGCTGTAAATTAAAGTGGTGCTTCTTACCCTCTTGTTTCATGTAGTTACAGGGTAAGTACAATAAAAACATACGTACACACACACAATCTGATATCACTTGGAAAACTTTATTTGAAAAACAACTTATTTCAAAACGGATTTACAGCAATTTGTTTCTCTTGCTTGGTTTCCTCCTCCTCTTGTTCCTCTTCTTCTTTTTCTTTCTTTCCACTGATGAATCTTAAGAAGGAATCCCATGACATGTCTCTTGCTATTCTGTATTATGTGTTAAAAGAAAATACAGTACAGAAATGTCCTCACCATTTACTCATCTTTTACCCTCATGTCATCCGAGATGTATACGAATTTCCTTCTTCAGATTAACACAAACAAAAGTTTTTAGAAAAATAAATAATCTCTGTGAATGCATAATGCAAGCTCATGTGTTCCTAAAAGTTGACAACAGCACATACAACAATAACTACAGTAATCCATACGACCCCAATGGATGAATCAATGTCTTCTGAAGTGAAACAATAAGCGTATGTAAGAAAAATACCAAATATTTTAAATGTTTAAACTGTAGACTATCGCTTCCGACCAACTGTCACCTGCGCGTTCATGAGAGGGTTGAGTACGTTTACGCTTGACAATTTAAAGCGTGACGTAAGCGCACCGAAAAACCGAATGTCGAATTTTTTTTTTTTTTATGTTTTCATTATTGCTTACAACAAAATACAAACAATAACAGATAATAATAATAATGAAAAACAAACCATGCAGAAGAACAGACACCAGTTCTCGCGCGAGTTTCACATCAAACTCCCGTGAGAATGCAATGAACGCTTAATTAAAGCTTCACCAAACGCGAAGCCATTCAAGCCGACCCTATGAAGCCGACTCTCATGCACTCGCTGGTGACAGTTGATCGGTAGCGAAAAGATGAGTAAATTATGAGAACATTTCTGGGTGTACTGTATTTTCTTTTAATACATAATACAGAATAGAAAAAGACTCCTTCTTGAGATTAGGCTAATCAGTGGAACGATAGAAAAAGAAGAGGAGGACCAAGAGGGACAAAAAAGGACAAAACATGCACTTTCTGTCAGGACTTTAGTATTTGAAATGAAAAGTTGATTTTTAAAAAATAATAAAGAATAAGAAGTGTAATATGTTGTAAATCTGTTTTGAAATAAGTTGTTTTTCAAATAAAGGTTTTCCAAGTGATGTCAGATGGTGTGTAAGTGTTTTTATTGTACTTACCCCGTAACTACATGAAACAAGAGGGTAAGAAGCACCACTTTAATTTACAGCCCGCAATGTCATACTTACCCTGTAACTACATGAAACAAGAGGGTAAGAAGCACCACTTTAATTTACAGCCCGCAATGTCATACTTACCCTGTAACTACATGGAATACTAAGTCTAAATAATTTGCCTAAATAATTTGTTATTTTCCTGGTTGTTACCCCTTTATTCCCAAAACTTTACATATTATCCCCCTATACTTACACGCAAGTACTTTATAGGTACACTGTAATTACCGAAAGTTACACTGTAATTTCATTTTAATTACGCAGTACTTTCCGGGCTGTAATCTAAAGCGTTACCGAAAATTCTTAGAAATGTGGGCGTTTACTCTTAAAATTAAAGAAAAAATCCTAGTAAAGAAAAAAGTAATTCAGAAAGCATCTTAACCCTTAAAAGAGGTCTTAAGGTCAAAATTGTTAGGAGCACGGACGAGGACTTTTAAGAGGCTTAAGAGTTTCTTTAGCAGAGGAGAAAAATGGCAGAAAGACGAAGAGGGAGAAGAAATGTGTTGCAGACAATGAATAACAGTGAGTTAATAAGACGCTATAGATTAGATCGTGCAGGGATCATGTTTGTGACTGATCTTATGAGAGACGCGCTAACATCTCCGACACAGCACAGAAATTCCATAGCGCCAGAAATGAAAGTAATCACTACATTACGATATTTGGCAACTGGGAAAATTCCATGTTTGATACATTAAAACCAACATTCAAACCACCACTTAAATAGGACATGCCAGCAATCAGTGTAATTGGAAAGAGTGGAACAATTTTTATCATTCTAATCCACTCAAATACCTTATAGGAAATTAACAGCATGGTAAATAAAATAAAAAGGATTTATATACACATATATAATGTGTGTGTGTGTGTGTGTGTGTGTGTGTGTGTGTGTGTGTGTGTGAGAACGGTCAAATAGGAAAAATGACGCATGTAATTTCAAAGTGAAGGCTTAGAATAGACCCTACTTAAAATCACTTTTTTTTTTTTTTCTTCTTGGACAACCAACCAATCACAGTCTTCAAAAGATTGTGTCATACATAGCAACGGGGTCAACCCCGCCTCCTTACTAAGATGAACGTTTTTGGCTTTTCCTTACTCTCAGATTGGTCCCTAATCGCTTTTAAGCTAAGACTCCTACGTAAAAGTTTTTAAGCTAAATGAAGAGTTTTCTTAGAGGATTCTTAGAATCTTTATGAATACGGGCCCTGGTGTTTAGTTTTTCTCCATCCTCTGCGCTCTTCAATACGTTGTGCGTCAGGTCAGTTTCTCACTTACTCTTTCGCTGTAAAATCGATGCGTACGGCCGTCTGTCGGAAGCTAGTTGTTTTACTCGCTAAAGTTTTAAATATGTATATATTTCTTACACAAATGCATCGCTTCACTTCAGAAGGCCTTTATTAAAAACACAGCAGGCTGTTTGTAGGCTGTATATAGTTTCTGGAGCATGCACTTGCATTATATTGGCTTACAATAATGGATAATTTTTCTAAAAATCTCTGTGGAAAGAAAGTCAGATATACATCTGGGATGGCACAAGGGAGATAAAAAGAGATATTTTGGAGTGCATTGTGCCTTTAAAATTGACTATGGTTTTATAAACTGCAGTGGATACTTACTAGTGATGGACCTGTGTTTCTCTGTTGGTGCCTGTTCTGCTCCGTAAACATTGCTCCAATGCTTGATCTTAAGAAAATTTAAAATGTGTGTTAATGTGTGTTAACAGACTATTGATCTGGGTGACATAGGACCATTTTTTATGTGTTCCTTAAGTGTTATATAAATCTGGAGAACCCTTACTAACATTAACCATGGTTTTGCTACACTAACTAAATGGTAATAAATTATTGTAATCAATCCATCATAAAAACATGGTTTCTACACTTTTACTATAATAAAAACCATGGTTAATTTAGCAAAGGACCCTGGGAACATGTCCTAAAAAGAACAGCTCATCCAAAAAATAGTGTTCTCTCGTTATTTACTCCATGTTGTTCCAAAACTGTATGAATTTATTTTGTATAACCTTAATTAAGATATCTTGAGAAATGCCTTCACTGTGCCTTTTTTTCATAAAATGGGTTCCAATGTTATGGGTTCCAGTGTTGTTTTATTCCCAACATTCTTGTGTTTCACAGAAGTCAGTCATACAGGTTTGAAAATAATTTCATTTTGAAAGGACATTTATGTTTGTGTCAGCTAGGCCCGTAAACTCATATCAAGAAGACAGGTAAAATATTGTCTGGAGGGTTTGGACCAGTGTGCCTTTGAGCAGAGTTTACATGTTCTGCCTCTATTTCACGTGTATTTTACTATGACAATACTCACCGCAACTGAAGATCGTGTGGCTGGATAATATTTATTTCCCAAACTCCTGGATAATGAGGTAAACACACACATACAGCAATATTATTAGCCATTTGTATTTACTTACTAAAAGAGACATTTTCAAAACCTTGCAAAATTTTACTCACCAGCTCAAAAACATATTATGATGACTCATCATTTTGACGGATCGGTAGGCCGATATTCCGCGATCAACAATATTCAAAAGCCTAGTTTGCATAGTGTGGTTCGAGTTCCTCTCTGTATAAAGACACAATGTTCTCAGTTCACTCATTGTAAAGCTCCTATGCTGAGTTTTATTAAATTTTTTATCAAAAACTAAGTTAGCAGACAATATTTACACATGCTTAGCCTGAAACATTGACATAATATCGATATTGCTCTAATCGCATTTAACATTAGATTCTCAATTTAACACACTATATTTTGATGTAGCAGAATGTATTTTTATATAAAATAAAGTTATTTCCCTTCCGCAGATTGCAATATGTCCGTTACACGTACGTTGTTAAAATTCGTTGTCCATTTACATCCCGCAACTCGCTCAAAATAAAAATGTAACAGTACGATGCAAAATAATCCATGTTTTAAACAATGTAAAAGCCACAGAACCGAAGGAGGCTAGTACTGAAGATCCCGAGCAGCAGCAGCACACACACACACACACACGCACACGCGCACACGCACACGCACACACACACACACACACACACACACACACACACACACACACACACACACACACACACACACACACACACACACACACACACACACACTCACTCACTCACTCTAACAGACGAATATTCAAACTTGACCAGTAAAAGGCGCGCATAGCTGTCATTGGCCAGATTCCTGGATGACAGTCTGAATAACCAATCATGCTCAAAACAACTCGAAGAGACAGCCAATAATGTGGTAACATTGCAATTACAGGAAAAGATGACATGTTTTAAAAGAAAGAATATGAAAAAAACGTGCACGTGCTATTTATTTAGTTATATTTGTAAGCTGGCTGTTATATTTAATCAATTGGTTAAATGGTGTCTTCATTGCAGTGCATGATAAAAAAAAAATAAACTTACAATAGCATATAAATAATAATAATAAATAACATAAATAATATATACCATATATAACAAAATTATATTTACCACTGCTCTGCCAAACAGCAGTTTAAAAGAGCAAACATATTATATATTAAACAGAGCAAACATTGCATGTAGGCTATTCATATACAATTCTGTATACCTACCTACATGAAAAACTAATGGATTGGTGTCATGGTGACATTAGAGTTACATTCATGTGACCCATAATGATCCTTTTGCACTTTAACAAAATATTGACCTTTCCTTTAGAAACACTCTTATGCCTAATAATGTCAACTTGCTTTTCACCCTGTGTGGCACTGTTACACAACCTGTTGGTTTAGAGTTAATCCTCTGTCCAACACAACACTTTGCTAACATTGGCATAATTCGATACAAGTTGCAACATATACCCCGGGTTTCACAGGCAAGGTTTAAGCCTGTAGTCCCAGACTAAAATGCACGTTTGAGCTGTTTTACCTGAAAGCAACTTGCACTGACATATCTTAAAATATGTCGGTGCCATTATTTTGAGCCATTACTCAAGATGCACACCAGTAATGTTTCTTTTTTCTTTGGCACATTTTTAAAAGCTAATTAAATGCACTAAGGCCTAATCCTGGCTTAATCTAAACTCTGTGAAACCGGGTCTGGGTTAGAAATTAAGGGTTAAGGTTAACCCTAACTCTAACCCTAACCCTTGTCTACAGACTTTTATTTAACAGCATGGATAGACTCCAAGGTGTTGACTGCAGTGGTTAGGCCTTTAGCGTTGATACAGGACAAATAACTTCTCACTGTGACAGTCTGTAATGTATTTTAGCAAAGAGTGTTTGTATGGATTGTCCCTAATTAAGCTAGAGCTATTGGTGCATTCAAGCCATGTCATAAAGATCGTATTTACAAGTTGAACGCACATGAACGCCACCACAATGATGAGAATATGAGTAGGAAGCTCAGGATTTTCTTTAACCCTGATCTTGAAGAGTTAGGGGTGTGTCAGTGGGAAACATTGTGGGATACCACTATACTTAGGTATTCAGCAGTAACAATGAAGTAAGCTAATGCCTGCACAAAATATGATAGCATTATAATATAACAATATAATATGTGATGATAAAGTTTACAGTGGCTTCATTAATATAAAACATTAAAAAAATTGTAAAACCTCATGAATACAAACTTCCCAGGAGGACGTAAACGCACCATATGTTCCATCGTCAACCCTGTTGGCCTGCTGTCTGACCAGCAAGCTCAATTTAACAATAATTGTGTAGTTTGATTGCTAAATGTTACATTTAAAATGTTCTAGTTTTGTTAACACGTCACATTACAAGAACGTTTTTTTTTAAAAACACTCATCATCTCAGGTCTCAGTGATATCCTCAAAACATTTTACGAATGTTGTTTTGATAATGTTCCTCCTCTGTTATTATGGAACATTGTGCCAATGTTTTACTGAGAACATTATATAATCTGTTATCTCAACAACATCCTCAAAACATCCTCAAAATGTTACATTTAAAATGTTCTAGTTGTGTTAACACATAACATTACAAGAACGTTTTATAAAGAACATTCAACATCTCATCTCTCAATGATATCCTCAAAACATTTTCCTAATGTGACAGAGAGAATGTTCTTCTTTTGTTTTTATGAAACATTGGGACAATGTTATATTGAGATCATTGTACAAACTTTAACTTTAGCAACATTCCTCTACTAGAGCCCCCTCCACGAGACTGGCTTATGCATCGAGGTGGAACCTGTTCGTCGATTGGTGTTCTTCTCACAGAGAAAACCCTCGAGTTTGTTCGGTCGGATCGGTGCTTTCTTTCCTGCAAGAGGGGTTGGAGAGGCGAGGGCTGTCTTCCTCCACCCTCAAAGTGTATGTTGCCTCTATTGCCGCACATCACGATGCAGTTGGTGAGAAATCCCTGGGGAAGCACGACCTGATCGTCAGGTTCCTTAAGGGAGCAAGGAGACTGAATAACTGCCCTCCGCTCTTTACCCTCTTGGGACTTATCTCTGGTGCTACTGCACTGCAGAGACCACCTTTGAGCCCTACAGGCAGTGAGTTAAAAATTCCATTTTTAAAGAAACAGTTCTCCTGCTTGTTTGGTCTCTATCGAGAGGGTAGGGACTTGCCTGCATTTTAGGTCAACGAATCGTGTCTGGAGTTTGGGCCGGTTAATTCTCATGACACTTGAGACCCCGGCCTGGATATGTGCCTAAGGTTCCTACCTCTCCTACAGGACCAGGTGGTGAGCCTGCAAGCCCTGCCCTGGAGGAGGCAGACCCAAGCCCTGGCTTTTTCTCTGTCCGTCCGCTCCAGTTCGGTTATACGTGATCAGAATGCAAAGCCTAGACCTTAGACCAGCTCTGTCTTTTACGGAAACCAGCAGAAGGGAAGGCTGTTTCCAAGCAGAGGTTGCCCCACTACATGTGGTTGCCTTCTCCTCCTAAGCGATGGTATTGCTCCCTCCTAGGCATTGACACAGAGTGCCTCGCTGAACAGATGTTAAATAGAGTTGGGGACTGGGCGACACCTATACACGTTCGCTAGAGAACTAGCCTATGTGTTGAACCGTTGCTTCCTGTGGGCTCCCATCACATGAAGCCAGTTTCACTGTAAGCACAGTTCGAAGTGTCGGCTTGCTGCGCCATTCTCTATGTGTATGCTCCATATGTCACCTTCCTTCGGGCAGGATGTGGTTTCCGCAGCGTCCCTTCCTTCCATTGATAGGGTACGCTTTCCCAGTGGTCCTGTGGAACGCAGTTGACTTCCCTGGCCTAAGCCTTGCCCTTCTCCGCCTCAAAATTGCAGGGGGTCAGGAGGCTTTCGTCCAGGCACTGGAAGGTGGCAGCTCTAGTGGTGCTTTCCATAGTAGATCCCATTCAGTCGATGTCGACTACGTCGAACGTGAACGACTGAAAGGGAGCGTATCGGTTGCGTATGCAATCCTTTTTCCCTGAAGGAGGGAACGGAGATGTAGTCCCTTAGCCAGTATAGCTGGACCACCGCTGACTCTGAGTTACTCTCGGCTTCTCAGCGAAAAACAACTAGTGCGTGCATCCACTTCCGTATTCATACCTGCGCCGCCGGGGCGGAGTGTGTGATGCGAATCACGCACGCCAATTGCATTGGCTCGTTCAATAGTACTCGAAGATGACAGGCTCCCTAGCATGATCCCATTCAGTCGACGTCGACTACGTCTCCGTTCCCTCCTTCAGGGAACGAGGGTTGCATATACAACTGAGTCGTTTTTTCTTTTCTTAGAAGTCAAGTCAAGTCAAGTTTATTTGTATAGCGCTTTTCACAATACAGATTGTATCAAAGCAGCTTCACAGTATTAAATTAAAATAATACAACAAAGTTTGTTTCAAGAGGAATTTATTGATTAATAAAATAAAATTAAATATCCCCAAAATATCCCCAACTTACACATAGATGTTAAATGACACATAGTATGCAGGGACATAACATGGGTTGGGGTTATTTGTTTGTTTTGTTTTTCTTTGTGTTTTCCCTTTTCTGTTTTCCTTATGTTTCCATTGTATCTTTATTTTGTTTATCTATTGGATCTTTCTTTGGTCTGCTTTTCCTTTTCCTCACTATCACTTCATTATGTGGCCACTCACCAGTGTGACTGACTGTCACAGTTCCAGTGGAGGGACTGAAGACTAAAAACTTTACTGTTTAATGTTATTTTTTTGTATTATTTTTCTTTATTCATTTTCATAATAACTAGTGCAACGTGCCAGTGCAAAATCAGTTTTTGTGTGTGTTTTTAGTAATTGTTGGTTCGGTGTGTTTGAGTGCTCATTGTTATACAATTACACAGCAAAATTTAAGTGAGATTTTTATTTGTGCATGGTAGAAAGCAAATACTGTTACTGACATAATGACATACAATAAATAAGGAAAATTGAACTACATGATTGAGGGAGCAGGCTACACAGTGAACTCCGAGAAAACGCTAAGCTTGAGCAAACAGTTTGTGAATAGGCTACTACAAATGATGGCCATGAAAGAGACTGTGAGCGCATTGAATAGGATATGTTTAGTTGGTGAATAGCATAGGCTACTATTACACAGTAGCGATAACGTTAAGCGCACCAGAATAAAATATAATATTCAGAAATAAACAGTGTAGCTGACTTACAGATTCAGTTAACATCCACAAATGAATAAGCGCGACGATTCAGGGAGCAGGCTACACAGTGAACTCAGAGAAAACGCTACTTAAGCTCCGCTGCTTTCTTCGACCCTCTCTGTCTCTGGTCCTGCGCTGTGTTCACTCAGTGTGAGAGGGGGGGTGGCCTCTGGTCCTGCGCTGTGCTCACTCAGTGTGCAGTGTGAGAGGGGGAGTGGCCTCTGGTCCTGCGCTGTGCTCACTCAGTGTGCAGTGTGAGAGGGGGAGTGGCCTCTGGTCCTGTGCTGTGCTCACTCAGTGTGCAGTGTGAGAGGGGGAGTGGCCAGCGGCTAGAGCGGCAAAAGCCAATGTGTGCTTCTTTACCGATATTTTTAACAATATATTTTGCATTTCTAATCCAAACAACGCCAAACTTGGCACTGCAATTACTCGTGACAGTAGCAAGACACCTGTCAAGTTTGAACACGTGCATGCTAGAAATAGAACCGACGCCTATTTTTCACGCGACGTGCAAGCGTGTTGGAAGCGTTTCCAGGCAAAATAGAATAGGAAAATATTATATGTCATTTTGACATGAATATATATTAATAAATGACATTTTGATGTTTGAAAGTCTCTAGGTTTTGACATAAATGCAGATATAAATGTAATTCAAAAAAAATTATAGATTTTTAAATATTGCACCTGTCAATACAGAACGAAATATTCTGTAGCCTATTTTGCCGTCAATACTGCCGATGTTGTCTTTGCTGCTATATATTTATGTTTAACATGAAGTATAGGCCTTCCACAACTGTCTCCCCATTTGTCGAATATATCACCAATGAGGCTTATCATATTTCACCTAGCAGCAGCAGCGCCGCGTCAGACATGTTTCTGGTGTGCAAAGACATAGAAAACACCACGCAGCCGCCATGCAGATGTCACGCAACAGAAACGCCACGCTCACGCCACGCAGCCAGTGTGTCGCTGGCCTAATGTCAGAATATTTATTTTTAAACCACAACCCTCTAATGTCAGAATGTTTATTTTTTAAACCACAACCTTCTAAGTGCTTCTTTTACCGCCGATATATTTACCGATATCTTTTGCATTTCTAATCCAAACAACATCAAACGTGGCACTGCACTTACTCGTGCCCGTAGCAAGACACCTGTCAAGTTTGAAATCCATTGGACTAACGGTTCGAGAGATATGCGAATAATAGACAGACACACAGACAGACATACAGACGTTCCTGTAATTTATAGAAAGATTTCATAATGTATTTTGTCAAGTCAGAGTATGTTGTACATGTGTGCTGATGAGAAATCTGGGATGAGCTATATTTTACTTAGAGGTATGTATGCAATGCAATATTCTGGGCTCATCTGATTCTTTGTACACACTATAGCCTACTTTATTATGATTTTAGTATCATAATGATTAATAAATGCAAGCACAGTTATCCGTGAACTTAATAAATGTTGCAGATATGTTTTACTATGCACAAACAAATGCCTTTCAACTTATGTGAGCAAAATTCAGAATTAAATGTATGTGCAGCAATTTGTACAAATAGAGAGTATGTAGGCCTACTATATGTGTTGTAGCCATTAAATAAGCACATTTAGTTTCATATTTGTTAAAATATTATAATGTTATTTTTTATCCATGTTGATTATGAAAAGTGAACAGCATGTGTAAGATAGGATGTGCAATATATCAGGAGACATGGAGTGGGCCAGACATGATTTTGACCACTTTATTAAGTTTTGTTTTGTTGAAAGCCTTTCTTTAAAGTGAATTTCGTTTTGTGTAAATTGTATCTTCATTTTAATCAATTTTCATCAACCAATTGCCTTGATTTAGTAAATAAGAAGCAGACAATGTTATCATGACAAGGAGGCGCCGGCGCGGTCTTGCATTGCACGTGAACTGGAGCGCATCTCATCCTAAATTAACCAAAACTCAGCGTATGCCTCACAGACGTGATAAATATATCTATAGAAAGCTTTAAACGTCTGTTATGGAAAAAATTCAGTATTACTTATATTCATCGTTTCCAAACTGTTAATATCATTTAGTCATGTGTTTCTGTGAGGGTCTCTTATAGAGGGGGTAGAAACCAGTCCATACTAGCTTGAGATATAAGATGTCTGTAAGGAAATTTACAGAAACTGGGAAAGGAGGAGTCAAGAATGTCAGAAACCTGTATAAAATGTCTATGTTCATTGAGTCCACTAGGTTATTCTGTTTCAAGTCTGGGTAGCTGCGGGCTGCGGAACGAATCCTCAAAGAATAAACCTTTTCTCTTTAAAACAATTTTGCCTCTTGAAAGTTTCTTACACCTTTGATGCTGTTTTTATTAATCTATGAAAATTGCTCTTACAAGTGGTGTCAGAAGTGTCGGATCTCGTGCGGACTCTTCTTCTCCTGGTCCTGAGAACGGATTTGACGGAAGTGCAACCCGGCAGCATCAGGCGGCCGTCTCATACCTCGACGGTTTGAGATAGAAACTCAACAGGTTAAGAGCCAATACCCGCATTCAGGACCAGTTGAAGAAATCCCACAAAGATCAAAAAGAATCCGTGGCAATTACAGAAAACAGAAAAGCATCTCTGGGTAAGAAACGGCAAAATTGTTTTATTGATGTTAAGTGTAAATTGATAATTGTGAGTGAACGTGAACCATTTTGGCTGAGTTTTGCTTTGGTACGAGCGAGAGGTGATTCAGATAATCACAATTGTTTGGGGAAGAAATTGATCTGACAGATTCGGATCGGTTTCTACCACACTTAGCTCGTTGGTGGACGGAAGTGCCACAGGTGGACGGAAGTGCCACAGGTGATTCAGAAAATCACAGGTGATTCAGATAATCACAATTGCTGATTAGTTAGTTTTACTCAAAATCTCTGTAACCTGAGGAAATATCGTACAAGTGGACGGAAGAGCCACATCAAATCAATCGTACAAGTGGACGGAAGAGCCACATCAAATCAGAATTAATAGAGCGCTAGAAAGTGCTTATGGGAAGATTTTGAGTAAAACGTAATTACAGAAACCCGACCGAATTTGGGTGACGGAAAAAAAATCGGGTCTGTCGAAGACGTTTGACAGATACTGTAAGACACGTGTCGAAATTGTAAAATCCAGAAGGGAGATTCAGCCAAAATGGGGTCATCTAACAGTAAATTAGACCATTTTTACACACCTATTTTCTGTCAAATGAGAAATAATTATGGGGGAAAATGTATGATTGACATACAAAAACGTATCAAATATCACGATTTCCCCGAGGCGGGAACCTTGAGTAATATAAGACTTAATGTCGTAAAAGAATCAATAGAAAAGAACGAGAGAAAACAGAAGGGTTGCTGTGTGTGTGTTAAACATGTGTGCAAGGACTGTAAACAGACTATAATGTGTTGGTTGGAAGAAGCTGACAGACGAGAACGAAAGCAAATACAAAAAGAATTAGCATATAATGGTGAGAATGTTGTATGTGTGAAAGCAGTTCCACTGGAACAGAATACTACTAATGAACCGAATGTATGTGTTTCCCCACATGTGACTGAGGGGGCAACGGCTCCGCCGCCCGCCTACAACACAAATCACTACCCCGTGGCAGAGATCTCGGCTCTCAAACTGGACCTCGATCTGGACCGCTCTCCACCACCCCTGAGAACCGCACAAGAACTGGAACGGGACAGACAACAAATGGAACAGCGAATGGCAAACCAAGAAAGACAACTCGCTGAAGCAAGAGCACAAATTGAATTGACATTGGCAGCCCAAAGAGCAGCGCAGGCAGAGGCAGATGCAAGAGCAGCGCGAGCGGGGGCAGAAGCCGCAGAACGAGTGGCAAAAAGACTAACAGAACAGCTTCAAGCACAACTACCAACACCGCCAGTACAGCAGGGGGAGACAGACTCCTCAGCATGGGCCGCGACAAGCAGCAAAGAAGACGAGGGGGAAGTTTCCGGAGAAATAGTTCCGTACGTCCCGAATGAAGAAAGACCGGGACCAAGCGGACAGCAAATGTTGACAAGATCACAAGCCAAGCCAGAAAAGGTCAGTTTTACAACGGCAAGGGTAACGGCTCCGATGGTTGAAGTTGCGGGCACAAACGGACCAATACTAGTGTTCAGAGCATGGACAATGACGGACATGAAAGACGCTATGGCACATCTGCCAGATCCGCAAGACGCGGGTGAGCGTTTTGCCAGCGAACTGCTTGCAGTATGCAGAGAATTCAGCCCAACCACACCGGAACTGAAACGATTGCTAACTGTGAGAATGGGCGCTGCGAATTGGGGCAGAGTGGCTGGCAAGCTGGCAAAAGCAGATATCAGAAGAGTGCATGCAGACTGGGACCATGACAGCAACGAGCCCTATCGGAAAGAAGTGGAAAACTTTTCCAATTCCATCGGCGCAGCTTTTCCTCCACGTGTGGACACTGAAAAGATCACATGTTGTGTCCAGGAAAAAGATGAGTCGGTAAGAAATTACTATTTCAGACTTTTTGAGACATTTGCAAAGTACAGTGGCTTAACTGAGCCAGCAGACAGGGGAACAACAGCAGGTACTTGGGAGAAACATTTGATGGGCTATTTCCTGCAAGGAATGAAACCCGAAACCCGAAGAGGGACAAAGTCCAGCTATGTCGAGTGGAAGGACGGGCGTTTGAGTGCAACACTGCGACACGCTATTCACGTTGAAGAGGACACCGAGGAAAAGAAAGAAAAGAAAAAGCCCCTCACAATGGTGGTTGTGCAACAACAGCAATCACAGAAACCCAACAGACCTGAGTTTTCCCATCCAAACCCTGCTAACCGAAAAGGACAGAAAGGAAGAGCTGCTGGAGGAAATTGGAACTGTTATGTTTGCTCGACAAATGCACACACACTGTACAGACTGTACAAAATGTAGAGTGTGCAGGAAGGACAGGCACTGGAGCAGCGCGTGCCCGAACACAAAGTCAGATTGAACCGACAGGGTGAGAGAGCGGGACGGAGAGAGTCCAGCTTTGGGAAGCCAGTCTTTGGCTGCAGCAAAGGGAAGTGAAAATATTTTTACTAACACACGCACACACGACGCACACACAAACACATACACTGATTTTCTTTCTGCTATCTGCAATGAAGAAACTGCTTGCAAATCCTTTTCTGTGCCTGATGAAACTTTGAGCAAAGCTATGACTGATGATTTGAGCAGTGTTGTGAATGACGAGCGTATGAGATTGTACAAAAGTACAGGGTTTTCTGAAATGCCAATTTATCTGTTACTAGTCAAAGGGGTAGTTATTGATTTTTTGGTCGATTCAGGAGCCTGTCAGTCAACTTTACGACCATGTGATTTACCATGTGTTCCGAAGCTAACCGGGAAAGTGTATGAAAGCACCTCGGCTTCAGGCCATTTGATCTCTGACCGGTTAACAGAGCCGTTAGAGTGCGAGACAGAAAGCGGTCGCTTTTTCAACCACGAGTTCGTGTGGTCTCCTCACTGTCCCGCACCTCTAATGGCTCGTGATTTAATGTGTAAATTAAATTTGTCCCTCTGTGCTAATTCACATGGAATCAACATTGAAGAAACACCACAAATTACATGTTCTAAATTTGAGCCGAAATGGGCATATGAGTGGCAGATAATAAATGTTGATTGGGCAGAGAAAATTTTGAAATTGGCTAAAAATCGAACAAACCCAGTCAACACAGAGTTTATGACAAATGATAAAATGCATTGTACATCACATGTTGTGACAGAGCGAGATTTAGACTTTGAAAAGATGTGGTTTAATTCTGTGAAGAATGAAAGTGTGAAATTTGACAAAATTTTCTGGAAAGAAAATGTGTGTGCACTGTCTGCAGTATTAAATAAGAGTCAGAAAGAGTGTTATCTTATGACAGAGAACACTGCATGCCACTTATCTGTGTCGAAGGCCATAAGCCAGCAGTGGAGAGATGTGGGGCTTTTTGTGAAAGAATGTTTATCAGCCACAGACTGGGTAAAAGTTGATTCACAGACAGCAGAGAGTGAAAGTGTGGGGGCATTTAAATCAAACTGTGACTTTGAGGTTGAGGTCCTGAGAAATGTGACTGCTATTGGGAAAAATGTGACGGCACAGGAAAAGGGGAATATTTCTGCTTCAGAAATTGATATTTCTTTGGCACAAATATCACCAAACTTATGGGCAAAAAACAAATATGATGTGGGGCTGATAAAAGGGTGTGAGCCAGTTGTAATCACACCAAAATCTGATTTCAGACCATGTAAGGCACAATATCCCCTGAAACGTGAAGCAATAGAGGGTATAAAACCGGTGTTTGATGCCTTATTGAAAGAGGGCGTAATTAGGCCATGTGATGATTCACCGGTCAGAACTCCAATTTTTCCTGTGAAAAAGATACGAGATCGTAATCAGCCTATTGAATGGCGTTTTGTCCAGGACCTCCAAGCGGTGAATTCATCTGTCATTGCGCGCGCACCCCGAGTGCCCAATCCATATACGATCCTAACTCAAATTCCAGAAAATGCAAAGTATTTTTCTGTGGTGGATTTGGCTAATGCTTTTTTTAGCGTTCCGGTCGATAAAAAAAGCCAGTTTTGGTTTGCGTTTGATTTCAATGGTAGGGGTTATACTTTTACGAGATTATGCCAGGGTTTTTGTGAAAGTCCGACTTTATTCAATGAGGCACTGAGGAGAAGTATTGAGAATCTGACTGTGACAAAAGGAACAGCATTACTTTCTTATGTTGATGACCTTTTGATCTGTTCAGAAAGTGAGTCTATTTGCAGGGCTGACACTGTGACTCTCCTCAAGCATCTTGAGAGGGGGGGCCACAAGGTCAGCCTTTCAAAGCTTCAGTTTGTGAAACAGGAAGTGACTTTTCTGGGCCATGTTATCAAACAAAACAGCAAAACACTGTCACAAAAGAGGGTGCAGGGCATAAAAGAAGTGCCAAAGCCAGTAACAAAAAAACAGTTGTTGTCATTTTTGGGGATGTGTGCTTACTGTCGTACATTAATTCCCAACTCTGCCATTTTAGAACAGCCTTTACGAGCCCTCACAACAGGGAAAGGACTGAAGTCATGTGACAAACTTGTTTGGACAAGTGAGGCTGAAACAGCGTTTGATAACATGAAAGTACAGTTGTGTACAGCTCCATCGCTGGGCCTCCCGGTGGTGGACCGTAGGTTCACACAGATGGTCGATGAAAAGAATGGTTATATGACTTCTGTCCTCCTGCAAACACATGGTGACCGATTGAGACCCGTAGGATATTTTTCAACAAAACTCGACCCTGTAGCCGCAGGATTGCCACACTGTCTGAGGGCAGTGGCAGCGGCTGAATTGGCTGTTATGGCCTCAAAAGAGTTTGTAGGCTATGCTGATCTGACTTTAGAAGTCCCACATTCGGTGTCTTTGATTTTGCAGGAGCAGAGAACGTCACATTTGTCTACAGCTCGATGGCTGAGGTATCACACAATTTTGTTGGATATGCCGAATATCACTGTTAAAAGATGCACAACTTTGAACGCCGCCACCCTTCTGCCCACAGAGCAGGACGGCGATGAACATCACTGTTGTCTATCAGCGCTTGAACAGGTGTGCACACCGCGTCCAGATTTGATGGACGTTCCGCTTGATAACTGTGACAATATCCTGTTTGTGGATGGATCTGCGTCGAAAGATCCACAAACAGGACAAAATAACGTTGGCTATGCTGTAACGACTGAATTTGAAACGGTAAAATCTGGCAAATTACCACGTCATTACTCTGCACAGGCAGCTGAATTAGTCGCTTTGACTGAAGCATGTAAATTGATGACTGATAAGTGTGTAACGATTTACACAGACTCGCGTTATGCTTTTGGGGTCACACATGACTTTGGTGCTTTGTGGAAGCACAGAAAATTTTTGAAGTCAGACGGACGACCAATACTGAACGCTTCGTTGGTATCTGACCTTTTAGAGGCTATTTTACTACCAGGCAAGATTGCAATCTGCAAATGCGCAGCGCATACTAATGATAAAACTTCCATATCAACAGGCAACGCCAGAGCTGATATGGCTGCGAAAGCAGCGGCAGCAAAGCAGATGAAAGCTGACAACAGTGGCGCCACTTGCGCACAAGTTGACATTAACCCTAACAATGACATTTCTCCTTGTTTCCAGAGCATGCAGTCTTTTTCCACAGGAGCTGAGAAAAACAAATGGAAGGCGTCAGGCTGCAGCATTGTTGATGGTGTATGGACATCTGTCAATGGAAAGCCATGTCTGCCCAGCCATTTTTTCCGACATTACGCTAAATTGTTACATGGGTTGGACCATGTATCAAAAATGGGGATGATTATGCAAATGAGGGAATTGTGGTTTACCAAAGGTTTCACAATATATGCTGAAAATTTTTGCAAAAGATGTGTGATTTGCACGGCATATAACGTTGCACGGGGCATTAAAACACCACTGGCAAGTCAGCCAGCCCCAGAGGGGCCATTTGAATATTTAATGATTGATTTCATTGAACTAACCCCGTGCGGAAAAAAGAAATATTGTTTGGTAATGGTGGATATGTTTTCGAAATGGGTTGAGGCGTTTCCCACCTCAAAACAAGATGCAGCAGCAGTTGCAAAGGCACTGCTGACCGAGATTGTACCCCGTTGGGGCGTCCCAAGAAAGATCAGCTCCGATAACGGAAGACATTTTGTCAATGAGGCAATCAAACAGGTGGGCAAGTTCTTAGGAATTGATATGAGAACACACTGTGCCTATCACGCTGCCAGCGGGGGCGCTGTTGAGCGTGAAAACCAGACGGTAAAGAACAAATTGGCAAAATGCTGTGAAGAAACAGGACTTTCATGGGTGAATGCACTTCCCACTGTGTTAATGTACATGAGAATGAGAAAGAGAGTCAAAACAAATTTGAGCCCATTTGAAATCCTCTTTGGTAGACCACCATTCATGGGTATAACAGGGGAAAAAAGGAGGCTTCCATCGACAGATGTGTGTGAGAATGAAATGTTGAATTACTGCAAAGAGATGTCGTGTTTGTTATCTAACATTTCTGTGCAGGTAAAGGAAGCTCTCTCTAAGAGCAAAGTAGCAGAGACGTTCCTGCACAAAATCAGGCCAGGTGATTACGTGGTGATCCGCGACCTCAGGAGAAAGAACTGGAGGGCGAAACGGTGGCTAGGACCGTTCCAAGTTTTGCTGATCACGCATACGGCGGTGAAGGTCGGAGAACGAGCCACGTGGGTGCATGCCAATCACTGCAGGAGAGTTCCACCCATATCGGAAGAGCAACAGGAGGAGGAGCCCCAAGGACAACGACAAGCTCCACAATAAGCTAAAAGCAAGCCAGAACGCTAAGTGCAGGTGCAAAGTCACTCAGAGAGAGTGGTGAGTCCAAAATGCAGACAGCGACGAGCGGAGTGAAATACAAGCTGCAGAGGGGGAGCTGGGAAAAGAAGATTGCACGATCAGTGTCAGGCTGTACACTGTATATCAACAAAGACTGATAAGACTCTGAGCGTTTCAAAAAGGTATTCTCTGACACAACACAGTTGCAGTATTGTACAAGATGAATCATTCAAAGCCATGGCATCCATCCAGACTGTCAGGAATGTGTGAACCTTGTAAGACTACATCCATTTTAATTTTATCAGTGACTATCTGTTTGATAAATTTGTGTTCCACTGAGGGCTTGAAAGTGTGGCCCGCAAAAAAACACACCAACTGGACGGAAACATCTGTGCTGAACAGCATCATCAGACAACGTGATAAAAGAGACACATACACGGAAGTGGAGCCGGTGAGAGGACTGCACGGAAGCATCGTCACGATAGAGGAGGGATCGAGTGTGACTTTCAAGTGCAACCCATTCCAAAAGAACTGTCTCGGGTGCGATGGACATGCGGAAGAGCACGCACATTTCTACTTCTGCGAAAGCCCATGTAAGTGGACCGACGTAAAGCATACACTCATCACTACAGGACGGAATACGATGAAAGATTTCAGGTGCACACTGAAGATGAAACGAGTAACAACAGATATGGGATGAGAGTAAAATTGAAACATGCGACACGTGCGGACCAAGGCAGGTATTACTGTGCCCTGGACTTGACTGAAACTGACTGGTATGAGAGAATAGACATTATGGTAATCGAGGCAACCAGACCACAAACAGCAACGACGACGACACCTTTCTTGTCACCAGTGCCACCCACGGTCGAACAGGCTTCTGAAGAAGAACTGGCCTGGATGGGGGACGAAGACACAAGCAAAGGTCAGATAAATCCTGAAGTGCAAAAAGCCATGATGAAATGCCAGGGGAACAAAGCCTGCGCACTAGCAATACTGCAGAAAGAGGAACTGGAGATAAAAACAAGCTGCTGGGTGTGTCTGCAAATGTCTCATGCCTGGAAAGCTGTCCCTCTGACGACAGCAACAGTCAACGAAACTAAGTGTCTTATTCCTCAACAGATGACTGATGTGCTAAAAGCTGTTGTGGACCTGGAAGAAGGAAGAACACCAACGAAACAGCCTGCTGACGACTGTGATCATATACAACAATACAACAACACTAACATAGCAATTCCACCGTTGAGGGTAACGTATGCCCAGGGTGACGTTTGCGTCTGTTTCAACAGACCGAGACTGTTAAGAACTGGATGGTCTGACTGTAGGATCAAAATTAACGTACATGACAGAACAATGGACAATTGTACAGCGGTCATCAACAACAAAGAAGTCAACTTCACATGCCCATTCAACAAACCGCACCAAAGATCACCAGCGGCGGTGTGGGTTTGTGGCGACAGAGCTTATCACCGTTTGCCTCAGAAAGACTGGTCAGGTTGCTGTTATCCAGCTTTAATGAATGTTGGAACTTCTGTGTATTTGCCAAACAAAGTAGGTAAAAGGGAGAAACGAGATGTTAAGATCCTGCCTGGGGCTCTGCCAAACAATTATGCAGGATATGTTTTAACTGATCCGTGGACAACACCGGGAGCAAATATAGGTTGGTCAATTTTCTTAGGGGTGGGTACAGCGGTAACGATTAACAAGATTAATGGGTTAGCATGGACAGTATTAGCAATAGCCAATAGCACAGAAAATGCTTTGACATTAATAAGCGAGGAAATGCGTCAATTGAGAGAATCAGTTATTCAAAACCGTTTAGTTCTCGACATTCTCACGGCAGAGAGGGGTGGAGTTTGTAAAATGTTGGGGGTATCATGTTGTTTTAAAGGGGTCATATAATGGTACATGCACTTTTACAAGTTGATTGCACTGAAATGTCTGTTGGCAGTGCCTGTACACAACCATCCTATCATGATTAAAATCCATCCAGTGGTTTTGTTTTAATCTCCTTATATGTTTGACCATCTATGAAATCAAGCCGTTCGATATTGTGACGTCATAAGATCGTACGCCCCTCCCGCGATTGTGATTGACAGCCGTGCTTCAACACAAGACCCGCCCTGAGCAAGCTGTGACAGCCGTCGTCATAGTAGTCCGCCATTGTTGATATGCTGGAGTAGAATGGCGTCTACGCGATTGTGGTGTTCTGTTCTTAGATGTAATAAGGAACACAGCAGTCATTTGGATGTTCCTAAATCTGAGCCGTTATAGATGCAGTGGCTGAGTTTTGTTTTTGAAGCGATATGCCCAAAGGATTGACGCGGGGATTCCCTCACGGGGATTCCCCACGATCGTCCATGCTTTCATGTTTACACGAATCATTTCACACCAGACAGCTTTACAAACGAGAAAAAACGGATCGGTACCAACGTGTTACTGCTGAACCTCCAGAAGATGTGAGTGTAATGTTTTATTAACCTTTATATTAGAATTTATATTAATCTTTGCGAAATTTGCAAACCTTGCTGCAGGCTTCACGATGAATGCATCTAAGGTTTACACTCAGGGTACATTACAGCATGTTTTCTATGTACGACGTTCTCAATATAATTCATAATCCCACGTTTATAATGAACAACGCGTGGTTATTGTGTTACAAACGGTGTCCGCACAGAACAGAGGGGCGGGGTGAGCAAAGCTCATTATCATTTAAAGACACATGCACTGAAACGGCGTGCTGAAAACAGAGCTGTTTTTGACCAGCTAAAATGAGTGTTTTCTTACAATACTAATGAGAATTTTTAATTAAAGTATATTACAAACTTTTAATTTAGACCCTAAAGAATCATATTAGCTTGTACAAAAATGGCATTATATGACCCCTTTAACATTCCTGATTACAGTGACAACATAACCAATATCATTGATCACATGAGGGAAGCCGTAAGGGAGCCCTCTCCGGCTACTGATAGTCAGTGGGCGGGATGGCTGATGTCTTTGTGGTCAGGGTGGTTCTACCGAATAATTCAAGTTGTCTTGCCAATTGTTGGAATGGGATTGTTAATTTTATTCTGTTTACCATGTATCATGACGTGCATTTCCAGTTCAGTACAGAGACTGATCAGGGCAGGGACAGGTAGCACGCTGACGTCAGTTCAAGCAGTAAAACTGACTGTGTATCCGGCCACTGGTGAAGAGCAGTATGATTATGACAGTGATGACATTTACACAGGGATGTGATAAATTTTTTCTTTACCTTTCTGGGTACATGAAAGAGATTTTCTAACATTTTTATTTTTTTTTGATTACTGGTTTTCTTTATTTTTCTTATTTTATTTTTCCATTTCAAGAATGATGATATGTAAAGAGGGTTAAAAGACAGAATTTGAAATAAGGGATTTTTATGTACTTTTATTTCTTTGTATCTTTTTAATATTGTTGAATATTGCTGAATTCAAGTAAAATGATCAGGTATACGAAAGTCAAACATGAGGGGTATAACTGTGATGTAAAAAAACTTGAATTGGTTCTATTCTGAAAAAACCTGTCCATACTAGCTTGAGATATAAGATGTCTTTAAGGAAATTTACAGAAACTGGGAAAGGAGGAGTTCTGTTTTTTTGGGGGTTCTGAACAGATTATTGCACAAACAACTTGCACCACCAATTTTGTCCCAGTGTCCATTTTCAAATAGACAACTCCTGTTTCGCATCATTTCCCATTCCATTTCTCACGCGTGTTTTCATGACAAAACGTGGTTTGGAACATGCAATAAATGCACATAATACATGGACATAAATGTTTAAGAAATATCTTTTGTAAACTCTGCACGTTAGAAATGAATTATCTATGCTCAACAACCAAAATATCACCCATGAATGAAACACAGTAATCCGCTAATCCGCTAATACCCGCGGATGACTGAAGCCTCGGGTATGCCAAGTTTTTCTGTCTGCCATTACACATTGTGCACCATTCCAGCCACGTACACTATGGCTGCTTTGTGATCTTTAGACTAAAATATCTTTAGGCATATTCATGAATCTTTTGTATTATGAGTAAAATCAAGTAAAGTGTTTTAAACATAAAATGGACATCCATGATTTGATACATACATACATGTGAAATAGACTGGCCATATGTCATATGCAAAAGCTTGAAGACAAATTGTATTGGTGTTCAGAATAAAATAGCTCTGTACAGTAATATATAATAAAAAAGAAAAAAAAAGAAAACAGACTACAAAACATTTGTGTTACTTTATAACTGAATTACTGCAGCTTTAAATTCTGTTTAATGTATTCCCCTTCAAAGTGATACTTCAACGCTGCGTCATGACGTTGACGCTATGCATACAATTTTAGACTTGAGGGGCCTGAACCATACTATTTAACTCATAGTACCACAAGTCCAATTCAAAAATTTGTTTGTGACAATAAATTTAAAGTTCTTTTTTGAACCCCAAAGGTTCAATCTCTTTTAAGTGTGTACCTTCACCAATTCGCAAAATCCAACATTGTCGACAACAGAGAATGGCCTCATGTATTTTGCGATAAAAACTCTGATGCATCTGGTTATTTCTTAAGCTTTTGCACTTGACTGAGACCACGTTGAAGCAAAACTACTTTGTATAGATGATTGGCCTTCTTTCACTCTCTTTTTCGCACCAGGTTGCAGAAGTATGTCTTTGTAGTGCCGTTTTAAATGACACATCATATTTGTAGTGTTCGACGTCGTGTATAACAGTGTTTGTTTACAGTATTTACACACAGTTCGTGTTTTGTCTGTTTTTTTACCGTCCTCCTGTCGATAACTGGAAAACCAAAATGCTGCCAGACGTCGGACTTGTAAGTGGACGGGGCATCCTCTATTTCAATTTCAGTCAAACTCATTTTGCCCTGCTACTGCTCAGTTCAAGCGATTCATTTGAGCGTGAATGCAAGCGTGACGCGGGTGCGGTAGCTCAACCAAAAGGATAAAACGGACGTCATATCGTAAAAAATAAGTAAATAAATAAAAATCACCATAACTCTACGATACATATCGTAACATTTTTGCATCACGATAGATTGTACCACGATATATCGTTACACCCCTAATGATAATTAACATTAATATCAAATTTAATTAACATTAATTAATGAAGTATAATAATGAATGTATAATATATATAAAACATTAAAATTAACATTAATGATTAATTATTAATTAACATTAATAATGACGTATAATAATTAACATTAATATGAACATGAATAAATTATGTAATAATTAATGTAAATCATATATAGGCCTACAAACATTAAAATAATAAAAAAATAAAAAAAATTAAGTCATGTTTTAAAAAAAAAATCATGAAATTGTATTATTTGTGTCCTAATAAGATGGAAAATAGCAGAAAATAGAGTCTTAAAATCAATTTTCAACGCGCGACCCACTTGACTGCAGTCATCTACTCATCCCCGCTTGCTATTTGGGAAATGAACCCAGCGCTATGATTGGTCGAACTTCGCTTATTTTGCTGTTTCTTGATTTTAGGACTGCGCGTGCACAGAGGCGTCACCAGGTTTTTGTGTAGTTTAGAGTGACAAATCGTACCGGCGTACTTTGAGGTCAAAATGCGTATCCGCTACGCAAAATGCGTACAGGTTGGCAGGTCTGCAAAGCTGGTAACAGTGACAGTACCAAAACTGAAAAATCTAATTGGCTTGACTCCACTCCATTTCCTGCTTGACTTGAATTATGTCCTATGAGGTAACTAGCTACGTTCACAACCATTTATCCATAATACTTCTGTCTATAAAAGTGCTAAATGATGTATCAGGTCACTTATATTTGGTAGTCGCAGTAGAGCTCAGTCTTTGGGATGCTGATCTTTCCTTACACACTCCTGCTTTTCTATCAACTAAATACAAAGGCGGAAAACACTCTTTGCCGAACGATGGGAGACACTAAGTATCCATTGCTTTCCAAGGATGGAGACATAGTTATTGGAGCTCTTTTTGTTATCCACACTGAAGTATCATTGCCTTTATTTGGGTTTACACAAAAACCCCAGCTACTGTCATGCTCCAGGTTTGCTTCTTTATATTTCTTTATTTAAAACTGGATTGCAGGTAATCAACAAAATTTAATTTATAACAGCAAATAACATCTGAAATATTATGGTGTTTTAAGTATAAGCCAAGTTAATGTAAAAGTAAAACTTATTAATCTGATTCTTTATTATTTGCTATTTACCATGATGGTTTAATATCTTCACAGTGTGAATATAAAAGATTTCCGGCTAGCTCAAACCATGATCTTTGCCATTGAAGAGATTAACAAAAATAAAAGTTTGCTCCCAAATGTTTCAGTTGGCTATGAAATTTATGATACCTGTGGTTCAAGACTGTTTTCAATGAGTGCTACTATGGCATTGATGAATGGTCCAGAGTGTGCAACAGGAGACAGATGCAGTGGACCGTCTCTTATACATGCTATCATAGGAGAAACAGAGTCTTCTAACACAGTGATTCTGTCCAGAACTACAGGACCTTTTAAAATTCCAGTGGTAAGGAGCAAGTACATTTAAAAATAATTCTGATACTATAATGATTATACTGATGTGTATCTGTGTTTTTGTCTCACCTACCACCCAGATAAGTCCCACAGCCACATGTGAGTGTCTGAGTAACAGGAAAGAATATCCGTCTTTCTTCAGGACTATTGCTAGTGATTACCACCAGAGTAAAGCAATTGCAAACATAGTCAAATACTTTGGCTGGTCTTGGGTGGGAGCTGTGAACAGTGACAATGACTATGGAAACTATGGAATGGCCATATTTCTAAAAACAGCCCAAGAAGAGGGGATTTGTGTGGAGTACTCTGTGAAATTCCTGAGAACAGAGCCTGAAAAAATCAGAAATGTGGTAGACATGATACAACAAGGGTCCTCTAAAGTAATTGTTGCATTTCTTACTGGATTTGAGATGAAAAGTCTACTTGAGCAGCTAACTATTCAGAACATTACAGGCCTCCAAATGATAGGTGTGGAGGCATGGATAACTGCAAAAAGTTTGATGACTCCAAACAGTTTTCATGTGCTGGGAGGGTCACTGGGGTTTGCAGTGAAAAAAATCCAAATTGAAGGGTTTGCAGAGTATGCTAGGAAAGCATTCTGGGACATAGCTTTTCCATGCTCTTCTAGTGCTGAAATAAATTGCAGTCGATATCAGGACCTATTTGTGGTGAGAAACTACAACGAAGATGTGCTTGAACAAAGATTTCTAAGCTATGTCTACAAAGCAGTTTATGCAGTGGCTCATTCACTACACAGTCTACTCAAGTGCAAAGGACAAGAAGGTTGTGAAAAAGGCCTGACAATACAACCACAGCAGGTAAAAAATAAAAATAAATAAAAATCAGACAAGGAGTGAAAGAGGCTCCAATTTTGTCTGACATTTTGTTAAAATGATAATATATCAAAACTGTCTAATTTTTTTAGGTGGTTGAGGCTCTGAAAAAGGTTAATTTCACTGTAAAGACAGGAGACCATGTGTGGTTTGACAGCACTGGTGGCGCAATAGCCCAGTATGAAATTGTGAACTGGCAGAAGGAAACAGATGGATCACTCCAGTTCAAATCAGTGGGATACTATGATGCCTCTCTACCTCCTGACCAGCGCTTTGTGATTAACACTAAAAACATAATCTGGGCCAGAGAAAAACTGGAGGTAAATGGCAATAACCAGTTTGTCCTAAAGGGTTTTCCCACACAAAAGGTTCACATTTGAATACTGCTTGACTGATATTAACTAATGTGGCATTCATATTTACAATTTAATTACCTGAACCAAAGAAAATACAAAGTTGCTTGTGGAAAGCAATAACTAAAGCTGATAAAAGAAGCCGCAGAGAGCATTACTAAGTGTGCTGATTTTTGCAAACTGTTGTTTTGTTCTGGAGACGCATTTACAACATACTGGCATTTGTTAGTTACCAATTAGCATTTGTGTCATTTTATGCTTCAAAGATGTTCTAGTCTCTGCTGAAAAATACTGGCAATTATTTTCATTATTTTATGCTGCTGCTGCTCATATAACATAGAGTCCATGACATAACCCCTGTAGCAGATCTATACAGTCAGAGCTGGGGAAGATGGAGGGTTTTCTGAAAGGATGCTGCAGACTGTTTAAAGCAAACACTACCAGTATTTGAATATTGAGCCACAGCTCATTGGCGGCTGATGCAAAAGGACCCAATCAGCAGCGCTATGTAGATAACGATGTGATCACTACCAAATTGCGTTAAGGACCTATCAGTCTGCGCCATCTAGGGCCCTGTTTTAACGATCTAAATGCATGGTCCAAAGCGCATGGCAATTAGGGCGTGTCCGAATCCACTTTGGCTAGTTTAACGATGGGAACAATGGTCTGCGCACCCGGCGCATGGTCTCAAAGGGTTGTCCCTATTCTTTTATTGAGTAATGGGTGTTTTTTGGGGGGGCATAATATGCAATACACCAATCAGAGTCTCATCTCCCATTCCCTTTAAAAGCCAGTTGCGCTCACGCCATGGTGGAATTTGCAAGCGGGACGTGCAAATGATAATTGCGTTGGGCTGAAACTAGCAAAAAACACTTACCAGGTGTATGATAGGGCGCCTAGAGTTTCAAGACAGAACTTGGTATTTATTTTAATTTCAGAGTCAGTATAGATAACTATGTATAATGTAATTTTCCATGTAGAAGCCAAGGTCTGTGTGCAGTGAGAGCTGTTCTCCAGGCACTAGGAAGGCTGCACAGAAAGGAAGACCTGTCTGCTGTTATGACTGTATTCCAAAAAAATGGTTAGTGGCTCATTGTGTGTTCTTCTACTGTTCAGGGTGCAGTTTATCATCAAAGGAGTTCATTAATAAAACTGTTTTCTTTTTAATATCTAACTATAGTAAACACAACTTCCTTTCCAGATTCAAATAACTGCAAGCAGTGTCCAGGGGAATACTGGTCTAATGCTGAGAAAAATAAATGTGTGTTAAAGCCTGTAGAGTTTCTGTCATTCACAGAAGTTATGGGTATAGTGCTAGTCTTTTTCTCTCTGTTTGGAGTAGGATTAACTGCACTGGTGGCCATCCTGTTTTACAGCAAGAAGGACACCCCCATAGTAAAAGCCAACAACTCAGAGCTGAGCTTTCTGCTGCTCTTCTCATTGACTTTGTGTTTTCTCTGTTCACTTACTTTCATTGGTCGGCCCACTGAGTGGTCTTGTATGTTGCGTCACACAGCGTTTGGGATCACCTTTGTCCTCTGTATCTCCTGTGTTCTGGGGAAAACAGTAGTGGTGTTAATGGCCTTCAAGGCTACACTTCCAGGAAGTAATGTCATGAAATGGTTTGGGCCTTCACAACAGCAACTCAGTGTCCTTGCCTTTACACTTATACAGGTTCTTATCTGTGTGCTTTGGGTATCAAGTTCTCCTCCATTTCCCTACAAAAATATGAAATATTATAAGGAAAAGATCATTCTTGAGTGCAGTCTGGGATCTACAATAGGTTTCTCAGCTGTTCTGGGTTATATTGGCCTACTGGCTGTCTTGTGCTTCATTTTAGCTTTTCTGGCTCGCACACTACCTGATAACTTCAATGAGGCCAAATTCATCACATTCAGCATGATAATATTCTGTGCTGTATGGATCACATTCATCCCTTCTTATGTTAGTTCTCCTGGAAAATTTACAGTAGCTGTGGAGATATTTGCCATTTTAGCCTCAAGCTTTGGTTTGCTATCCTGTATATTTGCCCCTAAATGTTATATAATCTTGCTTAAGCCTAATCAAAATACAAAACAACATATGATGGTAAAAACAACATCTACATTTTAAGATATAAAATAGTACTACATTTTATCAGAGGATAGTTTTTAGGTGACTGCTACTCACAGCATTAAGTCAAAAAAGGAAAAGAGAATAACTAGATATGATAGGGAATGCAGAGTAGCCTTCACATGATGCTTGCTCTATATCAGGGCCCATATTCATAAAGATTCTAAGAATCCTCTAAGAAAACTCTTAATTTAGCTTAAAAACTTTTACGTAGGAGTCTTAGCTTAAAAGCGATTCGGGACCGATCTGAGAGCAACTCTGAGTAAGGAAAAGACAAAAACTTTCATCTTAGTAAGGAGGCGGGGTTGACCCTGTTGCTATGTATGACACAATCTTTTGAAGACTGTGATTGGTTGGTTGTCCAAAAAAAAAGAAAAAAAAAGAAGTGATTTTAAGTATAGGGTCTATTCTAAGCCTTCACTTTGAAATTACATGCGTCATTTTTCCTATTTGACCGTTCTCACACACACACACACACATTATATATGTGTATATAAATCCTTTTTTTTAATTTACCATGCTGTTCATTTCCTATAAGGTATTTGATTGGCTTAGAATGATAAAAATTGTTCCACTCTTTCCAATTACACTGATTGCTGGCATGTCTATTTAAGTGGTGGTTTGAATGTTGGTTTTAATGTATCAAACATGGAATTTTCCCAGTTGCCAAATATCGTAATGTAGTGATTATTTTCATTTCTGGCGCTATGGCATTTCTGTGCTGTGTCGGAGATGTTAGCGCGTCTCTAATAAGATCAGTCACAAACATGATCCCTGCACGATCTAATCTATAGCGTCTTATTAACTCACTGTTATTCATTGTCTGCAACACATTTCTTCTCCCTCTTCGTCTTTCTGTCATTTTCTCCTCTGCTAAAGAAACTCTTAAGCCTCTTAAAAGTCCTCGTCCGTGCTCCTAACAATTTTGACCTTAAGATCTCTTTTAAGGGTTAAGATGCTTTCTGAATTACTTTTTTCTTTACTAGGATTTTTTCTTTAATTTTAAGAGTAAACGGCCACATTTCTAAGAATTTTCTTAGAATTTTGTCACCAGGAGCTACTCTTTGCATTAAGATTCTTTATGAATACGGGCCCAGGTGTGTCCAAACCTGCTCCTGTTGGGCCGCTGTCCTGCAGAGTTTAGCTCCAATTTGCCTCAACACACCAGCCTGCAAGTTTCTAGTATGCCTAGTAAGTCATTGATTAGCTGGTTCATGTATGTTTAATTGAGGTTGGAGCTAAACTCTGCAGGACAGTGGCCCTCCAAGAGTGGGTTTGGACACCCCTGCTCTAAATACAATACAAACTCTGTTGTCAAAAGATAGGTAATGATTGTTTTTCATGTAAATTTAACAGAATTTACCAATTTACATGTGATACATGAATATATGGGGGGGTCAAACTGAAGTTACAGAAAGAAGAAACACAATGCATGAGGATTAGTGACATGTTGCAACCTGCAAAAAAGCCTGACGCAAAGGCTCCAGTGACTTGTACTTGCCCAGAAGCTAGGCTTCATAAACATAAAGACACAAATAAAAAACATTTGAATTAATACACAGCTGGAAGCTACACCCTATCAGTGTAAAAAAACATGTTTAACTGATCTCAACAACAAAGACAATGAATAAACACATGATGTAACATACTGTTAAATTAGGTGTAATTATTGTTTCTGACTAGGGGGAGCCTACAATTAGTGTTTGGAACAAATCTCTCCTCAAATTATGAAAGTAAAGGTCTCCAGACTTTACAAAATATGTTAACAGAGCCTTGGGTGAATATATTTGAGTTTCTCTCATTTTAAATATGCCATGATACTCTCTACCCACTTGGTATGTGTTGGTAGTTTGTTCGACTTCCACTGTAGGAGTATAATCCCTCGGGCCAACAAAGAAGAAAAATCCACTGCGTCAGACTGACCTGGTGGTAGTGAGAGATTCTCTGATGTCATTCCAAATATTGCTATTGTTGGATCAGGATGTATCTAGTATTTTCTGTAATTTAAAACATATACTTAATCCATTATATACATGTTAATAACACAACTAGAGGCTAAATTATGTGAACAAACTACAAACTTGGCTTGAAAAGTGTGAACCTTGAACTCAGGTCGCCTTGAGCACAGCTGCAGCATGTCACAGCACTGCCCACGATGCTTTTGCTCTGATGTAACAGCTCATTTTCATCAGTTATATTGTCTATGGATTGTTACATTTCTTACAGATTTCCGCTTGTTTTAAATCAGATACAGATAAAGTAGCACTGCATTTGAATGCATTGGCGATAGAAACATTTCTAGTGTGATTTAATCATACCTGTGTATCGTCTCTTTGCTATTAGCTAAGCTGTAAGTTTTAGTTGCTTCAAAAGCAGAAAGAAATATATGCTATAACTTCTGTTTCTACGCAGTTTCTTATTGAGAAATCACAGGACAGTGTTGACACTAACTTTCTGTGCTCCAGTAGGTTTCTGTGTGCGCACAATCTGCACGTTAAATGTGAGCTACTGTCTGTGCATATGAAAGCTTGTTTCTAACAATTTTTAAAAAAGGTAATTGCGACACAATTCAATTTTTTTTTTTTCTCAGAAGTGCGAGATATAAACTCACAATTGGCTGTTTGAAAGTCAGAATCACAGGATAAATTAGAAAATCTGAGAAAAAAAAAGCAGTTCTGTTTTTTTTTTTTTTTTTTTTGAATTGTGAGATATAAAAGTTACAATTGCAAGTTATCAAGTCCAATAGGCCCTTATCTCATTTCCCGGTTTCGGAACGTTCAAAATCGCCAAGCAGTGTACTCGCACTTCCGGTGGTTACTTAGTTACACCTTTAGATGAAAAGTAGGTCAGTAAACTTAAATAAAATTAGGGCTGGGACGGTATGGATTTTTTCTTACCGCGGTTGAAAAGCAAGAAATTACCGAAATTAGCGGTAAACCGCTTTAAACCTCAACCCCCCTCCCCACAGTTTTTTTTTCTGCGACGTCGCGGCTGGAACAACAAACATGGCAATGATAATCTCAGGTACTGTTTATGTGCTTTATTTAATGTTAAAAGCATGCAATGTGACTTTGAATATCATTTAGTGCTCCAGCTTTGTAGCTGTAAAAGCAACAATGGATAATTCACCTCAGATCTTGAAATTAAACAAATGGAAACAAAAACTGTGTTCTTTGACAAAGATTGTTTTAGTAACTCAGTAGCCTATGTATTTTTAATAATGTTTAAATGGTGTAATATTTGTGAATTTGATTATGTAGCCTACTTATCCATTTTCTTGCAAGTGCCGTCAAGATTACTCTCTGGTGCGGTGCACTTGCCGCGACTCTGCGAGGGTTGACAAACGCGGTCTTCACGTGAGAGAATTGTGTTAAATAAGCACGCGCAATTAAAAGCTGAGGTCCTGCTTTTGGGGCTTCAAATTATAGGCTATAAGACATTTGCAATATAATTGGGAGTCTGCACAGGGTGTTTATTTTGAAAATTAATTATTATTATTTTATTCATTTTTTTTTAAATTTACGGTGCGGCTTGGACGCGGTGTCCGCCGAAAATAGACTAGGCGCCTATATTTAGCGAAGCGGCGCGGAGAGACACTTCTGAAATGCGCTGCGTCGTGGCTGGTGCAAACACAAGCATTGACTAGAGTGGGCGCGATCAGCTCCGGTAGCCGCGTCGCAGCCGTAACGCACCACAGAGTGTAAATAAGGGGTTATAGTCAATAGCCTACATAATGTTATTATGTGTCATGGAACATTGCGCTCCCCAACTTGCGAAAGGTCGGATTTGCTCCATCTTTTGATGATAAGTTTTGTTTAGAAAACCTTGAATCCATGTAAGACAATGTTATTAGACACAATCCATGTCATTATAATCAATGAATCCATGTCATTGGACACAACGTGAACTAGGGTTGGGCGATGTCCCCTAAATTGGCAGTTGACGATGTTTACAGTAAAATATCGCGATGGACGATGATATCGTGGGGTGGGGAATAAAATTCAACAGTAGTAATTATTAGGTCCATAGACAACTAAAAACAAACATATATTCAGCAAACAATAAATAAGTTGCAATATGAAATTAATTGTGCAGGGCTTTCACTGTGAGGTTGAGTTACCAACTGATGAGCATAAATCCTCTTCGTGTGCGTGTGTGAGAGAGAGAGAATGCACACAGTAACGTTACTTACATCTACTGTGTTTACGGGAATACTCGACTTGGCATTTTGATATATTTCTGTGTTTATTTGGCCGTTTAGGTGCGCAACCGGAGACAAAGGCTACTATCGGAGCGTGTTGCGCTCGGAGCGCGCGCACAGCATCCTGTCAGTACAATTCAGTTCTCTTTCGCGACTTATCGCGCTTTTAATATTTTTCAATATAAAGCACATCCTGCTCTTTTCTTTCTCATTCATTCATGTTTCGTTATTAATAACTTTAAACAGAATCGTCAACTGAAATATGCGCGGATTATCAAAAATACGACACATTTATAGGACATAATAGGGTCTCTGCGGCTAAAGTGAAAGTACCTGCGGCCAGCGGGTGAAATGTTTCGAAATGTCGCTTTGCACAGCAAAGCACCCGTTTCAATAAAATGGTATATTAAAGTTTATATAGCCTACTTTTACATTTTCGCTGCTGTTCTAAAATATTTTTCGCCAGCTTGAATCCCAGTGCAGGAGCTGTAGGTTACCACCACAGAAACGCAAGCAATTAGTTGATTGCTGTGGTGACTCGTGACACTCGCGAACAGCACTGAACACGCACTTTTGCCTGTACAACTTGAATATTATTATTATTATCATAAACTTTTCATTAACTTCGGTAGGCTGTAGGCTACAACAAGGGAATTGTAATTGGCTGCTTTTTCTGCAAAGAGCCGATCTCTGTTGATGTGTCTTAATTTTTTTATCGATCGTTTGTTGGTAAAAGGTGAGAGACCTTGCGAGCCACATGACTTTTGCCAAAGAGCCAGGCGTGGCTCGCGAGCCATAGGTTCCCAACCACTGGTGTACACGAATCAATAGATTAAATTACGTGACCATTTCACGAACTGCCGTGAGACTGGGCTGGTCTGACAGGGTGGGGGGCGTGGCATCACGATGGAGAGTCTCCATCGTGATGTCGGTCAGCCATCACCAACCCTAACGTGAACACATGTGAAGGCCAGTGTTTATTTATTTTTTAGCGGTGATGACGGTGACAAGCTCAGACCCACGGTAGGCGTCACGTGACCGCGGTATTGCGGTAACCGGCCCAGCCCTAAATAAAATCACAATATAGACCAGTGTCTGTCAATATTAAACCACATAAAGACCATTTAAATAGGAATCGTGCATGTTCTGTGTGTCTCAGTGAATGAATGGCACAGACGCACTGTTTTATTTACCACACACACACTGAGGCACACATGACACTCGCGATGTTTTCAGCCTATGCACTTCATCAACACAGCCGCTCTGAGTCACTTCAGCAACATTTTAGCTTCATTTGAGAAAAACTATCATCATATCATAAAACACAGAGAGACTCAAAGGTCTACACGGCAATCCGTCAAAATAAAAGTTTGGTTTAACCTTTGAAGAAAGTTTTGTTTAAATCATTACATTTTAAATAATTGGTTATAGCAATTTAATTAAACCATTAAAATGGAATCAAGAAAAAAAAAAAAAAAATATATACTTTTGGGAGATGCGAGAGCGAAGTAGTCCAGTGATAATTAACAGGCAGCCATGGTTAATGCAATTTGCAAAGACCCGCCCCCTTTAGTTACTGTTGCCATGTCCAACAAGCCATGGCGCTCTCACGCCACACATCATGTTGTCACGCAATGAAAAATACATTGCGGATCAAAGAAAAAACGGTCTAAACGCCGAGACAAGACAGAGCAGGTTACTTTTAATATGAAACAAAGTCTCAACGTTTCATTTGTGTAATTTTTGTAAAAAAAAATTTTTTGTAAAATAGAAATGTAAAAAATAAATACCTGTCAATCAAACTCCCTCGAAGGGTGAATTCTGAGGGGAGTAAAAAAGCCAGCTCACAATTCTGATATTTTCTTGCAATTGTGTGTTCCTGCCTCACAATTCCAAAAAAAAATAAAAAAAATAAAAATGATGGAAACAGACAGTAAAAAAGTGGACTTCAAAGATTTCTTATTCTGTAGCTCCCTGTGGGATTTTTTTGATAAGTCCATAAAAATGCATCCATCCATGATAAAAGTACTCCACACGGCTGTGGCAGGTTAATAAAGGCGAAGTGATGCGTTCGTGTAAGAAACATATCCATATTTATAATTTTATCGACTTAAATAACTAGCTTCCGGCAGACAGCCATATGCAAGTCAAATTACGCCCAAAGAGTAACTCTTGTCGATGTACGACGTAGGAGTAGTGTAAGCTTTGACGGCTCTCGCGGTTCAAACAAACAGGGCTAGGCAATAAATTCAAGCTCCTCCCACATTTCTCTTTAAAAATTCTCGTTTTAGACTTCTAATTCCCGTATTCATAAAGAATCTTAATGCAAAGAGTAGCTCCTAGTGACAAAATTCTAAGAAAATTCGGTAACGCTTTAGATTACAGCCCGGAAAGTACTGCGTAATTAAAATGAAAGTACAGTATAACTTTCGGTAATTACAGTGTACCTATAAAGTACTTACGTGTAAGTATAGGGGAACAATATGTTAAGTCTTGGGAATAAAGGTGTAACAACCAGGAAAATACTGCGTAATTAAAACGAAATTACAGTGTAACTTTCGGTAATTACAGTGTACCTATAAAGTATGTACGTGTAAGTATAGGGGAATTATATGTAAAGTTTTGTGAATAAAGGGGTAACAACCAGGAAAATAACAAATTATTTAGGCAAATTATTTATATTATTTAAGTATTTTAGAATCTTACTTTTGGGAGCAATTTAGCGAGTAGGCTACATACACTGCACCTTTTTGTAATAATACGTGTATAAAAATACATAAAGGCTTTTTTTAAATTGCGGGGTACCTATCAGTGCATTTATAAAGTAGGCTAATTAGTTATTATTGCAAAGGTGCACTGATTAAGTTTCAAGGCAAGTAAAACTATTGCAACTTTTTATTTTTTTAAATGCTAGGAAAATATACTCTTGTTTCATGTAGTTACAGGGTAAGTATGACATTGCGGGCTGTAAATTAAAGTGGTGCTTCTTACCCTCTTGTTTCATGTAGTTACAGGGTAAGTATGACATTGCGGGCTGTAAATTAAAGTGGTGCTTCTTACCCTCTTGTTTCATGTAGTTACAGGGTAAGTATGACATTGCGGGCTGTAAATTAAAGTGGTGCTTCTTACCCTCTTGTTTCATGTAGTTACAGGGTAAGTACAATAAAAACATACGTACACACACACAATCTGATATCACTTGGAAAACTTTATTTGAAAAACAACTTATTTCAAAACGGATTTACAGCAATTTGTTTCTCTTGCTTGGTTTCCTCCTCCTCTTGTTCCTCTTCTTCTTTTTCTTTCTTTCCACTGATGAATCTTAAGAAGGAATCCCATGACATGTCTCTTGCTATTCTGTATTATGTGTTAAAAGAAAATACAGTACAGAAATGTCCTCACCATTTACTCATCTTTTACCCTCATGTCATCCGAGATGTATACGAATTTCCTTCTTCAGATTAACACAAACAAAAGTTTTTAGAAAAATAAATAATCTCTGTGAATGCATAATGCAAGCTCATGTGTTCCTAAAAGTTGACAACAGCACATACAACAATAACTACAGTAATCCATACGACCCCAATGGATGAATCAATGTCTTCTGAAGTGAAACAATAAGCGTATGTAAGAAAAATACCAAATATTTTAAATGTTTAAACTGTAGACTATCGCTTCCGACCAACTGTCACCTGCGCGTTCATGAGAGGGTTGAGTACGTTTACGCTTGACAATTTAAAGCGTGACGTAAGCGCACCGAAAAACCGAATGTCGAATTTTTTTTTTTTTTATGTTTTCATTATTGCTTACAACAAAATACAAACAATAACAGATAATAATAATAATGAAAAACAAACCATGCAGAAGAACAGACACCAGTTCTCGCGCGAGTTTCACATCAAACTCCCGTGAGAATGCAATGAACGCTTAATTAAAGCTTCACCAAACGCGAAGCCATTCAAGCCGACCCTATGAAGCCGACTCTCATGCACTCGCTGGTGACAGTTGATCGGTAGCGAAAAGATGAGTAAATTATGAGAACATTTCTGGGTGTACTGTATTTTCTTTTAATACATAATACAGAATAGAAAAAGACTCCTTCTTGAGATTAGGCTAATCAGTGGAACGATAGAAAAAGAAGAGGAGGACCAAGAGGGACAAAAAAGGACAAAACATGCACTTTCTGTCAGGACTTTAGTATTTGAAATGAAAAGTTGATTTTTAAAAAATAATAAAGAATAAGAAGTGTAATATGTTGTAAATCTGTTTTGAAATAAGTTGTTTTTCAAATAAAGGTTTTCCAAGTGATGTCAGATGGTGTGTAAGTGTTTTTATTGTACTTACCCCGTAACTACATGAAACAAGAGGGTAAGAAGCACCACTTTAATTTACAGCCCGCAATGTCATACTTACCCTGTAACTACATGAAACAAGAGGGTAAGAAGCACCACTTTAATTTACAGCCCGCAATGTCATACTTACCCTGTAACTACATGGAATACTAAGTCTAAATAATTTGCCTAAATAATTTGTTATTTTCCTGGTTGTTACCCCTTTATTCCCAAAACTTTACATATTATCCCCCTATACTTACACGCAAGTACTTTATAGGTACACTGTAATTACCGAAAGTTACACTGTAATTTCATTTTAATTACGCAGTACTTTCCGGGCTGTAATCTAAAGCGTTACCGAAAATTCTTAGAAATGTGGGCGTTTACTCTTAAAATTAAAGAAAAAATCCTAGTAAAGAAAAAAGTAATTCAGAAAGCATCTTAACCCTTAAAAGAGGTCTTAAGGTCAAAATTGTTAGGAGCACGGACGAGGACTTTTAAGAGGCTTAAGAGTTTCTTTAGCAGAGGAGAAAAATGGCAGAAAGACGAAGAGGGAGAAGAAATGTGTTGCAGACAATGAATAACAGTGAGTTAATAAGACGCTATAGATTAGATCGTGCAGGGATCATGTTTGTGACTGATCTTATGAGAGACGCGCTAACATCTCCGACACAGCACAGAAATTCCATAGCGCCAGAAATGAAAGTAATCACTACATTACGATATTTGGCAACTGGGAAAATTCCATGTTTGATACATTAAAACCAACATTCAAACCACCACTTAAATAGGACATGCCAGCAATCAGTGTAATTGGAAAGAGTGGAACAATTTTTATCATTCTAATCCACTCAAATACCTTATAGGAAATTAACAGCATGGTAAATAAAATAAAAAGGATTTATATACACATATATAATGTGTGTGTGTGTGTGTGTGTGTGTGTGTGTGTGTGTGTGTGTGTGAGAACGGTCAAATAGGAAAAATGACGCATGTAATTTCAAAGTGAAGGCTTAGAATAGACCCTACTTAAAATCACTTTTTTTTTTTTTTCTTCTTGGACAACCAACCAATCACAGTCTTCAAAAGATTGTGTCATACATAGCAACGGGGTCAACCCCGCCTCCTTACTAAGATGAACGTTTTTGGCTTTTCCTTACTCTCAGATTGGTCCCTAATCGCTTTTAAGCTAAGACTCCTACGTAAAAGTTTTTAAGCTAAATGAAGAGTTTTCTTAGAGGATTCTTAGAATCTTTATGAATACGGGCCCTGGTGTTTAGTTTTTCTCCATCCTCTGCGCTCTTCAATACGTTGTGCGTCAGGTCAGTTTCTCACTTACTCTTTCGCTGTAAAATCGATGCGTACGGCCGTCTGTCGGAAGCTAGTTGTTTTACTCGCTAAAGTTTTAAATATGTATATATTTCTTACACAAATGCATCGCTTCACTTCAGAAGGCCTTTATTAAAAACACAGCAGGCTGTTTGTAGGCTGTATATAGTTTCTGGAGCATGCACTTGCATTATATTGGCTTACAATAATGGATAATTTTTCTAAAAATCTCTGTGGAAAGAAAGTCAGATATACATCTGGGATGGCACAAGGGAGATAAAAAGAGATATTTTGGAGTGCATTGTGCCTTTAAAATTGACTATGGTTTTATAAACTGCAGTGGATACTTACTAGTGATGGACCTGTGTTTCTCTGTTGGTGCCTGTTCTGCTCCGTAAACATTGCTCCAATGCTTGATCTTAAGAAAATTTAAAATGTGTGTTAATGTGTGTTAACAGACTATTGATCTGGGTGACATAGGACCATTTTTTATGTGTTCCTTAAGTGTTATATAAATCTGGAGAACCCTTACTAACATTAACCATGGTTTTGCTACACTAACTAAATGGTAATAAATTATTGTAATCAATCCATCATAAAAACATGGTTTCTACACTTTTACTATAATAAAAACCATGGTTAATTTAGCAAAGGACCCTGGGAACATGTCCTAAAAAGAACAGCTCATCCAAAAAATAGTGTTCTCTCGTTATTTACTCCATGTTGTTCCAAAACTGTATGAATTTATTTTGTATAACCTTAATTAAGATATCTTGAGAAATGCCTTCACTGTGCCTTTTTTTCATAAAATGGGTTCCAATGTTATGGGTTCCAGTGTTGTTTTATTCCCAACATTCTTGTGTTTCACAGAAGTCAGTCATACAGGTTTGAAAATAATTTCATTTTGAAAGGACATTTATGTTTGTGTCAGCTAGGCCCGTAAACTCATATCAAGAAGACAGGTAAAATATTGTCTGGAGGGTTTGGACCAGTGTGCCTTTGAGCAGAGTTTACATGTTCTGCCTCTATTTCACGTGTATTTTACTATGACAATACTCACCGCAACTGAAGATCGTGTGGCTGGATAATATTTATTTCCCAAACTCCTGGATAATGAGGTAAACACACACATACAGCAATATTATTAGCCATTTGTATTTACTTACTAAAAGAGACATTTTCAAAACCTTGCAAAATTTTACTCACCAGCTCAAAAACATATTATGATGACTCATCATTTTGACGGATCGGTAGGCCGATATTCCGCGATCAACAATATTCAAAAGCCTAGTTTGCATAGTGTGGTTCGAGTTCCTCTCTGTATAAAGACACAATGTTCTCAGTTCACTCATTGTAAAGCTCCTATGCTGAGTTTTATTAAATTTTTTATCAAAAACTAAGTTAGCAGACAATATTTACACATGCTTAGCCTGAAACATTGACATAATATCGATATTGCTCTAATCGCATTTAACATTAGATTCTCAATTTAACACACTATATTTTGATGTAGCAGAATGTATTTTTATATAAAATAAAGTTATTTCCCTTCCGCAGATTGCAATATGTCCGTTACACGTACGTTGTTAAAATTCGTTGTCCATTTACATCCCGCAACTCGCTCAAAATAAAAATGTAACAGTACGATGCAAAATAATCCATGTTTTAAACAATGTTTATAAAACGGTTAGTTCCAATCCTTGATTCTGATTGGTTAATAGCTGTGCTTTATTCACGATAAAACACGGCTATGACCGCTTCACCCAATGGTTCTATGTATCACTACAACACCCCTAGCAACCACTCTTAGCAACTTAAACACATGTGTGATCTCATTGATATTGTTCATTGAAACTATAGTGGAGTATTGTGAGAGATCGAGAAAGCGAGTGTAAAGTTACCTGCATTCACAGTAGACATTGCATTTTCCTTCAGGTCAGTCCTATATTCATAATAAAATAATCAGTTTGAATGTCCGCTGCGATATCTTGTCCTTTTAACAGTTAACCGTTAAGGGGTTTTCCCATGCCTATAACGTTAGTCATCTGTCAGTTGCGTCTTCCTTCTCCGTGAAAACAAGTTTGAGTCTTTTCAATATAAAAGTCTTCTCTACCGACTGACTCATTCATAAGACAGTCTTTGCCGCCATCTATTGGCGAAATAATGTATGTAACTTCTGTTGCTGTTTACGGTCAGGGACTATTTTTTCCAGCAGAAGGAATGCTTTTAGTGATTTTACTTCATGAGAGTTGCATAGATAAATATTTTTCGGCTTTAATATTTGTATTGTGTGGCAACCGTTTTATAAAAGCAATAAGGTACTCGAGGCAAGTGCTGTATCGTGAATAAGTAACGGCTGAAGGGGTTGCAGGCACTCCGCTTCGCGTCGTGCCTAACAACGCCCTTCAGCCGTTACTTATTCACGATACAGCACAAGCCTCTCGTACCTTATTGCTTACAAAAGCCACAGAACCGAAGGAGGCTAGTACTGAAGATCCCGAGCAGCACACTCACTCACTCACTCACTCACTCACTCACTCACTCACTCACTCACTCACTCACTCACTCCAACAGACGAATATTCAAACTTGACCAGTAAAAGGCGCGCATAGCTGTCATTGGCCAGATTCCTGGATGACAGTCTGAATAACCAATCATGCTCAAAACAACTCGAAGAGACAGCCAATAATGTGGTAACATTGCAATTACAGGAAAAGATTAAAGCTGCAAGCAGCGATGAAAGGGCCCTCGCACCCGTGCCATCGTCACTCGTTGGCTTTAGGAAGACAGAGCATGGTTGGGCAATGTGCATTTAAGGAGGTATACAGTATATAGTAGTTGCTAGCATGTTTAGTATGTTTTTAGCATGCTTAGTACACAATAGGTATGTGGTTAGTACTGCATTACTGTGTTAACCAGTTCAGTTTCTGTTGGCAGTAGGTGGGGTTATATATCTGAATATTGCTTTGTAGATGTGTTCAGTGCAGGACTTTTATGAAGTATGTGAAGTTTGGGGCAGATTGGATATTGTATGTTTGAGTTACAACAACTTCCTTTAGCATTTCTAACATGCTTTAGAACTTAGCTATGTGTTGCTAGCATGTTTCTTGCATGTTACATATTAAGCTTGGGGTAGATTGGACATTCCATGCCTGTGTTACAGCATATTCCTATTTAATTGCAGCAATAGCATGCTTTAGCACTTAGCTAAGTGTTTGCTAGCATGTTTTAGCATGTTTCTAGAATGTTGTTAGCATGTTTAGCACTTGCTGGCACTTTTTTATATGTTATTAGGAGTCCACAATAGTGTTTAACATGTCACTTCCTGTTGCCAGCAGGTGGCGCTATGACTGTAACTGAATATGAGCATGGTCATGTGTTCAGGACAGAACGCTTATCAAAAGTGTGAAGTTTGGCGCAGATTGGACATTGCCTTCTTGAGTAACAACAACATCCTGTTTCATTGAATTAACATGCTTTAGCACTTAGCTAAGTTTTGCTAGCATGTTTTAACATGTTTCTAGCATGTTTAGAAGTCAATGGCATTTTTAACATGTTGCTAGAACGGCATCAACGTGTTAAACATGACACTTCCTGTTACCAGTAGGTGGCGCTATTACTATAACTGAATATTCTCATGTAGATGTGTTCAGGCCATGACTCTTATCAAACGTGTGACGTTTGGGGCAGATTGGACATTCCGTGCCTGAGTTACAGCAAATTCCTATTTAATTGCAGTATTAGCATGCTTTAGCACTAAGCTAAGTAATTTGCTAGCATGTTTTAACATGTTTCTAGTATGTTGTTAGCATGTTTAGCACATGCTGGAACTTTTTTATATGTTATCAGGAGTTCACAACAGTGTTAAACATGTCACTTCCTGTTGCCAGCAGGTGGCGCTATGACTGTAACTGAATATGAGCATGGTCATGTGTCCAGGACAGAACGCTTATCAAAAGTGTGAAGTTTGGCGCAGATTGGACATTGCCTTCTTGAGTAACAACAACATCCTGTTTCATTGAATTAGCATGCTTTAGCACTTAGCTAAGTATTGCTAGCATGTTTTAACATGTTTCTAGCATGTTTAGAAGTCAATGGCATTTTTAACATGTTGCTAGAATGGCATCAACGTGTTAAACATGACACTTCCTGTTACCAGTAGGTGGCGCTATTACTATAACTGAATATTCTCATGTAGATGTGTTCAGGACAGAACGATTATCAAAAGTGTGAAGTTTGGGGCAGATTGGACATTCCATGCCTGAGTTACAGCAAATTCCTATTTAATTGCAAAAATAGCATGCTTTAGCACTTAGCTAAGAGTTTGCTAGCATGTTTTAGCATGCTTCTAGTATGTTGTTAGCATGTTTAGCACTTGCTGGCACTTTTTTATATGTTATTAGGAGTCCATAACAGTGTTAAACATGTCACTTCCTGTTGCCAGCAGGTGGCGCTATGACTATAACTGAATATGAGCATGGTCATGTGTTCAGGACAGAACGCTTATCAAACGTGTGAAGTTCGGGGCAGATTGGACATTCCATGCCTGAGTTACAGCAACTTCCTGTTTCATGGCGAAACATCGAAATTTGTCAGGCCGCCGAGGACCCGCCCTTCGACGAAAACTCAAGATCTTCGCAATTTAACGTCGCAAAGGCCTTAAGATTACACTCTCCAAATTTGAAGATGATCAGATTAAAACTGTAGGAGGAGTTCGTTAAAGTACGAGGCCTGAAAATGGCAAAAAATGCACAAAAATCTGAGAGGAAGTTCAAAATGGCTGACTTCCTGTTGTGTTTAGGGCTATGCTCCAAGAGACTTTTTTGTAGGTATTAGGTGATTACATGTATGTACCGAATTTCGTGCACGTACGTGGAACGTTGCGGGAGGCGCACTCCGTTGAACTTTTATAGGTGGCGCTATCGAGCCATTTTGCCCCGTCCAATTCTGAAACCTATATCAGATGTAAATTTTCGCCAGTTCTGACGCGTGTGCAAAGTTTTGTGAGTTTTCGAGCATGTTTAGGCCCTCAAAAATGCAATTAAATGCGGAGAATAATAATAATAATAATAATTAAAGCTGCAAGCAGCGATGAAAGGGCCCTCGCACCCGTGCCATCGTCACTCGTTGGCTTTAGGAAGACAGAGCATGGTTGGGCAATGTGCATTTAAGGAGGTATACAGTATATAGTAGTTGCTAGCATGTTTAGTATGTTTTTAGCATGCTTAGTACACAATAGGTATGTGGTTAGTACTGCATTACTGTGTTAACCAGTTCAGTTTCTGTTGGCAGTAGGTGGGGTTATATATCTGAATATTGCTTTGTAGATGTGTTCAGTGCAGGACTTTTATCAAGTATGTGAAGTTTGGGGCAGATTGGATATTGTATGTTTGAGTTACAGCAAATTCATATTTAATTGTAGTAATAGTATGGTTTAGTACTTATAGTGTTTACTAGTATGTTTTAGCATGTTTCTAGTATGTTGGTAGGATGTTAAGCACCTACTGGCATTTTTTTTTATATGTTATTAGGAGTCCACAACAGTGTTTAACATGTCACTTCCTGTTGCCAGCAGGTGGCGCATTGACTGTAACTGAATATGAGCATTGTCATGTGTTCAAGACAGAACGCTTATCAAAAGTGTGAAGTTTGGCGCAGATTGGACATTGCCTTCTTGAGTAACAACAACATCCTGTTTCATTATATTAGCATGCTTTAGCACTTAGCTTAGTATTGCTAGCATGTTTTAACATGTTTCTAGCATGTTTAGAAGTCAATGGTATTTTTAACATGTTGCTAGAACGGCATCAACGTGTTAAACATGACACTTCCTGTTACCAGTAGGTGGCACTATTACTATAACTGAATATTCTCATGTAGATGTGTTCAGGCCATGACTCTTATCAAACGTGTGAAGTTTGGGGCAGACTGGACATTCCGTGCCTGTGTTACAGCAAATTCCTATTTAATTGCAGTATTAGCATGCTTTAGCACTAAGCTAAGTGTTTGCTAGCATTTTTTAACATGTTTCTAGTATGTTGTTAGCATGTTTAGCACATGCTGGAACTTTTTTATATGTTATTAGGAGTCCACAACAGTGTTTAACATGTCACTTCCTGTTGCCAGCAGGTGGCGCTATGACTGTAACTGAATATGAGCATGGTCATGTGTTCAGGACAGAACGCTTATCAAAAGAGTGAAGTTTGGCGCAGATTGGACATTGCCTTCTTGAGTAACAACAACATCCTGTTTCATTGAATTAACATGCTTTAGCACTTAGCTAAGTTTTGCTAGCATGTTTTAACATGTTTCTAGCATGTTTAGAAGTCAATGGCATTTTTAACATGTTGCTAGAACGGCATCAACGTGTTAAACATGACACTTCCTGTTACCAGTAGGTGGCGCTATTACTATAACTGAATATTCTCATGTAGATGTGTTCAGGCCATGACTCTTATCAAACGTGTGACGTTTGGGGCAGACTGGACATTCCGTGCCTGTGTTTCAGCAAATTCCTATTTAATTGCAGTATTAGCATGCTTAAGCACTAAGCTAAGTGTTTGCTAGCATGTTTTAACATGTTTCTAGTATGTTGTTAGCATGTTTAGCACATGCTGGAACTTTTTTATATGTTATTAGGAGTCCACAACAGTGTTTAACATGTCACTTCCTGTTGCCAGCAGGTGGCGCTATGACTGTAACTGAATATGAGCATGGTCATGTGTCCAGGACAGAACGCTTATCAAAAGTGTGAAGTTTGGCGCAGATTGGACATTGCCTTCTTGAGTAACAACAACATCCTGTTTCATTGAATTAGCATGCTTTAGCACTTAGCTAAGTATTGCTAGCATGTTTTAACATGTTTCTAGCATGTTTAGAAGTCAATGGCATTTTTAACATGTTGCTAGAATGGCATCAACGTGTTAAACATGACACTTCCTGTTACCAGTAGGTGGCGCTATTACTATAACTGAATATTCTCATGTAGATGTGTTCAGGACAGAACGATTATCAAAAGTGTGAAGTTTGGGGCAGATTGGACATTCCATGCCTGAGTTACAGCAAATTCCTATTTAATTGCAAAAATAGCATGCTTTAGCACTTAGCTAAGAGTTTGCTAGCATGTTTTAGCATGCTTCTAGTATGTTGTTAGCATGTTTAGCACTTGCTGGCACTTTTTTATATGTTATTAGGAGTCCATAACAGTGTTAAACATGTCACTTCCTGTTGCCAGCAGGTGGCGCTATGACTATAACTGAATATGAGCATGGTCATGTGTTCAGGACAGAACGCTTATCAAACGTGTGAAGTTCGGGGCAGATTGGACATTCCATGCCTGAGTTACAGCAACTTCCTGTTTCATGGCGAAACATCGAAATTTGTCAGGCCGCCGAGGACCCGCCCTTCGACGAAAACTCAAGATCTTCGCAATTTAACGTCGCAAAGGCCTTAAGATTACACTCACCAAATTTGAAGATGATCAGATTAAAACTGTAGGAGGAGTTCGTTAAAGTACGAGGCATGAAAATGGCAAAAACTGCACAAAAATCTGAGAGGAAGTTCAAAATGGCTGACTTCCTGTTGTGTTTAGGGCTATGCTCCAAGAGACTTTTTTGTAGGTATTAGGTGATTACATGTATGTACCGAATTTCGTGCACGTACGTGGAACGTTGCGGGAGGCGCACTCCGTTGAACTTTTATAGGTGGCGCTATCGAGCCATTTTGCCCCGTCCAATTCTGAAACCTATATCAGATGTAAATTTTCGCCAGTTCTGACGCGTGTGCAAAGTTTTGTGAGTTTTCGAGCATGTTTAGGCCCTCAAAAATGCAATTAAATGCGGAGAAGAATAATAATAATAAACAGAGCAATTCCAAGAGGGTCCTCACACCATCGGTGCTCGGGCCCTAAATATAGCTGCGAGCAGCGATTGCGGGCCCAAGCCGGTGGCACCGCCACCCTGGTGCCTTTAGTTACACTAAAGGCACCGGGGTGGCGGTGTCACCGGCTTGGGCCCTCCATCGCTGCTCGCAGCTATATTTTTATATATATATCTATATATATATATATCTATATATATATATATATATATCTATATATATATATATATATATATATATATATATATATATATATATATATATATAAATAAAAATATATATATACATATATACATATATATATATATATATATATATATGTATATATATGTATATATATATATATATATATATATATATATATAGATATATATATATATAGATATATATATAGATAGATAGATATAGATATGTAAATTAATGAATATATATATATATATATTATTTTATTTTTAAGTGTGTATATATATATATATATATATATATATATATGTATGTATATGTATATTCTTTTTTCCCCTATTTTTAATATATATTATTATTATACATATAATAATATATAATAATAATAATATATATATATATATATATATATATATATATATATATATATATATATATATATATTATTACATTTTTTGGATGCTAAACTATTGTTTATTATAGGCTTTGTACTTCACTCACGTTCCAATATTGAAGGGAAAAATTATCCTCTTCACATGCGCAAAAATGTGCTTGGAAACATCACAGTTGAGCGGTGATTACTGTGAATAGTATGAATTGTACTACTGAATATTTAAACAGAGCAGTGTTTTTATATGTTAGGTTGACTATTTTATTATTAAGGCTATAATGAACAGGCTGTGATGTCAAGATTGCAATGCTGGAATGCACAATATGTTGTTGTTGTTGGTGGTGTGTGTGTGTGTGTGTGTGTGTGTGTGTGTGTGTGTATGTGTGTGTGTGAGGCTCAATCGAACAATGGAGACATAAAAACATACTCTGTCATACAGGATATCATTCAAACTGCAAAGTGTTTCCTTATATTTGTGTACACTCGCAATAAAACACAACATTGTGCTTTTGTCAAACTATAAACTCTTGTCAAACTGTAACCTACAACTGTCACCCAACCATAATCTCTCTCACACACACACAAACATACACACACAGTTTATCCAACCCCATTTAAAAACAGTCTGTCGTTGCTATCTTTTGGACATTCATCATATTGCATTGGATTTAATTGATTGTCCTCAAACCAAGCAATAATCTGTTTATTTTTAAGTCACACATTCTACATTGATTAAAAAAGACAATCAAATGTATTTTTTTTAATGGTAGTATTATTTTATACAGAAATAAATTATTTATAATTCAGATGAGAATAAAGTTAGTGTTAACTAAAATTGAAAGGAAAACAAATATGTTGATCTGAAATCTACTATAATTTGCTGCAAATAGGTTGACTATTTTATTAAAATGAAACTAAAATGCTCACGGCTGCATGGGCATTCATAATGTTGTGCGACTGCATGTCCACGGCGAGGAACGAGCAGAACAGTCAACGTTTTTTATTTCATTCCAACTTCCATAGGAATTCATTGAAAACACTCGCTCTACTCTGCACCATTATCAATGTCTGTGCAGACAAACATATTTTACTTTCGTTGTTAAGTTAGCGATTCAAAAGCCCCCTGCGGTGTCACACGTCGATTAACCGGTGGTAAAATATTCTCACCGTCACATACCTAGTATATTTTTTATATAGATCCAATAGGCCTACCTGATTTTGAACACAAGAGGGCAGTATAGCCCTATGTATGACTTGATATTTTTTTTACTTTACTGTTTTTAAACTTAGAATAAAATTAGAATAAAAATCTTTTTAAAATAAGAATAAAATGGGTTTAGTTCTGATATTTTTATAATTTTATATAAAAATAAATGGTGTATAATTACATTTGTAGAAGATATGAGATGTTTTCTGATTCCTTTTTTGACATTACTTTAATCCCTCGCCATATCAAAACCGTTTGAGATATTCAATATCCGTTCACAATTTAGAATCTTTAATGTATTTTCATCATGTTGAAAAAGTTTGGTGTGAATAAAATAAACCACTTAGCAGGAGAGGGTAAAAATGCAGAGGCTGAATTTGCAAATAAATCCACATTCAAACCAAAATATCTGACTTCCTATTGGTCAGAGCTAATGGCTGCAAATTAGAAAGTTGTCCTGCTCGATGAGACCAATATACGTACTTATTTTTGTAATTGTGGGTAAAACGAACCACCCCACTTTTGTCAAAAACATTTTGAAAGTGACACACTTCCTGCTACCAGTTGGTGGCGCTATAACTTTGACTCACAATAGTTACATTCATCTGATCGGCCTCTTACTACGAACACACTGCTGAGGTTTCATCAAGATCAGTTAATGTGTGCAGAAGTTATAACACTTTGTATTTCTCTTTTCTCGCCATAAATTCGTTTCCTCGCCACGGCCAAACTGTTCGAAATATCAAAAATCCGTCCGCAATTTAGCATCCTCAATGTCTTGACTTCATGCTGACCGAGTTTGGAGGCGATTGGATGAATTCTCTAGGATGAATACATCAAATTCCACGGCATGCGTTTTCCAAACAACCCATAATAGCCGACTTCCTGTTGGGCGGAGCTAATAACTTAGAGTGCGGAAGTTGTTCGGCCCGAAGAGATCTATATGTGTACCGAGTTTCATATTAATTCATGCAAGCGTGTTTGATATATGGACCAAGTTTTCAGACCGTGTTCAAGGGGGCGCTGTTGAGCCCCCCTGCCACGCCCGGGTACCAGCTTCAGCCCGGCCCTGATGACCGTGGGTTCTGACCTGTGTGAAAAGTTTCAAGAGTTTTTGAGCACGTTAAGGGCCCCAAAAGCCCCTGAAACCTTGAAAAACAAAGATTAAGTGGAATAGACAACCCCCCCCCCCCCCCCCCCCCCCCCCACACACACACAGAGAGAGAGAGAAAATTCTCCAGAAAGTCCACATTCAAACCAAAATATCTGACTTCCTGCTGGTCTGAGCTAATGACTGTAAATTAGAAAGTTGTCCGGCTTGATGAGAACAATATACGTACCAAGTTTTGTGGTTCTAGGAAAAACTAAGCCCCCATTTTTGACTAAAGGTGGCGCTACTGAGCCATTCCACCACGCCCGTTTCTGAAACTTTGCACATGTCTACTGGATAATAAATGTGATGTGTCTGTCGAGTTTCATGCATTTTCAAGCATGTGAAGAGTCTCAAAAGCATCCGAAAAGAATATAAAAGTTTGATGCGTTGCCACGGCAACAGTATCTAAGATATCAATAATCCTTTCACAGGTCTACATCTGCCGTGTGTCTACATTAAACACATAAAGTTTTAAGCAAATCGAGTAAAAATAAGAGGGTGATTTCAAAGCATTTTGAAAGTGACACACTTCCTGTTGCCAGTTGGTGGCGCTATAACTTTGACTCACAATAGTCACATCCATGTGATCGGCCTCTTACAACGAACACACTGCTGAAGTTTAATCAAGATCAGTTAATGTATGCTGAAGTTATAACACACTTCCTGTTTGCATTATTCGCCATAAATTCGTTTCCTCGCCACGGCCAAACCGTTCGAGATATCAAAAATCCGTCCGCAATTTAGCATCCTCAATGTCTTGACTTCATGCACACCGAGTTTGGAGGCGAATGGATCAATTCCCTAGGAGGAGTAGATCAAATTCCACAGCGTGCATTTCCAAACAACCCATAATAGCCGACTTCCTGTTGGGCTGGCGTAAAACTTAGAGCACGAAAGTTGTTCGGCCCGATGAGATCTATATGTGTACCGAGTTTCATATTATTACATGCAAGTGTGTTTGATTTATGGACAAGTGTTCGGATCCCGTTCCAGGGGGCGCTGTCGAGCCCCCCTGCCACGCCCGGGTACCAGCTTCAGCCCGGCCCTGATGGCCGCAGGTTCTGACCCGTGTGCAAAGTTTCAAGAGTTTTCGAGCATGTTAAGGGCCCCAAAAGTGCCCGAAAGGTTGACAAAATAATAATAATAATAATAATAATAATAAATAATCCTACCGGAAACAATAGGGCCTTCGCCCTTTCAGGGCTTGGGCCCTAATAATAATTAAAGCTGCAAGCAGCGATGAAAAGGGCCCTCGCACCCCTGCCACCGCCACCCGGTGGCTTTAGGAAAGGCCTTAAGATTACACTCACTAAATTTGAAGAGGATCAGATCAAAACTGTAGGAGGAGTTTGTTAAAGTACAACGTCTGGAAATGGCAAAAACTGCACAAAATCTGAGAGGAAGTTCAAAATAGCTGACTTCCTGTTGTGTTTAGGGCTATGCTCCAAGAGACTTTTTTGTATATATTGGGTCATTACATGTAGGTACCAAATTTCATACCTGTACGTGAAACCTAGAGCAGGGGCAAAATGTGGAGGCAATAATTAAGCCATTTTGCCCCATCCAATTTTGAAAACCATATCACACGTAAATTTTCACCACTTCTGAAGTGTGTGCAAAGTTTCATGATTTTTCAAGCAGGTTTTGTATTTGCCACACTTCCTGCTACCAGCAGGTGGCGCTATTGATATAACCATAATGAGCATGGTCATGTGTTCAGGACAGGACTCTTATCAAACATGTGAAGTTTGGGACAGATTGGAAATTGTATGCCTGAGTTACTGCAGGCTGTCGGTTGTTGCCTAGCAACATCGGAAATGCAAGCAATATTGACAGAGAACTTATCTGATCATGCATATATCACCAAAAGGCCGAAATTGGGTGAACATTTGTCAGGCCGCCGAGGGCACACCCTTCGACGAAAACTCTAGATCTTCGCAATTTAACGTCGCAAAGGCCATAAGATTACACTCACCAAATTTGAAGAGGATCAGATGAAATCTGTAGGAGGAGTTCGTTAAAGTACAACATCAGGAAATTACGAAAAATGCCCAAAATCTAGGAGGAAGTTCAAAATAGCTCACTTCCTGTTGTGTTTAGGGCTATGCTCCAAGAGACTTTTTTGTAGGTATTGCGTCATTACATGTATGTACCAAATTTCATACCTGTGCGTGAAACGTAGAGCCGGGGCAAAATGTGGGGGCAATAATTTACAGAATTTGCCCCACCCAATTTTGAAAACCATATCACACGTAAATTTTCACCACTTCTGAAGCGTGTGCAAAGTTTCATGAGTTTTCGAGCATGTTAAGGCCCTCTAAAAAGCGATTCACTTTGGAGAAGAAGAAGAAGAAGAATAATAAACAGAGCAAAAACAATAGGGTCCTCTCACCATCGGTGCTCGGGCCCTAATAATAATAAACAGAGCCATTCCAAGAGGGTCCTCACACCATCGGTGCTCGGGCCCTAATAATAAATATAGCTGCGAGCAGCGATTGCGGGCCCAAGCCGGTGGCGGCCCTCCATCGCTGCTCGCAGCTATATTTTTATATATACATATATATTGTAGCGTAAACGACTCGGGGTAAATGTGAATTAGCTCAAGAATATAGGGGATATTAATATTTATGACTCATGGTCATAATTCATAAGTCGCATGTACATTTATTTTATCAATTATCGAGATTACCTTGTTCTGTACTGTCTGATCATTACAGTTAAGAAGGGGTTATCTCTTTTCAAACTCCAAGAAAGTTTTATCTTCTGGCCGCGAATATCAAACTTTCTGAGTTTATGAATTAAAACTACTCAAGGTAGTCAATATCGAGCTTGTAGCTTAGATCTTTTAAAATTTCATTGACTTTATAAGGTGGGTTTTCAAACACAGAGACAATTAAAAGTATAAATGGGTTTATTAATAAAATGGCACACACTAGAGATTATATAAACTACAAACATAAACGTACGTAAAAATGCAAACAAACATTTAACCGAACAAAGACATAAAATGAAAGAAAGAAAGATATAGAGGGAAGATAGAGGGTAACTTAAATCACAGACCTAAGACCTAGACACCTGGAACAGCTTTTATAGGAATCAATATACTTGCGAGTTGTGGTACTCTTTCAGTGTGATGCTGAAAAGGGGACGCGCGCGTGCGCGTGTCCGGCTGGTTTGCGTCTAGCTTTGTCTTCTGGGTCGTTTCGCAAAACGATGTAAAGGCTCACTTGAATTTAACGTTACCGAGAAAGTTCAGATTCGTCTCCCGGGATGGGAGAGGCTGGAAATCTTAGTTGCAAAGACCGGCTGTTACGACTCGAACATGGGTTCGTTCGATGGAGAAGGCCAGGGCCTCCTTCAGATGTTCCTTGGAGAAGCGCTGCGCCGGGGAGGAGGGTCCAGAGAAGTTGGATGAGTTGAGAGGAAGAGATGAGAGAGCGAAGAGAAGAGATTTTGGACTTTTATCAGTGTCCCAGGTGCCGTCCCCTCCTTCGTGTAGGACGAATCAGCTGTCGAGATTTTTCGAGCGGGAAGATTCCTTTGTCCGGTTAGACACGCCCACTCGAATGAGTCATGATTGACTTTAACTGGAGAGGATTTTCTCCAGACATATGAACTTATAAAACAATGCGCATCACTGAATTCTGTTATTGGAATTCAACTCCGTTAGCTGGGGAGGATTACAGAGATATCAAAAATAGAATCTAGGCGTTGTAGCCATGCAACGATACATTATTATGCATTTGTATAGGCAATAGCAGTTCTATTAAGGTCACAAATAGGACATATGCTTTCCTATGGGTTACACACACCTCTTAACACACAAATTTATATATTTAGTACCTTTAGGAGTGACTTTATGGGTAAAAGTCCTTTTCTGTAGGGGGTTTCTGTTTCACAGTCCAGAGTGTGTTTGTATGTGTGTGTGTGTTGGAATGTTGCGACCCTGTTATCTCATGCATAGGGCTGGATAGCTCTGTGGTCAAATTTTATGACCTGCCAATGAGCTCGGGTTACGGGATGCGATTCTACTGGGAGAACATTCTTCAAAAATACATTTCAGATCCAAACACTCGAAGATCATAACTGTATGATCAAAACAACATTAATCACACATACATACAGGAAATTCAGATACCAGTCTGAGTTACACACATTTTAAGTTAAACACAAAAGGATGTTGGTGTGTGTGTGTGTGTGTGTGTGTGTGTGTGTGTACGTGTGTGTGTGTTCTGGAATGTCACGAGTCTGTGAGGTTGTAAAAGTCACAGGGAGTCCAGAGCTGAAATGGGGGTTTTAGAGGGGATTCTAAGAAAACAGGGTTTCCTTATGTGACTCAAATGTCCCTCGGGGGAGCCACAAAGATGCAATTTTGACCGTTCAAGCAGACTTGGAGATCAGGATTTACTAATTTGAACAGCATGTGACCGCATGTCATAGTCATTGTCGTTACATATTCCCCCCTTTTTGTTAGATGAAGACCGGGGATGGACTTCATCGAACAAAAAAAATTAGCACAATGGATGACAGGTGGATCATGATGGTAGGATAGCAGGTGGTCCTTAGAAGCTGAGGATTCAGCTCGATGAGGTTCGGCGTGGTCTCTGACTTGGCACCCCCTTTCCGGGGATTCCCTCTGAGACCTTGGGCACGGCTTTCGTGAGCTTGGCTGCAGATGTTCACATCTCGTTGAGTCCTGTACAGGATGAAAGCCAAGACGAGTGTCGGGGTGTGGTCGGTGACCGTGGAGGTGCACCGCACAGTGTCATCTGGGGTCCAGGTACGGACACAGGTGAGGTATTCAGGCTGGGCGGTTGCCCATGCTTGGAGGGCTGTGATGGGAGCAATGTCTGTACTCAGTGTTGTGAGTTGCTCTTTTAGCTGTGGAAGTTAGGTCTGAATTTCGGCCACAGGCCGTCTTACTGTGACTATGTTTGCTGTTGTTGAGGTAGTGTGCTCTTTCGACGTTGCTGGGATTGAGTCGAACGTACACTTTATGAGTGAGAATCCTGCCTTGGTAGTCAGGACCGGGGCTGCTCTCTCTCCATGCGATGCCGGATGCCGGACCTGGTGAGGTGATGTCCGATCGTGGCTGCTTTCTCGCGAACCACCACAGCATCCTGTTAGAGGAAAGAGGGAGAGAGAGAGAAAGGGAGGAAAAATTTCAGCGATGGAGGTCCTTAGTTGGTTTAGGACAGTCTTTTTGGTTCGCTGAGGTTGGTATGCCACATGCTTTGATGTCCCATGCATGGCTTTTTGGCACATGTGGCGTCATTGTTACGCCTGGCCCCCCCCTTGTGCTTTGTGGCTTTACGAGCTGTGGCGCTGTGATGGCAACAGGTGCACAATGCGTATTGAAGTCTTGTGAACGCAACATGTGCGTGGTGGCAGACAGCTGTCTGAGGCACTGGTCGTCAGTGAGCTCAGATGGCCTGCGAGGGTGGTGGAGGGGTAAGTGGTGGCATAGGAAAAGTCTGTTCATCAGAGGCCCGCATGACTTTCTTTGTACACAGCGGAGGTAGCGTTTAGCGGCTCTGAGGCGTGCAGTGTAGTTGGTAAAGTTCGTTCGTGCTGTGTGGTCACTGCAATCGTGATGGTGGTATGTATGTGGCGCAGACATTGGTCTGGTTACTCAACTGCAGGTCAGTCAGGACCTTGAAGCAGTAGGTGTCAGTGTTCGTTTTCTGTGTCTGTGTCAGACGTGGCTGCACTGTCTTAATCTGTGATGTAAGAAGACTCGGGCTCACCAGTGTTCTGGAGAGAGTGGTTACAGGTTCGACGGTCTGGGCTTGGAGTTCTGGACGGCGGGTGGTGCTGGTTCCAGAATCTTTCTGAGCGGTCGGTCCGACGCTTTGGACGGGCACCGTCACAGTCGTGCCGCCACCTGCTGTCTGGTTCTGAGCGGTGCTCAGAGACGGAGTGAATTGTGTGTGTCTTTACCGTCTTTTCATCCATGGCCCTTTGCTTGGTGTAAGCCTTGTGGGCTAAGTCTCTGAGTTTTCGAGTAGACATGGTTCGTGGGCAGACGAGCACGCCGAGATGTTTACTCACGGTGCTATGCAGGTTCCGCAGAAACAAAGTTCTAAAGGTTATATCTTCTTCCATATCTGGTGTGTTGGTTGCTCCGAAGAACGTTTGTCGGAGTCGGTCATAATAGGAGTGTGGGTGTTCAAGTCGGGCCTGTTTCACGTCTAGGGCCGTGATAAACCCTTGGTCTGATTCTGGGTCAGAGAATTTGCGGATCAACGTTTGTCGCAGTTGCTTGTAATCTGCTTTGACAGGCTGTGGTTGGCGATCCAGAAAACTACGCACCTCTCTGCTTGAGGTGATTCTTACCAGGTACAATTTGTCCCAAGCTGTCGCGTTGGCGACAGTTTGCAGGTGAAAGTCAATGTCTTGAAGGTAAGCGTGAACACTGTGGTCTCCGGCAAACGTAGGAATGTTTCTGGCCATCTTGTCGAGGTTTGTTGGACGAGAGCTGTTGCTGGGGGCCCAATCCGTCTGGAGAGGATTCTGACCCTTTACAGCTCTTGGTGTTTGGCTGACAGGCGTGGTGTTGTGCAGTGGGCTTTCGCCCCCCTTTTCAGCTCTGGGTGTGTGGCTGAAAGGCGCAGACTCGCTGGAAGGGGGAAATGGTGTGAGATGTTCTTCCCCTTCCCGGTCGCGGTTGAAACTGTAAGCATGTCTCAGTTCTCTGCGAACCATGTCTAGTTCGTCTTCGAGATCGTGTCTCTGCTGAATGAGCTGATGGATTTTAGTCTCTGCTCTCTCAAGGAGAGCTTCAGCCCGTTGGAGCCTTTCGTTGAGTTCCTTCCGGGTGTTTTCCTCCGACTGCTGTCTTTGATCTGTGTGCAGACGAAGATCGTCCAGGGCTTTTTGAAGTCTTTCAACTTCCTGTTGTAGCGTTGTGTCCGTCTCGTCCTCTTCCTCGGTCAGGAAGATTAGCTGGTCTAGCCGACTCTGTGTGTGGGCTCGGTCCTTCCGGGCTTCTGTGGCCTGGAGCTGTAGTGCGGCTGCCTTCTGTTCCATATCGAGGCTGAGCCTTTCGCTGGCCCGGGCCTTGGTGACGAGGTTGAGTGCGATTTTCCGAAGATTTTGGCCAGCTGCTCGTGGTCGTACTTCTGGGTTGGATCGCAGGTCTCAAACTGGTCCAGGTACTGTGGGACTGGGTTAGCTCGACATCTCTGCTTACTGTGGTGAGAGAAGCACAGCACACACAAAAAGAGACACAATGCAAGTTTGTTTTAGGGTTAATGAGCTATACTCATACGGGCTATGCCGTTTATGAGAATTCCGGGGCTAACTGATGTCAACAGTTAGCGGAGCCAATTTCGTGGGTATGGATGAAACCCACAATAGAAATTTGGACAGGCGGTAGCCTGGGGGGGTCGTCTAGCGACGCCTGCTTTGATCGTCACTCTATTATTCAGCTTTTCCTGGGGTCTCTCTTAGGTTCTGTGTCTAAGTGAAATGAAAGAAACAAATCACAACAGAGTGGAGAAAGAGACAAGGTTGAAGGTAGGGAAGATCAGAGGGAAACACAACACAAGGAAGTGCATTGGTCTGCAATGAAATGTCACAAACAATAACACGGGGAGCGTTATTTAAGGAAAATAAATCAAATAAGATAAAATAAAATAAAATAAAGAGGCCTAAGCCTTATTAACACTGCGAGAGTTCCTGATCGGGCCAGGAGATGCGTGGGTTATCGGGACAGGACCTCGAAAGAAGGTGTGTCTTAGAGAGAGAAAGGTGAGTCCAAGCACTTAAAATACACCCGAAGGAATAGCTAGTATTCTGTGGTTCCTAATAAGTGGATGGGTTCTATCAAATTTTAGTTTACCTGGGGTGAATAGAGGTCATCCAGGTGGAAACCAGCGGGCGCGGTCAGACTCTCCGACGGTCCCAACACCAGACAGGGCGCAGTGTCAGTAACGCCGGACAGATGATCCCGCCCACCGGAAACCACCAGGGATGACTTTTGGATTACCACAGTGCACTGACTGGGTCCTGCCAATAGATACACAATAAGGGATTAAGAGGTTAGACTTAAAGTGAATTAAGGCTTTCTGTTTTCATCAAATTGAGTAAGTATGTATGCAGGGGTCAGAGGCAAAGGCTTTACTAAAATAATGATACAATGCAAAGGAATTATGATAACCGATGGTTAATTATCGGAATAACCTACCCCCCCCCCTTTGAAAAGGCTGGGAAAAAAAAAAAAAAAAAATTATCAATGAAATAAAGTTCAAATAAACAACACAGGCTTGGGACGCAGGCAGAGGGATAGGCCCTGCAGTGGGTTTGTGCCACAAGGGAAAGGGGCGTATTCCTTCTCCGTGGTCCACCTGGTTGTTAGTGAACACAATTTAAATTAAAATTCAAACTAGTTTAAATTAAAATTCAAATAAGCATGCAAGGAGAGGTCCAAAATAATAATAATAAGGAAGGAAAGAAAATCAGAATGATAACAGTGATGTATCAATACTAAAAATAATCAAAACTGAAATTCAGAATGACTTCCTATAATCCTTACAATAACACTGAGGTTATTAGTATTGATTATAAAAATAATCAAACGAAAAGGGTGGCAATGAGACACTTCAATTGCAGGCTGGGGGTTAAACAGCTATTGATAAGTCGACCCAAGATCGCCACACGGTGGCGTGCTTCTTCCTAGGTGGACCTTATCAATGAACTGAGTGAATCAAATCTAAGTTTTTACTTCGAAAAGTTTTCCCTTTTTTTTTCGAACTTAACTTAAAGTGTGACAGTCAAAAACAGAAAAAGGAATTGTCTAACTCCAAATAATATCAGCATAAGCTAAGCTTGAATGCAGTTAAGTATTTGAGAGAGAAAATGAATGCAGAGAGAAAAAGAAATTGAAAGCAGGTATTATCTTAGAACGCCACGAGATGGCGTAGTTGCGCTCGCGCAGGCTGACGTCAGTGGGAGGCGACGCTCACGCAGGATGACGTCGGTGGGGGGCGCGTAATTTGAGCCCTGCCACACCTCTAGAGGCTGCCCTCTAGTGTCGGTGACGTGATTCAGCAGTTAAGACAGCAGATTTTTTTATCTGTGGAATCACGTGGTGTTTTGCGCTTCTGTTGCATGCGGAAAACTGACGCGAGTTTCACAACATGTGACTAACAGGAATTACACATTATACATTACACATTGAGACGGTTTTAGAATAAGAACAGGGATTATCATCTTTTCTTAATTCATAAAACTGGTCTCCAATTACTCATTACATATAAAACGGTTTACATAAAAACAGGTATTAAAACTTCGTGTTTTAATCACTAGAAACTGTGAGCAAACAGGCATTGAACATCTATTTACTTAAGCTGTGAGCACACCAGGCATCAGAACAGCTGTGAGCAGGACTTATCATCTGCTCATCTCCCATAAGCATTAATCAAAATAGCACTTTTATGATTTTTGCGTAGGTTTACGAAATTGGATCGCGCGGCCAATTTCTGACCAGGAGCTTATCGTTAACGTATTGTATATCATAAGGCCTATTACGACTGAAAACTATCAGATTTACGTCTTCGTCCTAAAAGAGATCCTTCGTCTTCATTTAGTCGGTTTAAATCATGTTACATGTATCAACTGCAAAGAGTTTTGCTTCGTCTTTACAGAGACAGATGTAATGTCATGAACTGCAGTTTTAGCAGAGCTGGGCTGGCTTTGTGCCCGCGATCAGCTGGGTGAGTTCGCCTTAGCGACTTACCTCACAATTCAAAACGCGCGTATAGCCTACAATTATTAATACCAATAATACACATTCAACTGAAACTGAATTTTCCCACAAAAAATGAAGTTTGAAACTGCTCGAAATATCTCCACCATAATACATGTAACGTAAACGACTCGGGGTAAATGTGAATTAGCTCAAGAATATAGGGGATATTAATATTTATGACTCATGGTCATAATTCATAAGTCGCATGTACATTTATTTTATCAATTATCGAGATTACCTTGTTCTGTACTGTCTGATCATTACAGTTAAGAAGGGGTTATCTCTTTTCAAACTCCAAGAAAGTTTTATCTTCTGGCCGCGAATATCAAACTTTCTGAGTTTATGAATTAAAACTACTCAAGGTAGTCAATATCGAGCTTGTAGCTTAGATCTTTTAAAATTTCATTGACTTTATAAGGTGGGTTTTCAAACACAGAGACAATTAAAAGTATAAATGGGTTTATTAATAAAATGGCACACACTAGAGATTATATAAACTACAAACATAAACGTACGTAAAAATGCAAACAAACATTTAACCGAACAAAGACATAAAATGAAAGAAAAAAAGATATAGAGGGAAGATAGAGGGTAACTTAAATCACAGACCTAAGACCTAGACACCTGGAACAGCTTTTATAGGAATCAATATACTTGCGAGTTGTGGTACTCTTTCAGTGTGATGCTGAAAAGGGGACGCGCGCGTGCGCGTGTCCGGCTGGTTTGCGTCTAGCTTTGTCTTCTGGGTCGTTTCGCAAAACGATGTAAAGGCTCACTTGAATTTAACGTTACCGAGAAAGTTCAGATTCATCTCCCGGGATGGGAGAGGCTGGAAATCTTAGTTGCAAAGACCGGCTGTTACGACTCGAACATGGGTTCGTTCGATGGAGAAGGCCAGGGCCTCCTTCAGATGTTCCTTGGAGAAGCGCTGCGCCGGGGAGGAGGGTCCAGAGAAGTTGGATGAGTTGAGAGGAAGAGAGAGAGAGCGAAGAGAAGAGATTTTGGACTTTTATCAGTGTCCCAGGTGCCGTCCCCTCCTTCGTGTAGGACGAATCAGCTGTCGAGATTTTTCGAGCGGGAAGATTCCTTTGTCCGGTTAGACACGCCCACTCGAATGAGTCATGATTGACTTTAACTGGAGAGGATTTTCTCCAGACATATGAACTTATAAAACAATGCGCATCACTGAATTCTGTTATTGGAATTCAACTCCGTTAGCTGGGGAGGATTACAGAGATATCAAAAATAGAATCTAGGCGTTGTAGCCATGCAACGATACATTATTATGCATTTGTATAGGCAATAGCAGTTCTATTAAGGTCACAAATAGGACATATGCTTTCCTATGGGTTACACACACCTCTTAACACACAAATTTATATATTTAGTACCTTTAGGAGTGACTTTATGGGTAAAAGTCCTTTTCTGTAGGGGGTTTCTGTTTCACAGTCCAGAGTGTGTTTGTATGTGTGTGTGTGTTGGAATGTTGCGACCCTGTTATCTCATGCATAGGGCTGGATAGCTCTGTGGTCAAATTTTATGACCTGCCAATGAGCTCGGGTTACGGGATGCGATTCTACTGGGAGAACATTCTTCAAAAATACATTTCAGATCCAAACACTCGAAGATCATAACTGTATGATCAAAACAACATTAATCACACATACATACAGGAAATTCAGATACCAGTCTGAGTTACACACATTTTAAGTTAAACACAAAAGGATGTTGGTGTGTGTGTGTGTGTGTGTGTGTGTGTGTGTGTGTGTGTGTGTGTGTGTGTGTGTACGTGTGTGTGTGTTCTGGAATGTCACGAGTCTGTGAGGTTGTAAAAGTCACAGGGAGTCCAGAGCTGAAATGGGGGTTTTAGAGGGGATTCTAAGAAAACAGGGTTTCCTTATGTGACTCAAATGTCCCTCGGGGGAGCCACAAAGATGCAATTTTGACCGTTCAAGCAGACTTGGAGATCAGGATTTACTAATTTGAACAGCATGTGACCGCATGTCATAGTCATTGTCGTTACAATATATATATATATATAACAAAAAAAACAAAAACAATATATATATATATATATATATATATATATATATATATATATATATATATATATATATTAAGTGTTTATATATATATTTTTTTTTTTTTATATATATATAAAAAATGTTGGATGCTAAACATTTGTTTATTATAGGCTTTGTACTTCACTCACGTTCCACTATTGAAGGAAAAAAAATTATCCTCTTCACATGCGCAAATATGTGCTTGGAAACATCACAGTTTAGCGGTGATTACTGTGTTTAAATAGTCAGAACAATTCATACTATTCAGAGCAGTGTAATTTTTATATGTTAGGTTGACTATTTTATTATTATATTTTATAAAGGCTATAATGAACAGACTGCGATATCAAGATTGCAATGCGCTCGCTCTGCACCATTATCAATGTCCGTGCAGACGAACATATTTTACTTTCGTTTTTAAGTTACCGATTCAAAAGCCCCCAGCGGTGTCACACATCGATTAACCGGTGGGAAAATTTTCCCACAGTCACATCCCTAATATATTTATATATAAATACAATAGGCCAACCTGAAAGAGAATTTTACTTGCCCGACCAGAGTAGCCTGATTAGAACGTCAATGACAAAAAAATAACTTGGGAATCACTAAAACGAGAGATTATTCTAATTTTATTACATTAATTTTAAGTTGCAATCAACAGTTGTTAATAAATGGATTACCAGTAATCAGTTGATCAATGGTAACAAGGTTGCGCTGCTGAGGCTCATGCAGCTTCTCCAGGAGAAATGTAAACAAATGAGATCAGCACACAAAAAACAAACTCAGTTAACAACTTACTGACTATAAAAATTATAAATATGGAGTTTTGATATATTTTATAACAGTTAACCCTGTAACACCCCTTGTTGTAAAATTACAACGTTACATTTAACCATCCTTAAAAACAATCTGTTATATTTTTTTTTTTTTTTACCACATTTACATAGTCATTGGGTCCTATTGTTTGTCCTCACAATGCTATTGGATAGAAGAAGTGTTTATAGGTCCGGTCATCTGGCTATGAACTCACTCTACCTGCAAACTTCCCGCTGAGCTCATCTCCTTTTTTTGCATGACTGGATTTGTCAGGATTAAAGTAAGTAAAATTGCTTAAATATTTTTTGGGGTGTTTATTACAATGTCTAGAACATGTACATATTTAGTTATTTTGGAAAACTTTCATCAAATTTGATTTAGAGTTTGTTATGTCTATGTTGTAATTCTACAACGTTGGTCCAGAGTGGTAGTCAAAATAGCCTGTGCACCTTACACATTACATAAGGACACTGCACTTTTCAAATGATCACAAATTGAAAAAAAAAAAAGTAGTAGAAATGTAGTGTTACATGATTCATTGTAACTAAGCTCTAAATGTGTTTTTCTATTAATTTTTTACTTAGTTTAGCTTAGACCATTATTAAACACATGAATAAATTGTATGGGATATTTGAAACTTCAGCATCTATAGCAGTATTTGAAACTCCCTGTATCTTTGTAGTTTTTTTGTTTGTTTTTTTACTTCTAAATGATCCTGAGCCATTTTTTCTCAGTGTAGCCCAACCAGCAGTTAGTAGCATTAGGAGATAGAAAAACAGATTCTGAATGTTCTGGAATTCTTGGGATGCCTGTTGCATTGTCCAGGGACAGGTGCAAATGGTCTTGAATGTGAACCTGTAAGTGCTCTGGGGGGATGCATGTGTTCTTTTAGTATGATAAGTAGAGAGCATAATAGGCTGCAATAGACAGTATTGTTTGAATGTAGTGAAATGTTGATTATCACTTCATTGAAATTATAATTATATAAAAGAGTGATTACCACTCTTCCTGGGGGGATGCATGTGTTCCTTTAGTATGATAAGTAGAGAGCATAATAGGCTGCAATAGACAGTATTGTTTGAATGTAGTGAAATGTTGATTATCACTTCACTGAAATTATAATACTTATGGGCATGCTAATGGGAATACTTAGATTTCTACCCACATGGTCTACCACCCTGTCTATTCTTTCAGTTTATCTTCTACAGTGTAAGACCCATATGTATTATTCACATATTTAACTTCATTATTTTTTACTTTTTCCATTTCAGAATGCCACCAGCACAGAAAGGTCTTTTATTCAGTGTGCAGGATGTGATTGCTTCAGTCCAAAATGGAGAGAGCGATTTTGAAATGGACTCAGACGACACTGATGCAAGTGACTCCGAGAATGAAGATGCAGGTGAAATGGACAATGAAAACCACCAACCCATTGACTGCCCAGCCAATGATGATGTGGAAATCAAGCCCCAACCAATTAAACACACTGTGCCCCGGGACAGGTTTCGCTGGCTGAAAAAGGATTTTATCAGTCCCAATACCGTAAATATTTGTTTCCAATATTTTTTATTAATAAATGCTTATTCATAAAACTATGATTGTTGTGTGGTTATTACTCATGATATATACTGTTATGGGGCTAAGTAAGCAATCAACCCTGCAAATGAATGCTTAAATGTTCTGTATATCTGTTCAGACAAAGTGAGTACAAACACAGAAATTCTGCTCCCAACAATGCCCAATGTTGCAAATTTACAACATTTTCCTAAAAACTTACTAAAACGTAAAAAATCTGAAAACTCTTTCATTTCTACATCAGAGGCCACCTAAAACAATATCTGGGAGGTCAAAAATGTTTTTGCTCATTTCTTTCTATATCTGGGTCTTACAGGGTTAAGCAACCTCACTTGACGAGAAGGCTGTTTCCTGAATACAGTCACGATTGAAACTGTGACATTGATTTCATACAACAGGTTAAAAAACAGTTACAATCAAGTCACTTACATTTTAGATGCAATATTGACTGTTTTTGTTCTGTTTCAGCAGCGAAAATAGTTAAACAAAAAGATCACAGCAGAATCATCACGCGCATCTCTCAGCAATGTGTTTTCTCATTTCTGAATGATTCAGCATTTTGAACGAATCGGTTGACTCAAAGATTGAATGATCAATCCATAAACATATGTCTTAATCATGAATGACTCAGTCATTCAAAGAATCGTTTGAACGAATGAATCAATGACTCACTCATTAAGACGGTCGCCTGGCGACACCTAATGGCGGTTTAGTGTTATGTTTAAAAGTATCATTCTTTCCAACGTGTGTGTGATTTGTGTGTGCAACATTATCAATGTCCGTGCGGACGTCCGTATTTTTCTTTCACTTTTATATTAGCAATTTAAAAGCACCCGCTCGTGTCACACGTCGATTAACCGGTGGGAAAATATCCTCAGACACATACCTAATAAATGTATATTTCAATACAATATTGGCCTACCTGGTAAAAAGTTTTATATACTATTTTGATGTCCTTTTGGACACAAGAGGGCAGAATAGCCCTATGTATGACTTTTTTTTTTTTTTTTTTACTGTTTTTGATTTTAGAATAAAATTAGAATAAAATTCTTTTTAAAAACAGAAAAAAATGGGTTTAGTTGTAATATTTGTATACTTTTATATAGAAATAAATGGTATATAATTAAATTTTTTGAAGATTTGAGGCTTTTAGTGTTTCCTTTTTGGACATTACTTTAATCCCTCGCCATAGCAAAACCGTTTGAGATATTTATTATCCGTTCACAATTTAGCATATTTAATGTATTTTCATCACGTTGAAAAAGTTTGGTGGGAATAAAATAAACAGTTTAAGAGGAGTGGCTAAAAATTCAGTGGCTGATTTTGCAAAGAAATCCACATTCAGACCAAAATATCTGACTTCCTGATGGCCGGAGCTAATGAATGTAAATTAGAAAGTTGTCCGGCTTGATGAGTACAATATACAAACTATTTTTTTTTTACTGTAGTTAAAACTAACCCGCCCACTTTTGTCAAAAGCATGTTGAAAGTGACACACTTCCTGCTGCCAGTTGGTGGCGCCATAACTTTGACTCACAATAGTTACATCCATTTGATCGGCCTCCTACCACGAACACACTGCTGAAGTTTCATCAAGATCAGTTAATGTATGCAGAAGTTATTCCACTTCGTGTTTCTCTTTTCTCGCCATAAATTCGTTTCCTCGCCACGGCCAAACCGTTCGAAATATCAAAAATCCGTCCGCAATTTAGAATCCTCAATGTCTTGACTTCATGCAAACCGAGTTTGGTGGGGATTGGATGAATTCTCTAGGAGGAGTACTTCGCATTCCACAGCAAGCGTTTTCCAAACAACCCATAATAGCCGACTTCCTGTTGGGCTGGCGTAAAACTTGACCGGGTGAAAGTTGTTCGGCCCGATGATATCTATATGTGTACCGAGTTTCATATTAATTCATGCAAGCGTGTTTGATCTATGGACCAAGTTTTGGGACCCCGTTCAAGGGGGCGCTGTTGAGCCCCCCTGCCACGCCCGGGTACCAGCTTCAACCCGTCCCTGATGGCAGGGGGTTCCGACTTGTATGTAAAGTTTCAAGAGTTTTTGAGCATGTTAAGGACCCCAAAAGCCCCTGAAACCTTGATTAACAATATAAAAGCAATAGTCAAATCCCCCCTTCCCTCACACACACAGAGACACAGAGAGAGGGAGAGAAAATTCTTCAGAAAATCCACATTCAAACCAAAATATCTGACTTCCTGTTGGTCTGAGATTATGACTTTAAATTAGAAAGTTGTCCGGCTTGATGAGAACAATATACATAACGATTTTTGTTAATGTAGGTAAAACTAATACCCCATTTTTGACTAAAGGTGGCGCTACTGAGCCCCTCACCATGCCCGTTTCTGAAACTTTGCACATGTCTACTGGCTAATAAATGTGATGTGTCTGTCGAGTTTCATGCAATTTCAAGTATGTTAAGAGTCTCAAAAGCATCAAAAAAGAATATTAAAGTTTGATGCGTTGCCACGGCAACAGTATCTAAGATATCAATAATCCTTTCACAGGTCTACATCTGCCGTGTGTTTACATTATACACATAACGTTTGAAGCAAAACTGGTAAAAATAAGAGGGTGATTTCAAAGCATTTTGAAAGTGACACACTTCCTGCTGCCAGTTGGTGGCGCTATAACTTTGACTCACAATAGTCACATCCATGTGATCGGCCTCTTACAACGAACACACTGCTGAAGTTTCATCAAGATCATTTAATGTATGCAGAAGTTATAACACACTTCCTGTGTCCCTTATTCGCCATAAATTCGTTTCCTCGCCACGGCCAAACCGTTTGAGATATCAAAAATCCATCCGCAATTTAGCATCCTCAATGTCTTGACTTCATGCACACCGAGTTTGGAGGCGAATGGATCAATTCCCTAGGAGGAGTAGATCAAATTCCACAGCATGCGTTTCCAAACAACCCATAATAGCCGACTTCCTGTTGGGCTGGCGTAAAACTTAGAGCACGAAAGTTGTTCGGCCCGATGAGATCTATATGTGTACCGAGTTTCATATTATTACATGCAAGTGTGTTTGATTTATGGACAAGTGTTCGGATCCCGTTCCAGGGGGCGCTGTCGAGCCCCCCTGCCACGCCCGGGTACCAGCTTCAGCCCGGCCCTGATGGCCGCAGGTTCTGACCCGTGTGCAAAGTTTCAAGAGTTTTCGAGCATGTTAAGGGCCCCAAAAGTGCCCGAAAGGTTGACAAAATAATAATAATAATAATTAAAGCTGCAAGCAGCGATGAAAGGGCCCTCGCACCCGTGCCATCGTCACTCGTTGGCTTTAGGAAGACAGAGCATGGTTGGGCAATGTGCATTTAAGGAGGTATACAGTATATAGTAGTTGCTAGCATGTTTAGTATGTTTTTAGCATGCTTAGTACACAATAGGTATGTGGTTAGTACTGCATTACTGTGTTAACCAGTTCAGTTTCTGTTGGCAGTAGGTGGGGTTATATATCTGAATATTGCTTTGTAGATGTGTTCAGTGCAGGACTTTTATGAAGTATGTGAAGTTTGGGGCAGATTGGATATTGTATGTTTGAGTTACAACAACTTCCTTTAGCATTTCTAACATGCTTTAGAACTTAGCTATGTGTTGCTAGCATGTTTCTTGCATGTTACATATTAAGTTTGGGGCAGATTGGACTTTCCATGCCTGTGTTACAGCAAATTCCTATTTAATTGCAGCAATAGCATGCTTTAGCAATTAGCTAAGTGTTTGCTAGCATGTTTTAGCATGTTTCTAGAATGTTGTTAGCATGTTTAGCACATGCTGGCACTTTTTTATATGTTATTAGGAGTCCACAACAGTGTTTAACATGTCACTTCCTGTTGCCAGCAGGTGGCGCTTTGACTGTAACTGAATATGAGCATTGTCATGTGTTCAAGACAGAACGCTTATCAAAAGTGTGAAGTTTGGCGCAGATTGGACATTGCCTTCTTGAGTAACAACAACATCCTGTTTCATTATATTAGCATGCTTTAGCACTTAGCTTAGTATTGCTAGCATGTTTTAACATGTTTCTAGCATGTTTAGAAGTCAATGGTATTTTTAACATGTTGCTAGAACGGCATCAACGTGTTAAACATGACACTTCCTGTTACCAGTAGGTGGCGCTATTACTATAACTGAATATTCTCATGTAGATGTGTTCAGGCCATGACTCTTATCAAACGTGTGAAGTTTGGGGCAGACTGGACATTCCGTGCCTGTGTTACAGCAAATTCCTATTTAATTGCAGTATTAGCATGCTTTAGCACTAAGCTAAGTGTTTGCTAGCATGTTTTAACATGTTTCTAGTATGTTGTTAGCATGTTTAGCACATGCTGGAACTTTTTTATATGTTATTAGGAGTCCACAACAGTGTTTAACATGTCACTTCCTGTTGCCAGCAGGTGGCGCTATGACTGTAACTGAATATGAGCATGGTCATGTGTTCAGGACAGAACGCTTATCAAACGTGTGAAGTTTGGCGCAGATTGGACATTGCCTTCTTGAGTAACAACAACATCCTGTTTCATTGAATTAACATGCTTTAGCACTTAGCTAAGTTTTGCTAGCATGTTTTAACATGTTTCTAGCATGTTTAGAAGTCAATGGCATTTTTAACATGTTGCTAGAACGGCATCAACGTGTTAAACATGACACTTCCTGTTACCAGTAGGTGGCGCTATTACTATAACTGAATATTCTCATGTAGATGTGTTCAGGCCATGACTCTTATCAAATGTGTGACGTTTGGGGCAGATTAGACATTCCGTGCCTGAGTTACAGCAAATTCCTATTTAATTGCAGTAATAGCATGCTTTAGCAATTAGCTAAGTGTTTGCTAGCATGTTTTAGCATGTGTCTAGTATGTTGTTAGCATGCTTAGCACTTGCTGGCACTTTTTTATATGTTATCAGGAGTTCACAACAATGTTAAACATGTCACTTCCTGTTGCCAGCAGGTGGCGCTATGACTGTAACTGAATATGAGCATGGTCATGTGTTCAGGACAGAACGTTTATCAAACGTGTGAAGTTTGGCGCAGATTGGACATTCCATGCCTGAGTTTCAGCAACTTCCTGTTTCATGGCGAAACATCGAAATTTGTCAGGCCGCCGAGGACCCGCCCTTCGACGAAAACTCAAGATCTTCGCAATTTAACGTCGCAAAGGCCTTAAGATTACACTCACCAAATTTGAAGATGATCAGATTAAAACTGTAGGAGGAGTTCGTTAAAGTACGAGGCATGAAAATGGCAAAAACTGCACAAAAATCTGAGAGGAAGTTGAAAATGGCTGACTTCCTGTTGTGTTTAGGGCTACGCTCCAAGAGACTTTTTTGTAGGTATTAGGTCCTTACATGTATGTACCGAATTTCGTAAACGTACGTGGAACATAGCGGGAGGCGCACTCCGTTGAACTTTTATAGGTGGCGCTATCGAGCCATTTTGCCCCGCCCAATTCTGAAACCTATATCAGATGTAAATTTTCGCCAGTTCTGACGCGTGTGCAAAGTTTCGTGAGTTTTCGAGCATGTTTAGGCCCTCAAAAATGCGATTAAATGCGGAGAAGAATAATAATAATAAACAGAGCAATTCCAAGAGGGTCCTCACACCATCGGTGCTCGGGCCCTAATAATAATAAATATAGCTGCGAGCAGCGATTGCGGGCCCAAGCCGGTGGCACCGCCACCCTGGTGCCTTTAGTTACACTAAAGGCACCGGGGTGGCGGTGTCACCAGCTTGGGCCCTCCATCGCTGCTCGCAGCTATATTTTATATATATATATATATATATATATATATATATATATATATATATATATAATAAAGACGGGAAATTTTACTTGTCTTACCTTATTCTGATTTTATGATACACTCAAAATATTCCACAACAAATCCTTTAAATTTAATGTAAAAATAAAAACGAAATTAAGTGTTGGGCTCACGTAACCCTTTCATTAGAATCAAAACATTTCAACAGTTGCGATGTATTTGGATGCTAAACTATTCTTTATTATAGGCTTTGTACTTCACTCGTGTTCCAATATCGACGGAAAAAATCATCCTCTTCACACGCGCAAAAATGTGCTTGGAAAAATCACAGTGGAGCAGTGCTTACTGTGAATGTACGAATTGTACTACTGACTATTTAAACAGAGCAGTGTGTATATGTTAGGTTTACTATTTTATTATATTTTATTAAGGCTATAATGAACAGGCTGCGATGTCAAGTTTGCAATGCTGGAATGTGTGTGTGATTTAACAGTAGACACATAAAAACATAATTGGCACATAATTTTGTTCATACAGGACATCATTCAAACTGCAGAGTGTTTACTTATATTTATATACACTCGCAATAAAACACAACATTGTGCTTTTATAAAATAAATACAAGCAATCCACCCCCCGAAATGGCGTTCATTTTAAAATTAAACTAAAAGCTCTTGGCTAAACAGGCATTCATAACTGTGAGCGCCCACGGCGAGGAACGAGCAGAACAGAGCGAACGTTTTTTAGTTAATTCCTACTTCCATAGGAATTCATTGAAAATGCTCGCTCTACTCAGCACCATTATTAAAGTCTGTGCAGACATCTGTATTTTACTTTAAGTTAGCGATTTAAAAGCCCCCAGCGGTGTCACACGTCGATTAACCGACATCCCTAATATATTTATATATATATACAATAGGCCTACCTGAAAGAGAATTTGGCTTGCCCGACCAGAGTAGCCTGATTTGAACGTCAATGACAAAAAATAACTTGGGAATCACTAAAACGAGAGATTATTCTAATTTTATTACATTCATTTTAAGTTGCAATCAACAGTTGATAATAAATGTATTACTGATCAATGGTAACAAGGTTGCGCTGCTGAGGCTCGTGCAGCTTCTCCAGGAGAAACGTAAACAAATGAGCGCAGCACACAAAAAAGAAACCCAGTTAACAACATACTGACTATAAAAATTACAAATATGGAGTTTTTAAATATTTTATAACCTATGATAGAGTTAAGCAACCTCACTTGACGAGTAGGCAACCGTTTCCTGAATACAATCACGATTGAAACTGTGACATTGATTTCATACAACAGGTTAATAAACAGTTATAATTAAGTCACTTACATTTTAGATGCAATATTGACTGTTTTTGTTCTGTTTCAGTAGCAAAAGTAGTTAAACAAAGATCACAGCAGAACCGTCGCGCATCTCACGGCAACTTGTTTTCTCATTACTGAATGATTCAGCATTTTGAATGAATCGGTTGACTCAAAGATTCAATGATCAATCCATAAACATCTGTCTTAATCATGAATGACTCAGTCATTCGAACGAATCGTTTGAACGAATGAATCAATGACTCGCTCATTAAGACGGATGCCTGGCGACACCTAATGGCGGTTTAGTGTTATGTTTGAAAGTATCATTCTTTCCAACGTGTGTGCACCATTATCAATGTCCGTGCGGACGTCCGAATTTTACTTTCACTTTTATATTAGCGATTTAAAAGCACCCGCTCGTGTCACACGTCGATTAACCGATGGGAAAATATCCTCACAGTCATATACCTAATACATTTATATTTAAATACAATATAGGCCTACCTAGTAAAAAGTTTAATATACTATTTGTATATCCTTTTGGACACAAGAGGGCAGAATAGCCCTATGTTTGCTTTTTTGTTGAACCAAATAGCACTAAATAGCCTGTTTTTAACTTTTTTTATACTTCTTGAATTGCAAAAACAGAATAAAATGGGTTTAGTTCTAATATTTGTATAATTTTATATAAAAATAAACGGTGTATAATTACATTTGTAGAAGATATGAGATGTTTTCTGATTCCTTTTTTGACATTACTTTAATCCCTCGCCATATCAAAACCGTTTGAGATATTCAATATCCGTTCACAATTTAGCATCTTTAATGTATTTTCATCATGTTGAAAAAGTTTGGTGTGAATAAAATAAACCACTTAGCAGGACTGGGTAAAAATTCAGAGGCTGATTTTGCAAAGAAATCCACATTCAAACCAAAATATCTGACTTCCTGATGGCCGGAGCTAATGAATGTAAATTAGAAAGTTGTCCGGATTGATGAGTACAATATACAAACTATTTTTTTTTTACTGTAGTTAAAACTAACCCGCCCACTTTTGTCAAAAGCATGTTGAAAGTGACACACTTCCTGCTGCCAGTTGGTGGCGCTATAACTTTGACTCACAATAGTTACATCCATCTGATCGGCCTCTTACCACGAACACACTGCTGAAGTTTCATCAAGATCAGTTAATGTATGCAGAAGTTATTCCACTTCGTGTTTCTCTTTTCTCGCCATAAATTCGTTTCCTCGCCACAGCCAAACCGTTCGAGATATCAAAAATCCGTCCGCAATTTAGAATCCTCAATGTCTTGACTTCATGCACACCGAGTTTGGTGGGGATTGGATGAATTCTCTAGGAGGAGTACTTCGCATTCCACAGCAAGCGTTTTCCAAACAACCCATAATAGCCGACTTCCTGTTGGGCTGGCGTAAAACTTAGAGCACGAAAGTTCTTCGGCCCGATGAGATCTATATGTGTACCGAGTTTCATATCATTACATGCAAGCGTGTTTGATATATGGATCAAGTTTTCAGATCCCGTTCAAGGGGGCGCTGTTGAGCACCCCTGCCACGCCCAGGTACCAGCTTCAGCCCGGCCCTGATGGCCGTGGGTTCTGACCTGTGTGCAAAGTTTCAAGAGTTTTTGACCACGTTAAGGACCCCAAAAGCCCCCGAAGCCTTGAAAAACATTAAAAACAATAGAAAAATCCCCCACACCCCACACACACACAGAGAAACAGAGATAGAGAGAGAGAGAAAATTCTCCAAAAAACCCACTTCAAACCAAAATATCTGACTTCCTGTTGGTCTGAGATTATGACTTTAAATTAGAAAGTTGTCCGGATTGATGAGAACAATATACATAACGATTTTTGTTAATGTAGGTAAAACTAATACCCCATTTTTGACTAAAGGTGGCGCTACTGAGCCCCTCACCACGCCCGTTTCTGAAACTTTGCACATGTCTACTGGCTAATAAATGTGATGTGTCTGTCGAGTTTCATGCAATTTCAAGTATGTTAAGAGTCTCAAAAGCATCAAAAAAGAATATTAAAGTTTGATGCGTTGCCACGGCAACAGTATCTAAGATATCAATAATCCTTTCACAGGTCTACATCTGCCGTGTGTTTACATTATACACATAAAGTTTGAAGCAAATCTGGTAAAAATAAGAGGGTGATTTCAAAGCATTTTGAAAGTGACACACTTCCTGCTGCCAGTTGGTGGCGCTATAACTTTGACTCACAATAGTCACATCCATGTGATCGGCCTCTTACAACGAACACACTGCTGAAGTTTCATCAAGATCATTTAATGTATGCAGAAGTTATAACACACTTCCTGTGTCCCTTATTCGCCATAAATTCGTTTCCTCGCCACGGCCAAACCGTTTGAGATATCAAAAATCCGTCCGCAATTTAGCATCCTCAATGTCTTGACTTCATGCACACCGAGTTTGGAGGCGAATGGATCAATTCCCTAGGAGGAGTAGATCAAATTCCACAGCATGCGTTTCCAAACAACCCATAATAGCCGACTTCCTGTTGGGCTGGCGTAAAACTTAGAGCACGAAAGTTGTTCGGCCCGATGAGATCTATATGTGTACCGAGTTTCATATTATTACATGCAAGTGTGTTTGATTTATGGACAAGTGTTCGGATCCCGTTCCAGGGGGCGCTGTCGAGCCCCCCTGCCACGCCCGGGTACCAGCTTCAGCCCGGCCCTGATGGCCGCAGGTTCTGACCCGTGTGCAAAGTTTCAAGAGTTTTCGAGCATGTTAAGGGCACCAAAAGTGCCCGAAAGGTTGACAAAATAATAATAATAATAATAAATATATATGTATAAATATAGCTGCGAGCAGCGATTGCGGGCCCAAGCCGGTGGCACCGCCACCCTGGTGCCTTTAGTTACACTAAAGGCACCGCGGTGGCGGTGTCACCGGCTTGGGCCCTCCATCGCTGCTCGCAGCTATATTTATATATATATATATATATATAAAAATGTAACAACATATATATATATATATATATATATATATATATATATCAGACAAGTAATATTCTCTGTCTTGTCACAAAAAAAAAAAAAAAAAAAAAAAAAAAAAATATATATATATATATATATATATATATATATATATATGTAATGAAGATGAAGTTGAAATATGGTGAAATATGTTCACAATCCCCTATGATGTCTTTATGTCCTATGTATGTATTCTGAGTGGCAGTTTCTAGATGATGAGGTTATTATCCGTGATAGCATTGGAAATAATTAGCCAAAATGTAGGCCTACAGTATGAGCCCTTTAACGTGTTAAAGTGATATAAAGCCATAGAATAGCTTTAATATTTTTTTTGTGACTGGGTATGTTTAGGCATAAAATAATATAAAAATATATATATAAAAAATCTAACTTATTTAAAAAACACTGTGTGAGAGAGAGAGAAAATTCTCCAAAAAACCCACTTCAAACCAAAATATCTGACTTCCTGTTGGTCGGAGATAATGACTGTAAATTAGAAAGTTGTCCGGCTCGATGAGACCAATATACGTACTGATTTTTGTAACTGTGGGTAAAACTAACCCCCCCACTTTTGTCAAAAGCATTTAGAAAGTGACACACTTCCTGCTGCCAGTTGGTGGCGCTACAACTTTGACTCACAATAGTTACATCCATCTGATCGGCCTCTTACCACAAACACACTGCTGAAGTTTCATCAAGATCAGTTAATGCATGCAGAAGTTATAACACTTCGTTTTTCTCTTTTCTCGCCATTAATTCGTTTCCTCGCCACGGCCAAACCGTTTGAGATATCAAAAATCCGTCCGCAATTTAGCATCCTCAATGTCTTGACTTCATGCTGCCCGAGTTTGGAGGCGACTGAATTAATTCTCTAGGAGGAGTGTTTCAAATTCCACAGCAAGCGTTTTCCAAACAACCCATAATAGCCGACTTCCTGTTGGGCGGAGCTAATAACTTAGAGTGCGGAAGTTGTTCGGCCCGAAGAGATCTATATGTGTACCGAGTTTCATACTAATTCATGCAAGCGTGTTTGATATATGGACCAAGTTTTCGGACGCCGTTCAAGGGGGCGCTGTCGAGCCCCCCTGCCACGCCCGGGTACCAGCTTCAGCCCGGCCCTGATGGCCGCGGGTTCTGACTCGTGTGCAAAGTTTCAAGAGTTTTTGAGCATGTTAAGGGCCCCAAAAGTGCCTGAATAGTCGTAAGAAAAATAATAATAAATATATATATAAATATAGCTGCGAGCAGCGATTGCGGGCCCAAGCCGGTGGCACCGCAACCCCGGTGCCTTCAGTTACCTAAAGGCACCGGGGTGGCGGTGCCGCCAGCTTTGGCCCTTCATCGCTGCTCGCAGCTATATTTATATATATATATATATAACAACAAAAACAAAATATATATATATAAAATTTTTGGGATGCTAAACATTTGTTTATTATAGGCTTTGTACTTCACTCACGTTCCACTATTGAAGGGAAAAATTATCCTCTTCACATGCGCAAATATGTGCTTGGAAACATCACAGTTTAGCGGTGATTACTGTGTTTAAATAGTCAGTACAATTCATACTATTCAGAGCAGTGTAATTTTTATATGTTAGGTTGACTATTTTATTATTATATTTTATAAAGGCTATAATGAACAGACTGCGATATCAAGACTGCAATGCGCTCGCTCTGCACCATTATCAATGTCCGTGCGGACGAACATATTTTACTTTCGTTTTTAAGTTACCGATTCAAAAGCCCCCAGCGATGTCACACATCGATTAACCGGTGGGAAAATTTTCCCACAGTCACATCCCTAATATATTTATATATAAATACAATAGGCCAACCTGAAAGAGAATTTTACTTGCCCGACCAGAGTAGCCTGATTAGAACGTCAATGACAAAAAAATAACTTGGGAATCACTAAAACGAGAGATTATTCTAATTTTATTACATTCATTTTAAGTTGCAATCAACAGTTGTTAATAAATGGATTACCAGTAATCAGTTGATCAATGGTAACAAGGTTGCGCTGCTGAGGCTCATGCAGCTTCTCCAGGAGAAATGTAAACAAATGAGATCAGCACACAAAAAACAAACTCAGTTAACAACTTACTGACTATAAAAATGATAAATATGGAGTTTTGATATATTTTATAACAGTTAAGCAACCTCACTTGACGAGAAGGCTGTTTCCTGAATACAATCACGATTGAAACTGTGACATTGATTTCATACAACAGGTTAAAAAACAGTTACAATCAAGTCACTTACATTTTAGATGCAATATTGACTGTTTTTGTTCTGTTTCAGCAGCGAAAATAGTTAAACAAAAAGATCACAGCAGAATCATCACGCGCATCTCTCAGCAATGTGTTTTCTCATTTCTGAATGATTCAGCATTTTGAACGAATCGGTTGACTCAAAGATTGAATGATCAATCCATAAACATTTGTCTTAGTCATGAATGACTCAGTCATTCAAACGAATCGTTTGAACGAATTAATCAATGACTCACTCATTAAGACGGTCGCCTGGCGACACTTAATGGCGGTTTAGTGTTATGTTTAAAAGTATCATTCTTTCCAACGTGTGTGTGATTTGTGTGTGCAACATTATCAATGTCCGTGCGGACGTCCGTATTTTTCTTTCACATTTATATTAGCAATTTAAAAGCACCCGCTCGTGTCACACGTCGATTAACCGGTGGGAAAATATCCTCAGACACATACCTAATAAATGTAAATTTAAATACAATATTGGCCTACCTAGTAAAAAGTTGTATATACTATTTTGATGTCCTTTTGGACACAAGAAGGCAGAATAGCCCTATGCATGACTTTTTTTTTTTTTTTTTTACTTTACTGTTTTTAATTTTAGAATAAAATTAGAATAAAATTCTTTTTAAAAACAGAAAAAAATGGGTTTAGTTGTAATATTTGTATACTTTTATATTGAAATAAATGGTATATAATTAAATTTTTAGAAGATTTGAGGCTTTTTAGTGTTTCCTTTTTGGACATTAATCCCTCGCCATAGCAAAACCGTTTGAGATATTTATTATCCGTTCACAATTTAGCATATTTAATGTATTTTCATCATGTTGAAAAAGTTTGGTGGGAATAAAATAAATAGTTTAAGAGGAGTGGCTAAAAATTCAGAGGCTGATTTAGCAAAAAAATCCACATTCAGACCAAAATATCTGACTTCCTGATGGCCGGAGCTAATGAATGTAAATTAGAAAGTTGTCCGGCTTGATGAGTACAATATACAAACTATTTTTTTTTTACTGTAGTTAAAACTAACCCCCCCACTTTTGTCAAAAGCATGTTGAAAGTGACACACTTACTGCTGCCAGTTGGTGGCGCTATAACTTTGACTCACAATAGTTACATCCATCTGATCGGCCTCTTACCACGAACACACTGCTGAAGTTTCATCAAGATCAGTTAATGTATGCAGAAGTTATTCCACTTCGTGTTTCTCTTTTCTCGCCATAAATTCGTTTCCTCGCCACGGCCAAACCGTTCGAGATATCAAAAATCCGTCCGCAATTTAGAATCTTCAATGTCTTGACTTCATGCACACCGAGGTTGGTGGGGATTGGATGAATTCTCTAGGAGGAGTACTTCGCATTCCACAGCAAGCGTTTTCCAAACAACCCATAATTGCCGACTTCCTGTTGGGCTGGCGTAAAACTTGACCGGGGTAAAGTTGTTCGGCCCGATGATATCTATATGTGTACCGAGTTTCAAATTAATTCATGCAAGCGTGTTTGATCTATGGACCAAGTTTTGGGACCCCGTTCAAGGGGGCGCTGTTGAGCCCCCCTGCCACGCCCGGGTACCAGCTTCAACCCGTCCCTGATGGCAGGGGGTTCCGACTTGTATGTAAAGTTTCAAGAGTTTTTGAGCACGTTAAGGACCCCAAAAGCCCCTGAAACCTTGATTAACAATATAAAAGCAATAGTCAAATCCCCCCTCCCCTCACACACACAGAGACACAGAGAGAGGGAGAGAAAATTCTTCAGAAAATCCACATTCAAACCAAAATATCTCTCTTCCTGTTGGTCGGAGATCGTTAATGTAAATTAGAAAGTTGTCCGTCTTGATGAGAACAATACACATACCAAGTTTTGTTGTTGTTGATAAAACTAACCCCCCCACTTATGACTAAAGGTGGCGCTACTGAGCCCCTCACCACGCCCGTTTCTGAAACTTTGCACATGTCTACGGGCTAATAAATGTGATGTGTCTGTCGAGTTTCATCCAATTTCAAGTATGTTAAGAGTCTGAAAAGCATCAAAAAAGAATATTAAAGTTTGAAGCGTTGCCATGGCAACAGTATTAAAGATATCAAAAATCCTTTCACAGGTCTACATCTGCCGTGTGTTTACATTATACACATAAACTTTGAAGCAAATCGGGTAAAAATAAGAGGGTGATTTCAAAGCATTTTGAAAGGGACACACTTCCTGCTGCCAGTTGGTGGCGCTATAACTTTGACTCACAATAGTC